>NC_071985.2:182515357-182821785 GCF_028885655.2 Pongo abelii
CATGGTGAAACCCGATCTCTACTGAAAAATACAAAAATTAGCCAGGTGTGGCGGTGTGCACCTATAGTCCCAGCTACACTGGAGGCTGAGGCAGGAGAATCACTTGAACCCGGGAGGCGGAGGCTGCAGTGAGTTGAGATCACCCCACTGCACTCCAGTCTGGGTGAGAAAATGAGACTATGTCTCAAAAAAACAAAACAAAACGAAAAAATGAGCAAATCAAACCCAAAGTAAGTACAGAAGCATAATAATATGTATAAGAGCAGAAAACAGTAAGTGGAAAATTGATAAGTAGTAGAGAAAATGAACAAAACCTAAAGCTGTTTTTTAAAAAAATTAATAAAATGATAATTATTTTGCTAGTGTGAAAAACAAGAACAGAAGAGAAAACACAAGTTATTCATATTGGAAATGAAAGAAGCACCTACATACATTACATGGACTATAAAGTGACATTAAGAACAAACTTATGCTGGTAAATTTACATGAAACTCTAAAAGGCTAGAAAAATTATTTTAAAGGTACAGGTTACCACATTCACAGAAGTAAAAAATTTGAATAGCTGTACATCAAATATATAAATTGAATTGTCAGTCAAAACCTTCCCACAAAAAGGGCCTGGCATGGCGGCTCACGCCTGTAATCCTAGCACTTTGGGAGGCCAAGGCGGGCAGCTCACCTGAGGTCAGGAGTTCGAGACCAGCCTGGCCAACAGGACGAGACCCCCGTCTCTGCTAAAAATGCAAAAGTTAGCTGGGCGTGGTGGCACGCGCCTGTAGTCCCAACCACTCAAGAGGCTGAGGCAGGAGAATCGCTTGAACCTGGGAGGTGGAGGTTACAGTGAGCCAAGATAATGCCACTGCACTCCAGCCCGGGCAATAGAGTGAGACTCTGTCTCAAAAAACAAAAACGAAAAGAAAACCTTCCCACAAAGAAAACCTGAAACGCTAGATGGCTTTACTGGTGAATTCTATCTAATATTTAAGGAAGAATTATTACCAGTCCTTTGCAAAAAAGAGATGAAACATTGCCTCATTTATTTTATGAGGCTAGCATTACCCTAATACCAAAATTAGATAGAGATTTTTACAGGAAAATATTTCTTATAACTATGGAGGGAGAAATCCTTTACAAAATAGTTGCAAACTGAATTCAAATTTAGAATACAATAAAATGTATAAATACGTTTATAATATACATCATAGCCAAGTAGGCCATGTGGGCTTGTTTAACAGCTTATAATCCATCACTGTACGTCCCCCTATTAGTATAGTAAATGAGAAAAAGCATTTGACAATATTCAACACCCATTTCATGTTTAAAAAAAAAAAAAGGACTAAACTTGGAGCAAAGTAGGAATATAAGGGAGCTTTGTAAACTTGATAGAGGACATTGCTGAAGAACCTACAATAGTTGATAATGAAATACTAAATACTAAGTATATCCCTCCTATGATCAAGAGCAGTGTTAGGGCCACTCAACAATATTCAGCATTTCTATTTCTTTTGTTTGTTTGTTTGATTTTTTTGAGATGGAGTCTCACTCTGTGGCCCAGGCTAGAGTGCAGTGGCATGATCTCGGCTTACTGCAACCTCCACCTCCCGGGTTCAAGCAATTCTCCTGCCTCAGCCTCCCATGTAGCTGGGACTACAGGCACGTGCCACCATGCCTGGCAAATTTTTGTATTTTTAGTAGAAACAGGGTTTCACCACGTTGGCCAGGCTGGTCTTGAACTCCTGACCTCATGATCCACCCACTTCGGCCTCCCAAAGTGCTGGGATTACAGGCGTGAGCCACTGCACCCAGCCTACTATTCACATTTCATAGAAGATATGCAAATAGTCAATAAGCACATGAAAAGATGCTCAACGACATTGGTTACTATTAATCATTAGGGAATTTAAATTGAAACCACAATGAGAAACCACTTTATATCTGTTAGAATGGCTGAAATTAAAAAGACTTAAAATTTCAATTGTCGTCAGTGATACACTGGAATATTGGTAGGATGCAAGTTGGAACAATCATCTTGGAAAACACTTTGGCAGTTTTTATAGTTATTTACTTGAGAAATAAACATGTTCACGAAAAGTTCACACAATAAAGTTCATAGCAGCTTTATTTATAATAGGGAAAAACAGATATCCCATGTGTTCATCAACTGGTGAATGGATAAACAAATTGTGCTGTATTCATATGTATTAGTTATTTGTTGCTTTGCAATAAATTGCCCAAAATTTAGTGTCTTAAAGAAACAACCAGCTGGCATGGTGGCTTACACCTGTAATCCTAGCACTTTGGGAGGCCGCGGTGGGCGGATCATGAGGCCAGGAGTTCGAGACTACCCTGGCCAACATGGTGAAACCCCATCTCTATTAAAAATACCAAAAATTAGCTGGGCATGGTGGTGGGCGCCTGTAATCCCAGCTACTGGGGAGGCTGAGGCAGGAGAATCGCTTGAACCTGGGAGGCAGAGATTGCAGTGAGCCAAGATTGCACCACTGCACTCCAGCCTGGGCGACAGTGCGAGACTCCATCTCAAAAAAAAAAAAAAAAAAAAAAAAAAAAAACACACACACACATACACAAACCTTTGTTATCTCACAGTTCATATAGGTCAGGAAAGGGGCACAAATGGTATTTTATGGATTGAAATCATTGTGTCATCTCAAGGCTTGACTAACGAAGGATCTACCTTTGAGATCACTGGTGGTTGCTGGCAGGATTTCTTTCATGTGAGCTGTTGAATTGGGGGCCTCAGAGCAAGATGGAAGTCTCAGTTTTATGTAACCTAACTCATAAGTGACATCCCATAACCTTTACTGTATTTTATTATTTAAAGGCAAATATCTAGGTACAGCCTACACTAAAGGGAGGGGATTATGAAAGGCATTAATACCAGGAGGTAGGGATCATTAGAAGCCATTTCAGAAGCATCCTATCACACCATATAATAGAATAGTACTCAGCAACAAAACAGAGCTATTTGTTTGTACACATATAAACATGGATAAATCTGGCCAGGTGCGGTGGCTCATGCCTGTAATCCCAGCATTTTGAGAGGCCAAGGCGGGCAGGTCACTTGTGGTCAGGAGTTCGAGACCAGCCTGGCCTGCATGGTTAACCCCCGTCTCTACTAAAAATACAAAAATTAGCTGGGTGTGGTGGGATGCACCTGTAGTCCAGCTACTCGGGAGGCAGAGGCAGGAGAATCACTTGAACCCAGGAGGTGGAGGTTGCAGTGGGCCAACATTGCGCCACTGCACTCCAGCCTGGGCAACAGAGAGATACTATTTCAAATGGAAAAAAAAAAAAGAAAAGAAAAAGGATAAATCTTGAAAACATTACTCCAAACAAAGGAACCCAGACAAAACTAATCTTTAGGGTGAGAAGGAGGATCAGTGGGATAGGGGCAGGCTTTTGATCTAAGAATGTATGAGGAAAGTTTTTGTGCTATGGGAAATGTTCTTATCTTGATTGTATGGTGGTTATAACACTGTATATATTTGTCAACACTCATGGGTGAATTTTATTACATATAAATCATAATCCAATTAAGTTAATGTTTTAAATTCTTATTTTTCATGGTAATCTTCTCTGTATTGTTCCAATTTTAGTATATATGCTGCCAAAGCAAGCACTTAATTTTTTAAATACAAAAGTATGCTATTGGATTCAGTGATTTGTTCTTGATGACATCTGCATGTCTTCACAATTTTTCAAGGAACGTGGCCTGGGGTGGGATACTGCAGTGGCAGTGCCATCTTGTGGTAAGATCTTTGGAGTTAGGCAGACACAAATATGAATTCTGGCTCTGAAACTTGCTACATTCCAGTACTTTGTTCCCCTGAATTATTTTGGATATCCTAAAAACACTAACTACTGTGTTTTGAGAACCTATACTCCCCAGGTACTATGCTAGGCACTTATGTGTATGTTATCTCATTAATTGTAATAATAATAATACAACTCAAAATAACATTTTTTGAGTTCCTTAGTATGTATTAGGCACTCTGCAAAACATTTTTCGTGAATTATATCACTTAATACAGCAACCCAACGAAGTATTGGTTCTACAGTTATCATTTCCACTTTGCAGAAGAAGAGATTGAGGCTGAGAATCGTTTTTTTTTTTTTTTTTCTCTGAGACAGGTTCTCACTCTGTCATCCAGGATAGAGTGCAGTGGCAATGATCATGGCTTACTGCAACCTCCATCTCCTGGTCTCAAGCAGTACTCCTGCCTCACTCTCCTCAATAGCTGGGACTACAAGCATGTACCACCATGCCTAGCTAATTATTAAAAATTTTTTGTAGTGGTGGTATCTTGCTATGTTGCTCAAGTTGGTCTCAAACTTCTGAGCTCAAGCTGTCCTTCTACCTTGGCTTCTCAAAGTGCTGGGATTATAGGCATGAGCCACCTTGCAATAGAGAATAATTTTTAAAATATGAGGAACTCAGGTTGCTGTCATGATTCCAGCTTTGTTTTCTATTCCTCTCTTTCTGTGGAACAAAAGGCTATTTGTCTTATGTGTTACCCAGGCTTTCTGCAAGAGTTACTGGGACTTTAATTTAAAATCCCTTCTTGTTTTTCCTTTAAGAAACTTCTTTTAAGTCATGAGGGCTCAGAGTGTTTTCAAGAGTGTAAGAAGGTGGTGTCAGGTCTTGGAGATTGGTTTCTGAGCACTGGACAGACTTGCAAATGCATAAGCTCAGTTCCAGACAGGTACAGCTCTAGAAATATCAACCTCAGCCACAAGCAAAAAGGCAATGTTTATATGTGTTTGGTATAAAAACTGTGACTTATTTTTCTACTCTTTCCATAAACAGAATGATTGTCAGCAGTGACATTTTTGAAGGCCAAGACTGATTAAAGTTTTTGCTTCCATAACTATGGTGTTGAACCAGAATTATTTTTATGATAGTTAATCACTATCCAAAGTGTTCAGATAGGGATCTTTTTAAGGAAAGTTAAAAAGTGTCATTGAGACCATGAATAATTGCATTGTAGCATTGCTTACTTAGGTAGTTGTGTTCCCATAGAACTTGTGTATCATAAGTTCTCCCCCCACTCTTCTTTTTCTTCATCAGCATGGAATTATTTTTCTTCTTTTAATATGGAATATAATCAGTCTTTTTGGTATTCATGTACTTACTATAAATGGAATTGAATTATATTTTAATCTGAAACTGTAGACTAGCAGCAACCTAACATAAGCAGATATATGAAAGGTAAGTACATTTTGATTCACAGATCTTTAAAATAGTGTAGTGCCAGAAATCAGCTGATTAATTTACAAGTAGATTTGATTCCTGAAAAATAATTGTGGGGCACAGGGAAAATTGTGATTTCTCACTGTTTCTCATTAGCATCATGTCTATTTTTGCTTTTTTACCTTTCAGTCATTTTTCTTTTTTTCTTTTTTTTTGAGACAGAGTTTCACTCTTGTCATCTAGGTGCAGTGGTGCAATCTCGGCTCGCTGCAGCCTCTGCCTCCCGGGTTCAAGTGATTCTCCTGCCTCAGCCTCCTGAGTAGCTGGGATTACAGGCATGCGCCACCACGCCTGGCTAATTTTTTGTATTTTTAGTAGAAACAGAGTTTCACCATGTTGGGCAGGCTGGTCTCGAACTCCTGACCTCAGGTGATCTGCCTGCCTTGGCCTCCCAAAGTGCTGGGATTACAGGCATGAGCCACCACACCTGGCATTTTTCTTTACTGTATAGAGTATCCTTCCTTATTTTGGTTTGTCTGTCCTTCACAGACCAACTATACTTCAAGTTTGATTTAAGTCTCATTTCTCTCACAAAGCTTTCTCTGACTATCTGATACAACACATTTGTATTAGTCTGTTCTGGCAGTGCTATAAAAAATACCTGAGACTGGGTAATTTATAAAGAAAAAAGGTTTAATTGGTTCACAGTTATGCAGGCTGTACAGGAAGCATGGCAACATCTACTTCTGGGGAGGCTTCAGGGAGCTTTTACTCATGGTAGAAGGCAAAGCAGGAGCAGACATCGTCACATTGCCAGAGCAGGAGGAAGAGAGAGAGGGGAGGTGGCACACACTTTTAAACACCCAGATCTCACAAGAACTGTATGACAAGAACAGCACCAGAGGGGGAAATCCGTCACACATGATTCAGTCACCTCCTACCAGACCCCACTGCCAGCACTCGGGATTATAATTTAACATGAGTGGGGATGCAAATCCAAACCATATTATTTCACCCATGGCCCCTCCCAAATCTCATGTCCTTCTCACATTGCAAAATACAATCATCCCTTCTCAGCAGTCCTCCAAAGTCTTAACTCATTCTGGCATTAACTCTAAAGTCCAAAGTCTCATCTGAGACAAGGCTAGTCCCTTTTACCTGTGAGCCTGTAAAATCAAAAGCAGGTTACTTACTCCCAAGATACAATGGGGGTATAGGCATTGAGTAAATACTCCCATTCCAAAGGGGAGAAAATGGCCAAAAGAATGATGCTATAGGCCTTGTGCAAGTTCGAAACCCAGCAGGATAGTCATTAAATCTTAATGTTCCAAATAATCTCCTTTGACTCCATGTCTCATATCCAGGGTACAATGATGCAAGGGGTAGGCTCCTAAGGCCTTGGGCAGCTACACCCCTGTAGCTTGGAAGGGTTCAGCTTCCATGGCTGCTCTCAAGGGTGGGTGTTGAGTGCCTCCAGCTTGTCCAGGTGCAGGGTATTTAGTGGATCTATCATTCCAGGGTCTGGATGATGGTGGCCTTCTTCTAACAGCTCCACCAAGCAGTGCCCCAGTGGAGACTGTGTGTGTGTGGGGGTCCAACCTCACATTTCTTCTCTGCACTGTCCTAGTAGAGATTCTCCATGAGGGCTTCTGCCTGGACATCCAGGCTTTTCCATATAGCATCTGAAATCTATGCGGGGGCCCCCATGCCTCAACTCTTGCATTCTGTGCACCTGCAGGCTTAACACCACATGGAAGCAGCGGCCCAAACAGTACCCAGGTTCCTTTGAGCCATGGCTGGATATAGAGCAGCCAGGATGCAGGGAGCAGTGTCCTGAGTCTGTGCAGTGTGGTGAGGCCCTGGGTCTCACCCACCTCATAGGCCTCTGGGCCTGTGATGGCAGGGGCTGCTGTGAAGGTCTCTGAAATGCCTTTGAGGCCTTTTCTTCATTGTTTTAGCTATCAGCACTTGGCTCTTCTTTACTTATGTAAACTTCTGCAGCCTGCTTGAATTTCTCCCCTGAAAATGGGCTTTTCTTTTCTACCACATAACTGGGCTACAAATTTTTCAAACTTTTACACTCTGCTTCCCTTTAAAATATAAATTCATTGGCCGGGCTCGGTGGCTCATGCCTGTACTCCCAGCACTTTGGGAGGCTGAGGCAGACGGATCACCTGAGGTTGGGAGTTTGAGACTAGCCTGACCAACATGAGAAACCCCATCTCTACTAAAAATACAAAATTAGCCGGGTGTGGTGGTGCATGCCTGTAATCCCAGCTACTCGGGAGGCTGAGGCAGGAGAATTGCTTGAACCCAGGAGGCGGAGGTTGTGATGAGCAGAAATCACGCCATCACACTCCAGCCTGGGCAACAAGAGCGAAACTCCGTCTCAAAAAAATAAAATACAAAAATAAAAAATATATATATGTTCGTTTCAGGTCATTTCTTTGCTCACACATATGAGCATAGGATACTAGAAGCAGTCAGGCAACATCTTGAATGCTTTGTTCCTTAGAAATTTCTTCCTCCAGATATCCTAAGTCATCATTCTCAACTTCAAAGTTCTACAGATCTCTAGGCAGGGGCACAATGCCACCAGGTTCTTTGCTAACACATAACAAAAGTGACCTTTGCTCCAGTTCCCAATAAGTTCCTTATTTCCATCTGAGATCTCCTAAGCCTGGACTTCATTGTCCATATCACTGTCAGCATTTTGTTGACAACAAGTTGATAAGTCTCTAGGAAGTTCCTAATTTTCCCTCATCTTCTTGTCTTCTGAGCTCTCTACACTCTTCCAGCCTCTGCCCATTACCCAGTTCCAGAGACGCTTCCACATTTTCAGGTGTCTTTATAGCAATGCCCCACATTTCAGAGGCAATTCTCTCTGTTAGTTTGTTTTCACACTGCTATAAAAAATACCCGAGACTGGATAATTTGTAAAGAAAAAGAGTTTAATTGTCTCACTGTTCCATGGGCTTCTTAGGAAGCATGGCAGCATCTGCTTCTAAGGAGGCCCAGGGAGCTTTTACTCATGGCAGAAGGCAAAGTGGGAGCAGGCCAGAGCAGGAGGAAGAGAGAGAGAGGAAAGGTAGCACACACTTTTAAACAACCAGATCTCCTGAGAACCCTACCACAAGAACAGCATCAAAGAGAGAAATCAGCCCCCTATGATCCAATCACCTCCCATCAGGCCTCACCTCCAACACTGAGAATTACAATTTGACATGAGATTTGAGCAGGGCCACAAATTCAAACCATATCAACATTTTTTTTCTTTTCTGAAATTCTTGTTGCTCTTCTCTTTAACACAGTTTAAATTGTCTCCTATACATTATTATCTATATATTAGCTTTATTATTTTTTGTTTTTAATTTTTTGAGATGGGGTTTTTCTCTTGTCACCCAGGCTGGAGTGCAGTGGCACGATCTCGGCTCACTGCAACCTCTGCCTCCTGGGTTCAAGTGATTCTCCTGCCTCAGCCTCTTGAGTAGCTGGGATTACAGGTGTGCACCACCATGCTTGGCTAATTTTTTTGTATTTTTAGTAGAGACAGGGTTTTAGCAGAGTTTCACCATGTTGGTCAGACCAGTCTTGAACTCCTGGTCTCAGGTGATCTGCCCACCTTGGCCTCTCAAAGTGCTGGGATTACAGGCATAAGCAACCACACCCAGCCTAGCTTTATTTTTTAGTTTCATTAATGTATGCTATCTTTTGTCATCCTCAGATCCTAGGGCAAGATAAATAATATTATTTCTCATTTTATAGATACAGAAATATTCATCAGACAAATGTCATTGACTGTACACTGTATGCCACATTAGTGTTAGCTCTGGATATGGACAAATGTTAACTGTGTTATTTTGTTAGTAATATTTGATCTCTTCTTATTTATACAGGAGAGATTAAACAGATTCTAGAAAATGAACTTCAGATACCTGTGTCCAAAATGCTGTTAAAAGGCTGGAAGACGGGAGATGTGGAAGACAGTGTGAGTTTCTTAATTGCATAGAAATAAAAGAAAATTAAGTTATGCCATTGATTAAATGATACATAAAAATTGGTTTTAATTAATGTTGTTACATATGGCAGGAGTAGATTTGGCAATAGTAATTTAGTTTAAGGAATCAGCAAGTAGTGTTTTCTAAGCTAAAATATTTCATGATAAACCAGTAACAATTGTAAATGAGTAGATTTGTAAATGAAAACAGTATATGGCATGTTTTTCCTATATCTAACTTTTAAAGGAGTTTGGCCCTTTTTTTGAGAGGTTTTACCTTTTTCTCAAACCTCCTAGAGTATCAGTGAATGCCCTGGAATAATAATTTTCTGAGCAATTACATATTGGTCCGAAAGAAGTCACATGCAGTGTATACATTTATGTCAAGTATTGATTATGGAACAAAGATAATAGGAAATTTTTTAAACTTGGAGAATTTAAATAAGAATGTTGTTTTCCTTGTTGACTTGGATAGTGGCAGGTGCATGGAATGAATTATATTTTAAGAATTTGCAGAGAGTATTGCAATTTTAAGAATAGTTGCTGTTCTTAGGGACCCAGTAGCAACCTCAGATATAACATTTTTTACACACTTTTTTTTTTTTTTTGAGGCAGTCTCGCTCTGTTGCCCATTCTGGAGTGTAGTGACATGATCTCGCCTCACCACAAACTCTGCCTCCTGGATTCAAGCAATTCTCCTGCTTCAGCCTCCCAAGTAGCTGGGACTACAGGCACGTGCCACCACGCCCAGCTAATTTTTGCATTTTTAGTAGAGATGAGGTTTCACCATGTTGGCCAGGCTGGTCTCGAACTCCTGACCTCGTGATCCGCCTGCCTTGGCCTTCCAAAATGCTGGGATTATTATAGGTGTGAGCCGCTGCGCTCGGGCTTACACACTTTTTTTTCTTTCAGAGAGAGTGGAGAAAGAGGGAAAAAAAATGAGTTCTAGAGTTTTAGATGTTTGAGGTGGAAATAATTATTGAATGTTTTCACATCAGTTACTGGGTCATTTTAATGGCTAGGCATAAACTTAGAATTTTCGACTTTTGGCTGGGCGCAGTGGCTCATGCCTGTAATCTTATCACTTTGGGAGACCAAAGCAAGTGAATCACCTGAGGTCAGGGGTTCAAGACCAGCCTAGCTAACATGGTAAAACCCCATCTCTACTAAAAATGCAAAAATTAGCTGGGCGTGGTGGCGCGCCCCTGTAATCCAAGCTACTTGGGAGGCTGAGGTGGGAGAATTGCTTGAACCCACGAGGTGGAGGCTGCCATGAGCCAAGATCATGCCACTGCACTCCAGCCTGGGCGACAGAGCAAGACCCTGTCTCAAAAAAAAAGATAAATAAAAATAAAAAAACTTCAACTTTTGGTTCAGTTCTTCTTGAATGGCTTCTTGCAGTCATTGTGCTTATAAGTACTTATATGTGAGTTCATTTGAAATTTGCAAATGTTCTGAGTATTTCAGTGAGATATTTACAGGAAGTTTGGGTTGGCAAGATACAGATAAGTTTAGATGTGCTGTATTAGGTGTCAGCAAACTTTTTCTGTACAGAGTCAAATAGTAAATATTTTAGGCTTTGTGTGCCACACAGCTACTTAATCACTGCTCTCTTAGTGGGAAAGCAGCCATAGACAATATGTGAAACATCGAGCATAGTTATGTTTCAGTATGTTTATGGACGCAGACATTTGAATTTTATGTAATTTCACATGCCATAAAATATTCTTTTGATTTATTTTCCAACCCTTAAAAAAAGTGAAAACCATTCTTAACTCACAGGCCATACAAAAACAGGCAGCAGGCTGGGTTTGACCCAGAGGCCATAGTTTGCTGTCCCCCACTGCTGTTGATGCATGGATTAAAACTTTTTAAAAGTGCTGACTGAGTAAATCAACAACCTTGACAGAAAGAAAACACCAAAATGAGTTCGTTTTTGTAGTTATTCATTCATTCATTGAGAAACATGTGGGTATGAATCAGTCAGCTGGGTGGAGTGGCTCACACTTGTAATCCCAACACTTTGGGAGGCTGAGTGAGGCAGATCACTTGAGGCCAGGAGTCTGAAATCAGCCTGGACAACATGACAAAACCCTGTCTCTACTAAAAATATAAAAATTAGCTGGGCGTGGTGGTGCACACCTGTAGTCCCAGCTGCTTGGGAGGCTGAGGCACAAGAATTGCTTGAACCTGGGAGGTGGAGGTTGCAGTGAGCTGAGATTGTGCCACTACACTCCATCCTGGGTGACAGAGCAACAGTCTTTCTCCCCCGCTGCCCCCGCCCCACCAAAATTTGAACACAGCCTTGGTTACAAATACTTTAATTTACTTCTTTCTTCTTCTTTTTTCTTTTTATGAGATGAGTTCTCACCCTGTTGCTTAGGCTGGAGTGCAGCGGTGCAATCATGGCTCATTGCTGCCTTGACCTCCTAGACTCAAGTGATCCTTCTACCTCAGCCTTCTAAGTAGCTAGGACTATACATGTGCACCACGCCTGGCTAATTTTTTTTTTTTTTTAATTTTTGTAGAGACAGGGTCTTGCTATGTTTTCCAGACTGATCGTGAATTCCTGGACTCATGCAGTCCTCCTGCCTTGGCCTCCCAAAGTGCTGAGATTACAGGCATGAGCCATGGCACCCAGCCTCAGTTACTTATTTCTATGTACTCTTCACTAGGTGATTTCTGCTATTCCCATGCCATTAATTTTCTGATTGCCCCCAAATTTATATTTTCAGCTCATACTTTTTTGAATTCACATATCCAAACTGGTAATTGACTTTTGTACTTGTATATCTTATTGGTGTCTCAAACTTAACGTGTTTAAAATGGAACTCTTGATTTTCCCTCCTATGCCATATCTCTACTGATCTTCCCCTAAGAAGTAGCACAATGATTATAGCCACTGCTGAATCCAAAACTGTGGCCATCAGTCTTTTCTCATTTCTTACAGCACCTAATCCTTTGGTAAATTCTATAGATTCGATCTTTAAAATGTATCTCAACCATGGCCACTTTTTAGTATTTCAGTTGCAACTGCTTAATTCAGGCCATGAGCATCTCTTGTCTGGAGCAGTATGGTAACTTCATTATTGTTGTCTCAGCTTCTTTTCAGTGTTTCTTCCAGTGCATTCTCCACACAGCAGTCAGAGTGATCTTTTAAAAACATAAATTGAATTATATCACTCTCCCATTAAAACATAGCTTTTTTATTACATTTCAAATAAAATTCAGACTACTCACAATAGTTTAAAAGTTATTGTATTACCCCTTTCTCGCCTCTACAACATCATCTTGAGCCTTTCTTACTCTCACTTTCCATGCTCCAGCCACAGAAACCTTTTTTGAAATCTTTTAATAGGCTCAAGCTATTTACATCTTTGTCTGACAGATGCTATTCAACTGCCTGGAATGCTTTACCTCCTGTTCTTCACATGGGTGTCTCTTTTTCATCATTCAAGTCTCAGCTTAAGGTTACCTTCTCCAACAGGCTTCTATATCTAATTTGGTGTCCCATCCCAGCATTCTCCATTACACCAGTATTAATAGAGGGACCATGTCTGTTTCTTTCATCATCGTATATTTAAAACCTGGCGTAACAGACCTGAAATAAATGTTTATGGGATGAATGCATGAGTAAATGACTTAAGGAAAGTATCCATTTTATTTAATCTTTCCATATGTGGTTTGATGGGAAAATTTAATAGAAAATCTTTGGATAGTGGCATGGAAAAAGAACAATAATGACTTGATTGAATGGCAAGCATTTACCAATAATTCACAAAGTAAAACAATGAAAGATAAAAAGAAAAATAATTTGTGTGTGTGTGTGTTGTTTGTTTGCATATTAACTCTATAGAGATAACTCATCAATTTCAAAAGGATATCACATATTTGACATAAAGTTTCAGGATGTCCATGTCTCCTGGTATATTGTAAAGTTATAGGTAATTGCCAAATGCAATGTTTTTTTCAAACTATGGACCATAAACCATTAGTGGATTGAGAAGTTAATTGAGTGGGTTATAGTCAGCAGCATTAAACAAAAAAAACAAACAAACAAACAAAAAAAACAGAAGAAGAAAGAAATGAAAAAAGAGAAATAGAATACAATAGGAAACGCCAGAGTGTATTTCAAATAATAAGGGTAATTCTGTATTTCTTTTCATTTAACACATAACTGAGTCAAGAGTAAGTCTCAATACCCTTGGATTAAGACTGCACACTTAATAAGCTGGGTCCTCTCATGGAGGGGTTAAGAATAAGTTCCTTATGTTCCATGCTTGTGTAAGATTGCCCCTCCCCAGGAAGGAATATATTCTTTCTCTATATATTCTCACGGTTTGCTTCCTTCACCTTTTAAGTTTTTGCTCAAATGTCACATTCTCCAAGTGAGACCCACCTTGATCACCCTGTTTAAAATTGCCAAGCTCCCCAACCCCACATTCTTTATCCCCCCTTCCCTGCTTTATTTTTAGTCAAAAAATTGTCACCTTCAACATTCAACTATATAGGGTTACTTATTTTATTTGTTCCTACTCAAATGTAAGCTCCCTAAGATCAGAGAATTTTATTTTAGGCTATTCTGTTCAATGCTATATTCTCAGTGGCTAGAGTAGTCCTGATACAGAGTAGGCGGCTCAATAAATATCTGTTGAATAAGTGCATTTCCTGGCTTATGATGTAAAAGTATACAGTGTATTTCTTAATGTGTATTGGTGTCAAGAAACGTTTGAAGTACTTCAGCAAGTTTTTACCTTCAGGTTAGGAGTTTGAAATGTATGTGAGTTTTCTGGCAAAGAAATTTAGTGAATGAAATTTTCTATGCTTATCAAGATAGTAGGTCATATGTAGTCCAGTAGTAATTTATTCATTCCAAAGAGTGAGAGCTTTAACAAAAAAGATATCTGGAGTAAAAGATATATAGGTAACACTGGAGACCTCATCCAAGTTACTTAACCTCTCAGGCTATATAGCTTCCCATCTATAAAATCATTGGCTTGAGGTGCTCTCAGTGATCTTTTCAAGGTCTAATGATCTCTGAAAACCTATATTGCCAATTTTTGCCATGATGACCCTGAAACGAAGTATATATTAGTTGCAAGGATATACTTCTTCAGTGAAAAAGTAATTGAGTCCCAACTGTGTTCTTATCTGTTCGTATTGCTTCATGAGCTAAAGAGTTTATATATTAACATTCAGGTTTATGCTAGTTTATTTTATATATCTGTATGTGTGTATATATGTGTATACACACATACACATACACTTATATATGTATACACATACACATATATAAACAAACATATATGTACACATACATACGTATCCGTATGTATCTGTACACATATACATACGGATCCGTATGTATCTGTACACATATACATACGGATCCGTATGTATCTGTACACATATACATACGGATCCGTATGTATATAAACACATACATATGTATCTGTATGTATATAAACACATATACATATATAGACACACATATATATGTATACATATACATATATAAAATAAACTAGCATAAACCTGAATGTTGTATACATACTATATATAGGTATACAACCATATTTCCTATATATATGTATATATTATATATATGGGCAATAAGGTTACTTGGATTCAGTAGTTCTTTTGCATTACCCTATTTAGGAAATTATCAAAAGATGAAAAAATCAAACTATAAAATTAACAATTTTTCAAGAATTACAGGAAAAATCAATAATGAATAATCAACATAATCAACATTCATTTTTTGCTGTATTTTTTCTTTTTCAGACGGTCCTAAAATCGCTACACTTGCCAAAAAACAACAGTCTTTATGTCCTTACACCAGATTTGCCACCACCTTCATCATCTAGTCATGCTGGGTAAGTTGTTTATATTTCCTGGGAACCTGAAATGAAAAGCTCAGTTGTTAAAATTGCTTTAAGTTGTATATAAACCTCCAAATTAAATCAAATACAAGTCTTGTTGAAACTTGACCTTACCAACTACTGTGAAGTATATCAGGTTTGAAACAATTTGGTCTGGATAGTTTGTTTTAATGGTACAATCCTCTTATACCACTTTAAAATCTTTAGGAGAACTCCAGTATAATTTTTAAAAATTGTCAAAATGGTACTTCTCTGACTGAAGGGAAAGGATTCAAGTTGGAAGAAAGAGAAAGTATAAATGGAGTTCCAATCTCTCTCATTGCTGAAGAAAGCATACCTTTGAGGAAAATTCATTGAGCTCTGCAGAGTAAAGCTTGAAAAACACTGATATAATTTTTTTTTTTTTTTTTGAGACGGAGTTTAACTCTTGTTGCCCAGACTGAGGTGCAATGGTGCGATCTTGGCTCACCGCAACCTCTGCCTCCCGGATTCAAGCGATTCCCCTCCCTCAGTCTCCTGAGTAGCTGGGATTATAGGCATGTGCCACCACACCCGGCTAATTTTGCATTTTTAGTAGAGATGGGGTTTCTCCATGTTGGTTGGGTTGGTTGTGAACTCCCGACCTCAGGTGATCTGTCCACCTCGGCCTCCTAAAGTGCTGGGATTACAGGCATGAGCCACTGTGCCTGATGATATAAATTTTTTAAGATTTTCTCTCTGGAATAGAGGGTCTCATTGTTTTTTCAGTTTTCACAGTGGAACTCAATACATTTATACAATGATCACATGATTTTAATTTTTAATTATACATTATGTTTTTTATTGTTTAATGAAGCAAACTGACCTATAGTGGATGATTATGCTAGTGATAATAATTTTTATGAGGAATCTTTTCATACAGTATTATTCCAGAACTATGTTTAAGTTATTTTTAGATTTTCTGTTGTTGATACAAATTTTTCTCTTTTAAATACAACAACTTGGTGATTATTTTGTGGTAGGGAGACTTGTGTCTCTAAATTTTGAATATTGTCAAGCTTTCCCCCCACCACTTACCAAATATCTTGATTTTTAGGTAGATAGTAGCAAAAATAAAATTAAATTTGGCTTCACTGAAGTAGAAATCACTGAACTGAAAAGCTAAATCTTGTGTAGTTGTATTTGATGGTCTGTTAATAGTTTGTTTTGGGTTAAGAATTTAAAGAGTTCTTGGATTGCTCTTTATTTTCTATGTTTAGACCTTATGTTAATGGGAAGTGGAATTTGCACACAGTTACAAAATTACAAACTACAAACTTATAGTCCATGTGTTTATAATAATGCTGATGTAAACCTCAGATGAGATTAAGTTAAAGAGTTATAGGTATGGTTCTGTATCTAGTCATGTAGAACATTATTTTGTTGGTTAGTTAACAAAGTGTAATCACTGTCATAAAATATGTAATCCACATAATTAAAAGCAGACAAGAGATGTCATTGTTTATAATCTGTTGCTTTCCAGTAGCATGATTAAATGGATTTATCAAAATGTCTTCCTGGGCTAATGGAAATGTTCTTCATTGCCATGTAGCTGACCTTAGTTTGATTGCTAGTCACTCACTCCCTAGGCAAGCAGGAGTCTACAGTGCTGCTGAAATGCAGTGTTTATTGGAGAATGAGTACTTTATCTAGCATTAAAATATACTTCTCTAGTTGGCTTTGTGGATTTTTACCAAGTTATAATGATTCTTTTTTTTGTATTGGAAGAATAAGAGAGAAAAATTCAAAGGTGAACAAAAAACGTAGTGGGAGGAGGGACAAATGGAGACTCTTGCTAATGTAAAAGTCATGTTAATGTACTTTTTATTAACACATAACGTAAAAGCCAGGGTTTACTTCTTGTTGTATGTTTATTCAATATATCTTTCTATAAAACTAGAGATTTTTAAAATACCATATATATTGAAAGCTGATTTTGTGGGAGACAATTTAAAAAACAAAACAAAATCCATGCAGAACCTTAAAAGCTGATGGTAATAATTATTTTTAAGTTGTGAGTTTTATTTTGTGACTCATCAAATAAAAATACTTTGACATCTTTTTTTTTTCTTTCTTTCTTTTTTTGGAGACGGAGTTTCGCTCTTGTTGCCCAGGCTGGAGTACAATGGCATGATCTCAGCTCACTGCAACCTCTGCCTCCTGGGTTCAAGCGATTCTCCTGTCTCAGCCTCCTGAGTAGCTGGGATTACAGGTGCCCACCACTACGCCTGGCTAATTTTTGGTATTTTTAGTAGAGATGGGGTTTCACCATGTGGGACAGGCTGGTCTCAAACCCCTGAACTCAGGTGATCCTCCCACCTCGGCCTCCCAAAGTGCTGGGATTACAGGCGTGAGCCACTGTGCCCGGCCGCTTGACATCTTAACTATATAATAGAATCAAACAAACAATATCGTAGTAAGTTATATAGCATATCATATTATCAAAAATGGTAGACAGATAAACTTGCTTTGTACTAGACTTCATAATGAATCAAACTGATTTGCTTTTGCAGAATTTTGTTACAATTGATGGATTCTTAGAAATCTTATTTGTAATTAGTAACCTAATTTATAATCTAAAAAGGAGAAAAAAGATAATTATGATTCTAAGTGTTATATTTGGGAATTGGCAAATGAATATAACAACTCTGTAATTGGTAGAGTAAAATGGGAAGGTTTATGTATATATTCTTGCATTTGCATATATTACCTCACTTATAATTCTTAAGAATTTGCATGAAATTTCAGTGTGTGAATTTACTCTTAGTTACAGTATATTATTAATCATTTAATATAATGTAGATATAAAATAACATGTTGGCTGGGCACAGTAGCTCATACCTATAACCCCAGCACTTTGGGAGGCTGAGGTGGGAGGATCACTTGACAATATGAGTTTGAGACCAGCCTGGAGAACATAGCGAGATTGTATCTCTACAAACAATTTTTATGAAATAGCCGGGTGTTGTGGCACGTACCTGTAGTCCTAGCTGCTCAGGAGGCTGAGGCAGGAGAATTGCTCGAGCCCAAGAGTTCGAGGTTACAGTGAGCTGTGATCATGCCACTGTACTTTAGCCTGGGCAGCAGAGCAAGACCCTGTCTCTAAATAAAATAAATAAAATAAAATAGTTATTAAATTGTTCACTGACAAACCATCCCACTCTTATGTTTTGTTAAAGAAGTATACATACAGAAAACTGTATCTCAAACCATGTCCTATTAAAAAAACAAAAAAACAAAAAAACTTCTTAACTTGATTTTACTGCCACTAGGGGGTGCCTGGTAATTGAGTTTTTGTATTAATATATAATTTCTTTGTAGGGGAAGAAATGGTATAAACTAAGAGCAGCAAAATTACCATATGAGTGCCTATAATTGTAAACTGAATGTTTTTAAAGTAAATTATGTGTTTCAGAAAACAGAATTTCAAGCTTTCTGAGAACTGAAGAGCAAACTCTTAATCATAATCTTTATAGCAGTTGAAAAGAATTTTAAGCCCTTTTAAAAAAGAAATCAGATTTCACTAATTAATTGAAAGGATGAAGCAGTACTCCAGTGGCCTCTATGATACAACTATAAATTCTATTATAAATCACAGTAAAATTAGGAAGGAGAAAACAAACTGTTAATTATACTGTTTCATATTATTATAGGAAAGATTCAGTTCATCAATGACTTATTGATTACTTACTAAATAAAAACAAGCTGTGTCCTTAGGTAGCCTGTAACCTATTTATTAAGATGATTAGGCCTTTTCTTAAGTTATTCCTGTATAGAAAATATTCTTAGATACCAACTCATTCCTGGTGTTCTTTTTGATTGCTTCACCCAGATTCCTTCCTAAACTCTTCGTTTCTTCACCTGCTCTAAATGTTGGTATTCTGGAGAGTTCTCTTCTCAGCAGTCTTTCTTATTGTACCTTCTCCCTGATATCTACTCTCAACTCTTCAATTTCTAAATATGTACAGATAACTTACAAATCTCTATTTAGCAACTCACATGTCCCAGTTGCCTGTGGAGTTTTTCATTTGTGTATGTCCTATCTGTAATTCAAAATCGTATGTCTCTGTACTACTACATGTGTTTTTCTTTTTTTCTTTTTTTTTTTTTTTTTTTTGAGACGGAGTCTCGCTCTGTCGCCCAGGCTGGAGTGCAGTGGCGCGATCTCGGCTCAATGCAAGCTCCATCCCCTGGGTTCACGCCATTCTCCTGCCTCAGCCTCCCGAGTAGCTGGGAATACAGGCGCCCGCGACTACGCCCGGCTAATTTTTTGTATATTTAGTAGAGACGGGGTTTCACCGTGTTAGCCAGGATGGTCTCGATCTCCTGACCTCGTGATCCAGCCACCTTGGCCTCCCAAAGTGCTGGGATTACAGGCTTGAGCCACCATGCCCGGCCTACATGTGTTTTTCGTTTCAAATGTCCAACAGTATAAAATACTGAAGTGTGTTCTAACCAAGATGCTGATTATTAAAAAAGCCATTGGATTGGGAATATAAGTAATTAATGACTTTGTTAAAATCATTTTTGGTAGAATGGTGAGAATGAGAACCCGATTACAGTAGATTTTCATGGATAAACAAGAAATGAAAAAATGATTACTGTTATTTTCAGAAAACTTGATGGTGAAGGGAAGGAGAAGTTGAGGGAGAAGTCAAGGTAAGATACTAGAGAAGTATTGGAAGCACAAGGAGTAAGAGACAGCAAGTAGGAAAAATGTAAACAAGTGAAACCAAAATAGAAAATGTGGCCAAAGATTGAGTGCAGTGGCTCACGCCTGTATTCCCAACACTTTGAGAGGCCGAGGTGAGTGGATTGCTTGAGGTCAAGAGTTTGAGACCAGGCTGGCCAATATGGTGAAACCCCATCTCTACTAAAAATACAAAAATTAGCTGGGTGTGGTGGTGTGCGCCTGTAACCCCAGCTACTCTGGAGGCTGAGCCAGGAGAATTGCTTGAACCCTGGAGGTGGAAGTTGCAGTGAGTTGAGATTGCAACGCTGCCCTCCAGCCTGGGCAGCAGAGCGGGTATGGAACTGTTTTAGTTTGCTAGGGCTGCTATAACGAAGTACCATAGACTGGGTAGCTTAAACAATAGGCATTTATTTCTCCTTGTTCTTGAGTTTGGAAATCTCCAAGATGAAGGTTCCAGTAGAGTCAGTTCCTATTGAAAGCTCTTTTCCTGGTTTACAAACCCAACTTCCTGCCATGTCCTCATATGGCAGAGAGAGAGAGAAGAGAGAGAGAACTCTGGTTTCCTTTCATCTTTTTATAAGGACATCAATCCCATCAGATTAGGACCCAGCTCTTATGACCTCCTTTAACCTGGATTATATCCTGAAGACGCTATCTCCAAATACAGTCACAGTGGGTGTTAGAGAGTCAACATATAAATTCTAGGGTGACACACTTCAGTTCATAGCAGAGAGATACGGGTGGAGCCCAGGGATTAAGTGTTGAAATGACGTTAGGTAACAGGTTTAGAGACAGTAGGAAAGGTGTAATAATAGAAGATTGGAGACAGATGGAGAACATTTCTGGGATCTAGATTTCAGTACTGTTACAGTAATGGTTGATGACAAATTCCAAATTATAGATAACATCAAAATAGAAAATAGGTAGTAGTTATGAGAATAAGGATGTTAAGGGAGTATGAAGCTAAACTGTTTGATAAGTGACAGTGACACAGTAATTAACATTTATGAAGCCAGGTTTTTTGGCAAGCCTGTTATATGCGTTATCTTATTAAGTCATCATAGTAAATCACAAGTAGATACGATTACCTGTTTTGCAGATAGAGAAACTGAGTTAGGGGTAGAGGTGAGGTGACGACACAGAGATAGTGGTTATTGGGAACTACAGTTGAAGAAGGCTAGAAATACTGATTAACTTTAGTCTATATTTTAAAAACATAAATCTAAATATAAGTGTTATAAATAAAGGGAATAAACACTAAAAAAAAAAAAAAGTAAATAACCTGCATACATCTAGAAGAAAAAAAGGAATGAGGAACTCAGTCAGTACATCAGCAAACAGGAATTTGAAACTGAAACAGAAACACAGGAAAACAAGTATAATAGAAAACAGAAAATATGATGGCAAAAAGAAAAATAAAATTTATCAGAATTCTCCATAAACAAGAAAGTACTAAACTCTCCTATTAAAGACAGAAACTCTCAAATAGAATTTACAAAAATAGCCATACGTTGTTTACCAAAGAGACATCTTTTAAAGAAATGACAGAGAAAATAAAGGAAAAGAAAGTGACCCCAGGGAAATATTAACTGTAAGAATATACTATAGTAATAATATTTATATCACATAAAATTGAATTTAAGGCAGATAGCATTGAAAGACAATTTGCCAAGAAGATATGACAATTGCGGGCTTGTATGCACAAGTCTACAAAATTGGACAGAATTACAAGGAGATATAGACCAACTCCACATTGAACCCAAAATCTTTAGAAAATAATGTATTTAAGGCCGGGTGCGGTGGCTCACGCCTATAATCCCAGCACTTTGGGAGGCCAAGGTGGGCGGATCACGAGGTCAGGAGATCGAGACCATCCTGGCTAACACGGTGAAACCCTGTCTCTACTAAAAAATATAAAAAATTAGCCGGGCGTGGTGGCGGGTGCCTGTAGTCCCAGCTACTCGGGAGGCTGAGGTGGGAGAATGGCGTGAACCCGGGAGGTGGAGGTTGCAGTGAGCTGAGATCGAGCCACTGCACTCCAGCCTGGGCGACAGAGCCAGACTCTGTCTCAAAAAAAAAAAAATAAAATAAAATAATAATAATAATAATGTATTTAGCAATACATCTTTGTCAGCTATAGAAGATTTCAATAACCCCATAAAGCACTCATGGAATACTTAGAAAACTGACCATGTAGTAGAACACAAAGCCAGTATCAAAGAATCACTATCATATTGACTGCATTGTCTGGTCATTATGCAATAAAATTAGAAGTAAAGTAATAATAAAAAGATATATCGTAAATCCCCCATGCATTTGGATCCTACAGATAATTTACTTCAAAACAATTTATGGATAAAAATGAAGTCATAATAGCAAACACTAGATACTTAGAAGTGAACATAAATGAGATTGCTAGGTACTAAAACTGTGGATACAGCCAAAATGATACTTAGAAATTTGTAGTCTTAAGTCCACCAATTAGAAGACAAGTGTTTTGAGGCCGGGCGCGGTGGCTCATGCCTGTAATCCCAGCACTTTGGGATGCCAAGGCGGGTGGATCACAAGGTCAGGAGATCGAGACCATCCTGGCTAACACAGTGAAACCCCGTCTCTACTAAAAATACAAAAATTAGCCGGGTGTGGTGGCAGGCATCTGTATTCCCAGCTACTCGGGAGGCTGAGGCAGGAGAATGGCGTGAACCCAGGAGGCAGAGCTTGCAGTGAGCCAAGATTGCACCACTGCACTCCAGCCTGGGGACAGAGCGAGACTCCATCTCAAAAAGAAAAAAAGGAAGACAAGTGTTTTGAGAGCCCCCAGCTAAATTGGAGTTCTAGTACCTCAGCAGTTAGCTACCTTACCTTAACAGGAAATCAAGGGGAACTGGACAGGAGTGTTTATAGTGTGCCTTTCATGGGATGCTTCTTTCACATGGTGGACAGCCTAAAGCCTAGTTGTCTAACCTGTAACCAGAGGGTCCTTCACACAGGAAACTTGTTTATACTGGTAGATGCCTTTGTGGCTCTTGTCTAGCTCGTGTCCAATTTTTGCCTGCGTGACCATCACTCTGGCTCTAGGAGCCTGACCTTTTGTTCTCTCCAGTATCTCTGGGAAAGCCCAGCTTGGGGCAGTTCCTAGTTCTTCAGATGGAAGGTGCAAATTCAATATAACACAATAGGAAACAAGTTCAGAGATATTTTTACTTTCAGTTCCTAGGCAAGAAGGACATGAGTTGGGAGGGTAGTCCTCTGTCCCTGTGTCATGTGTCATGTGAAGCAGGAATGAAGAGTTGGGCAGAGAGAGAGAAAAGCGTGTAGCAACTAGCAATATATATAAGGGAAGTTCAAGAGCAAATACCTGAATGGTCCTTATAAAGGAAGCTGCAAGAAAATGTGGAGCCTGGTCTGTTAGGTGGGAGGGATGCCTCTAAGTTCTTATTTCTGACCACTGGCCTGAGCCATTTGGATATAGTATAGAACTGGAAACTCTGTCAAGAGTAGCGGAGCCCTGCTTCTGGCATGAGAAAATTAAATGTTCAAAATGAATGTGGAAGCAACATAAAATTAAAGAATTCACTACAATAAGAAAGATAGAAAATAATTGAATTGTGTGTTTAACTTAAGAAAATAGAAGAATAACCGCAGAGTAAGCGCACTGAAAATAGAAAGAAAGATTAAAGAGCAGAAATTAATGACAGAGGCAAGCAACAAGAATAAGAACTATTTACTTGAAAAGTCAAGCCAGGAAAAAGTGAGAGTAAGCATAAATAAAAATACTAGGTATGAAAAAAAGGGACTTAAAACTACAGATTAAGAAGAGATTTTTAAAGTAATAAGATAATTATTAAATAATACTAAGCAAATAATAAATTAATAAATTATTTCAAAATAAACAATGAAATATCCGTGTCTTTATGCTAATAAAATCCAAAATTTAGGTGAAATGGAAAATTTTATATAAAACATGAAGTACTAAAATGAGTACAAAAAAGAGATGACCTGAAAAAATGATAATTATTAAATAAACTGAATTAGTTGTCAAAAATTCCACATGCTGCTCCAACCCCCTTCACCCTCCAGAGGATTTTTCATAAATTTTCATAGAAGAGATTATCACAATCTGTTTTTTTTTATTTTGGAGAAGGAGTCTCTCTCTGTCACCAGGCTGGAGTGCAATGGCTCAATCTGGGCTCACTACAACCTCTGCCTCCTGGGTTCAAGCAGCTCTCCTGCGTCAGCCTCCTGAGTAGCTGGGACTACAGGCACATGCCACCACGCCCAGCTAATTTTTGTATTTTTAGTAGAGATGGGGTTTCACCATGTTGGCCAGGATGGTCTCAATCTCTTGACTTCGTGATCCACCTGCCTCAGCCTCCCAAAGTGCTGGGATTACAGGTGTGAGCCACCACACCTGGCCTATCCCAATCTTACATAAACAGTTCTGTGAGATAGCTTCGGTGCAGTGGCTCACACCTGTAATCCCAGCACTTTGGGAGGCCAAGGCAGACGGATCACCTGAGGTTGGGAGTTTGAGACCAGCCTGGCCAACATGGTGAAATCCTGTCTCTACTAAAAATACAGTAATTAGCCGGGTATGGTGGCACATGCCTGTAATCCCCACTACTCAGGAGGCTGAGGCATGAGAATTGCTTGAACCTGGGAGGTGGAGGTTGCACTGAGCTGGGATTGCTGCTTATTTTATGATGTTCATATAATCTTGATACCAAAATCAGAAAAAGAAAATAAAAGAAAAAATACGGGTACATTTCACTTGTGACCATAGATAATAAAAATGAGTAGATAGGACAGGCGTGGTGGCTCACACCTGTAATCCCAACGCTTTGGGAGGCCAAGGCAGGTGGATCACCTGAGGTCGGGAGTTTGAGACCAACCTGGCCAAAATGGAGAAACCCCATCTCTACTAAAAATACAAAATAAGCCGGGTATGGTGGCGCATGCCTGTTATCCCAGCTATTTGGGAGGCTGAGGCAGGAGAATCGCTTGAACCGGGGAGGCGCAGGGTGCAGTGAGCCGAGATTGTGCCATTGCACTCCAGCCTGGGCAACAAGAATGAAACTCTGCCTCAAAAAAAAAAAAAAAAAAAAAAGAAAAAAAAAGTAGATAAACTTTTCTTTGGCTTCTCTCAGCCTTACTATTTAATGATGACTTTTTCCCCTATATCTATTCTACTATCTTCAAAGAGCATCTTCCCCCAAGTTCAGATTGTCTCACTAAGATGTAAATGAACTAGTCTTCTCCATAAAACTACAACTTGATTATAGCTACCCTGCACAAAACTCTCCACTAGTTTTCTTTTTCTTTTCTTTTTTCTTTTTCTTTTTTTTTGAGACAGAGTCTGGCTCTGTTGCCCAGGCTAGAGTGCAGTGGTGCAATCTCGGCTCACTCCAACCTGTGCTTCCTGGGGTCAGGCGATTCTCCTGCCTCAGCCTCCTGAGTAGGTGGGATTACAGGTATGTGCCACCATGCCTGGCTATTTTTTGTATTTTTAGTAGAGACAGGGTTTCACTACTTTGGCTAGGCTGGTCTCAAACTTCTGACCTCAGGTGATCCACTTGCCTCAGCCTCCCAAAGTGCTGGAATTGCAGGCGTGAGCCACTGTGCCTGGCCCTCTCCACTAGCTTTCTATTACACTTCTAATAAAAATCCAAGTTCCTTACTGGGACGTATAAAAGACTTACATAATCTTATCCCTGACTTTCTCTCTAACTTCGTCTTTTATCACTGTGCCTCTGGCTCATAGCTCACCAGCCATACTGTCTTCCTTGTTCCTCTTTAAACCTTCTAAGTGTGCTTAAACCTTAGAGCATTTATACTTTGCTATTCTCATGCCAGTAATGATACTACCAGGTAACAACTTGGCTCATTTCTTCACTTTATTTAGGCCTTTACTCAAATATCACACTCTCAGAGAGGCTTTTCTTGATGCCCCTATCTAAAACAGCCCCTCTGTTATACCCTCTCTCTATCTTGCTTTATCCCTACCGTGCATTGTATTAGTGATATTAGTAATTGTATTAGTCAGGGCTCTGTAGGGGAACGGAACTAATAGGATATATGTATATATGCAAGGGAGTTTATTAAGGAGAATTAACTCACACAATCACAAGCTAAAGTCCCACGATAGGCCATCTTCAAGTTGAGAAGCAAGGAAGCAGTGGAGGGGATCAGTCCGAGTCCCAAAACCTTAAAAGTAGGGAAACTGACAGTGCAGCTTTCAGTCTGTGGCCAAAGGTCCGAGAGCCCCTGGCAAACCACTAGTGTAAGTCCAAGAGTCCAAAAGCTGAAGAACTTGGAGTCTGAACTTGGAGCTGAAGAACTTGGAGTCAGCCTGCTTTATTCTAGCTGCACTGGCAGGTGATTAGACAATACCCACCCAGATTGAGGGTGGGTCTGCCTCTCCCAGTCCACTGACTCAAATGTTAATCTCCTTTGGCAACACCCTCACAGACACTTTTCAGTCAAGGGAGCAATACTTTCAATCAAGTTGACACCCAGTATTAACCATCACAGTAATTTATTTATATTCATGTTTGTTTTCTGTTTCTCTCACCACAATGTAAACCTACAGAAAATCAGGGATTTTTTGATGTTCACTGTTGTATCCCTACCACCCAAAAAAGTGCCGGAAACATAGTAGATACTTGGAAGTGTTTGTGGAACGAATATTGTAAAGTGACACATTTCTAAACACATTTGCCTTAGCTTTGATTTCTTTTGATTGACCAGATATATATTGAGTATCATCCTACAATGTGTTAAGTCTTTGTTCTAGGTGCTAGGGATATAATGAGCAAGACAGATAAGGTCCTGCTTTCATAGAGTTTACAATATAATATGTATAGAGGTGTATCTGGTTTATAATAAAACTATGGACAAGATAACAAGAAAAAATATCAGATGATAGTACTTTCCAGAAAGCTAAAATATGGTGACATGATAGTGAATAATTGAATGACTAGTGTGGGTTGTAAGGTCAATAAAGGCCTCACTGAAGATGGACTATTTAAGCTGAGACATTAAAAATGGAGCGGCCATCTAAGTGAAGGGCAGAGTGAAGAATATGGGGGTATGCCTCATGCCAAAGCCCTAAGGACATGTATAAATATAATTGGAGAAGGTTTGACATTTCTGGGCTTTGTATTGCTGATGATCACCTTGCTAGAAAAGGACTGAAGAAATGTCTTGATAATAAAGACAGTCTTTGCAACTTGCTTTAGTCACCATCTAGTAAGTGATGAAAATGTCTAGTTCCATTTTAATTATGTATATTTTCTTTTCTTTCTTTCCTTTTTTTTGGAGACAGAGTCTCGCTCTGTCACCCAGGTTGGAGTGCAGTGGTGTGATCTCAGCTCACTACAAGTTCCGCCTCCCGGATTCACACCATTCTCCTGCCTCAGCCTCCAGAGTAGCTGGGACTACAGGTGCCTGCCACCACGCCCAGCTAATTTTTTGTATTTTTAGTAGAGACTGGGTTTCACCGTGTTAGCCAGGATGGTCTCAATCTCCTGACCTTGTGATCCGCCCACCTCGGCCTCCCAAAGTGCTGGGATTACAGGTGTGAGCCACTACGCCCAGCCATTTTTTGTATTTTGAATAGAGATGGGATTTCACCGTGTTAGCCAGGATGGTCTTGATTCCTGACCTCGTGATCTGCCCGCCTCGGCCACCCAAACTGCTGGTATTACAGGCGTGAGCCACCGTGCCCAGCCTATTTTCTTCATTTTTATATAATAGCAAGGTGTGACAGAAAATATGGTATCCACTGTTTGTAGTTGTCCCTTTTACAAGTAGTATTGAGTCTTGCTATTGGACTTTGATCTCTTTGTGCTGGACTTACGGTTCCAGTTAATTTTTTTTTTTTTTTTTTTTTTTTTTCAGATGGAGTCTTGCTGTGTCGCCCAGGCTAGAGTATAGTGGTGCAATCTCGGCTCTCTGCAACCTCCGCCTCCTGGGTTCAAGTGATTCTCCTGCCTCAGCCTCCCGAGTAGCTGGGATTACAGGCGCCTGCCACTGCGCCTGGCTAACTTTTTTTGTATTTTTAGTAGAGACAGGGTTTCACCATCTTGGCCAGGCTGGTCTCGAACTCTTGATCTAGTGATCCACCCTCCTTGGCCTCCCAAAGTGCTGGGATTACAGGCATGAGGCACTGCGCCTGGCCCCAGTTAATATTTTAATGGCTTCATATGAGGGTATTATTGAGCTCTAGTCCTGCAGTCAAGCATATCACTGTCTTCTGTGGCCTCTGGGTTGTGAAGTTGCATTTAACTATGGCTTTGAATTAGTGCTGTTTGTTCAAGCAGGAGTAAATTCAGGGTACTAAATGGGACTCCTGTGATAGTTGAGTAAACCAGTGGTGTTAAAATATATGGCTTTTTGGCCAGGTGTGGTGGCTCATGCCTATAATCCCAGCACTTTAGGAGGCGGAGGAGGGTGGATCACTTGAGGTCAGGAGTTCAAGACCAGCCTGGACAACATGGCGCAGCCCCTTCTTTACTAAAAATACAAAAATTAGCTGGGCATGGTGGCATGCACCTGTAATCCCAGCTACTTGCATAGCTGAGGCACGAGAATTGCTTGAACCTGGGAGGCGGAGGTTGCAGTGAGTCAAGATCGCGCAACTGTACTCCATCCTGGGCAACAGAGCGAGACTCTGTCTCAAAAAAAAACTTTTTTTTTAATGTCTTTTTCTTTTTGTCCTTGGAAAACCATTGGTGGGAAAGCAGATTACAGTAGCCATGAATTAAGCGAGAATAGAGTTCTTATATTTTCCAGTGGGTGCTGTGGAAGGAATTGAGGAGTAGTAAGTCAAGATAGCTGAGTTTTAGGTCCAGCTTGGCTTCAGAATCACTGTATGACTTAGGGAAGTCTGCACTGGGCCTCAGATCCTACCAGAAAATAGAGGCTCCTCTAGATTTTTAGGTGTTCGTAATGCCACTCATCCTTCCTTTCTTCTCAGGTTCTTAGCAGTAGATTAGACACATAGAAATCAGTAGCCAAATTGGAAAACAAAACTGCTTTAATGGCCGGGCAAGCACCTGATGGAGAGGATGTGGCCTAGACCTGAGTCCTAAATGGTGTCTTTTACCTCTTGCTCTAGATCTAAATCTAAATCTAAATTTAAATCTTGCTCTAGATCTAAATCTGAGAACCTTTATGCTCGTGTGGTCTGTAGGAGTTATGATTGAGTCTTCAGATCCTGATGGACTGATGCAGTAGATCTGCCTTACTAACCTAGTCACATTTGGAAAGACAGCTTAGAGATCTCATGGTAAGCTTTGTCCAGAGTGCACCTACCACAATGGGTAAAAAAAATGGTAGAGAACTTAGTGAACTAGGGCACAGGAAGTGAAAGAGGAAACTGCTGGTCTTGTCCCTGCCTTCTGTGAAATCTAATGTGGTATGTATGACCTTGTAAGTAATTCTAATTGGCTCTATTTTTCCACTAAGAGAAACAAATCTAGAATGGAGGAAAGGGGAGTGGGAAAGCTACATATTTTCTCATTTAAACTCTACCCTTGTGGGGAGAATCATCATGGGCAGAAATTTTATCTTCCCTGTGAACAGAGGCAGAAGCCTGAGAAAAAGCAAAAGAAACTTACACCTTCTCCCTGAAGTCTTTTCAGACTCTCTGTGTTTGTTATGCGCTCCACTATACCCATTAAGTTTGGTACAATAAGCGAAAAATTCTGAAATACTACTTTATCTCTGCTTCTTATAACCATCCAGCAGCAGTGGTAATAGGTATCTACCTGTGCTCCTAGCCCTCGTCCTAGCAAAGGGGTGCATGCATCCACTGAGCAGGGTGTGTGTGTGTGTGTGTGTGTGTGTGTGTGTGTGTGTGTGTATGTCTGTGTGTAGATGTATATATATATGGGTTTTTTTTGGAAAGACGGTCTTGCTCTGTCACACAGGCTGCAGCATGGTGGCATTATCATAGCTCACTGTAACCTTAAACCACCTTGGGCTCAAGCAGTCGTCCTCCTGCCTTAGACTCCCAAGTGGCTGGGACTAACTACAGGCATGTGCCATCATGCTTGGCTAATTTTTAAATTTTCTGTAGAGATGGGGTTTTGTGCCGGATGTGGTGGCTCACGCCTGTAATCCCAGCACTTTGGGAGGCCAAGGTGGGTGGATCACCTGAGGTCAGGAGTTCGAGACCAGTCTGCCCAACATGGTGAAACCCCATCTCTACTAAAAATACAAAAATTAGCCAGGCATGGTGGCAGGCGCCTGTAATCCCAGCTACTCAGGAGGCTGAGGCAGGAGAATAGGTTGAACCTGGGAGGCAGAGGTTGCACTGAGCCGAGATCACGACATTACACTCCACCTTGGGCAACCTGAGCGAAACTCTGTCTCAGAAAAAAAAGAAAAAAAAAGAGATGGGGTTTTGCTGTGTTGCCCAGGCTGGTCTTGAACTTCTGGCCTCAAGTGATCCTCCCATGTCAACCTCCCAAAGCACTGGAATTATAAGTGTGAGCCACTGCACCTGGTCGGAATGTGTATTGATATTCATACAGTGTGGCTTTTTCTTTTGATAGTTTCTCTCTGTCATCCTGTATTGAGGCCATTCTAGCCACTCTACTCTCCTTTCTCCCTGTTATCCCAACCATGAAAGATAACTGAGAAGCGTCATGGAACTGTTGTGAGACTTAGTTATTAGAAGGACATGCTGAGGACGCTTTCAAATAGTTCTTATCCTACTTTTTTTTTTTTTTTTTTTTGAGACAGTCTCGCTCTGTTGCACAGGCTGGAGTGCAGTGGCACAGTCTCCGCTCACTGCAGCCTCTGCCTCCGGGTTCAAGCAATTCTCCTGCATCAGCCTCCTGAGTAACTGGGACTGCAGGAGCATGTGACCACACCTGGCTCATTTTTGTATTTGTAGTAGAGATGAGATTTTGCCGTGTTGGCCAGGCTGGTCTCAAACTTCTGAACTCAGGTGGTCCACCCATCTTGGCCTCCCAAAGTGCTAGGATTACAAGCGTGAGCCACCACACCCGGCCCTCATCCTATTTCTGTTTCTCCACCACCTCATAATCTCTGCACGAATATTAATCCTTACATTTTTCTCTCTTGTCTATTTCCTACTCTTTCAGTCTTTGGTGTCCTTCCTTAATATGAGATAAGTCACATCCATGAGAGCTCTGACTTAGAATTGAGAGGAAAGCTCTAGGATACCATCTTTGGAAGGAGCTAAATCAATCAGCCAATTCAGTCCTATTTAGACTAGGAGAGGTACTGAAAGAGGAAGTAAAATGGTCGATTTAGGCCTTAGCTTCTTCACTCAGAATGATCAGGATGATTTCTGCCTTATAGGATTTTAGAGAGGTCCGGATGTGATTAAAAAAAAAAAAAGATAGCATATATGAGCAGCGGGCCTTGCACAGTGCATGTGCTCAGTAACTTCTCTTTGCCAAGTCACAGAGCTAGTTAATGGATGAGCCAGGACTTAGATTTTATAGGGCTTTTTTTTTTTTTTTTGAGACTGAGTCTCGCTCTGTCGCCCAGGCTGGAGTGCAGTGGCGCGATCTCAGCTCACTGCAAGCTCTGCCTCCCAGGTTCATGCCATTCTCCTGCCTCAGCCTCCCGAGTAGCTGGGACTACAGGCACCCGCCACCACGCCTGGCTAATGTTTTTGTATTTTTAGTATAGAGACCGTGTTTCACCATGTTAGCCAGGATGGTCTCCATCTCCTGACCTCATGATCCGCCCACCTCGGCCTCCCAAAGTGCTGGGATTACAGACGTGAGCCACTGCGCCCAGCCTTATAGGGCTCTTAATTCCAAGTTATTCATGTCTTTGAGCATTCTAGAGGTGAGTTTTTAACCAACTCACAGGTTGCTCAAAAGGTCAGAATCAATGTGGTCCTCAAAATAAAGTCTCATTTCAATCTAGTTCATTTATGAAGTGAACTAGAAACAGTGCTTTTTGGCCCTTGTAGATGCTCAGTAAGTTGTTTAAGTGAACGGATGAAGCGATGATGCTCTTTCAGGAATAGATGAGCAGTTGCCAGTGGGGGACTCCTGTGGCTAAGTATTTTTGTTTTCAAAGTAGAAAAAAACAGTAGGTTTTTAACTTTTTAATATCTCCAAATAATTTGCTACAATTTCTTTGAAATGATTTTTCTATGAGTGTGACTTCTTCATGCTGGCTTTTTAGTGATCAGTATTTGTGAGGTTTTAGCAGTACAGCAGAAAAGGAGACCTGGCCAGGCACAGTGGCTTCCTCCTGTACTCTCAACACTTTGGGAGGCTAAGGTGGAAGGATTGCTTGAACCCAGGTGTTTGAGACCAGGCTGGGCAACATAGTGGAACCTCATCTCTACAAAAAAGTAAAAAATCAGCCAGGCATAGTGGCACATGCCTGTAGTCCTAGCTACTTGGGAGGCTGAGATGGAAGGATTGCTTGAGGCCAGGAGGTTGATGTTGTAATGGGCTGAGATTGTACCACTGACTCCAGCATGGGTGACAGAGTGAGACCTTGTCTCAAAAACAAACAAAAAATTATTTAATAAAAAGAAAACAAGACCTTAAAGTGGCCTATAAATAAGTTTTTTGAAAACTTTATATATGTAAGTAAATGTCTGAATGATTCAGTTGTAATTTTTTTTTCCGGCCGGGCACGGTGGCTCACACCTGTAATTCCAGCACTTTGGGAGGCCGAGGCAGGCGGATCCTGAGGTCAAGAGATCGAGACCATCCTGGCCAATATGGTGAAACCCCGTCTCTACTAAAAATACAAAAATTATCTGGGCGTAGTGGTGCGTGCCTGTAGTCCCAGCTACTCTGGAGGCTGAGGCAGGAGAATTGTTTGAACCTGGGAGGTGGAGGTTGCAGCGAGCGGAGATAGCACCACTGCTGTCCAGCCTGGTGATGAGAGTGAGACTCGTCTCAAAAAAAAAAAAAAAAAAAAAAAAAATTTCCCAAAGTGCTTTACGAAACAACTTTTTGTTGTTTTCATGAAGGATATTGTAGGGAAGCAATAAATGTTTTCTCTCCACCCTCTGGGGTCTTGGCTGGGGTACAAATTGCATTTACATAAAACAGATTAACAAGAGAAAAACATAATTATATATGTACACATAGAAGCCCCACAAAATATGAGACTCGAAGAATGATTAAATGATTGAAACTTATATGGCATCCTGAGCTACAGAAAGGAATAGGAGCGTGGGGCTTCTGGTGGACAGTGTGATACAAGTTATGAGAGGGTAAGGAGAGGAAATGTATGGTGAATAAAGGTTGTCTTATTATACAAATAAAAGGTCTCTCAGGTAATAAAAATGGTCTCAGAGCAGCTCTCAGAAGAAGAGGTGATCATCTGTCTGGGTATGGTTTCAGCCTTCAGTCTCCTTTTCTGTGACATGAGTTAATTTTCCCTGGTTGATAAGATTCCTAGGGTGGGGGTTCAGGACAGTTGAGTTCCTTTTGGAGGATCTGTCTTTAGGCAGATAAGGAAAGCTCATAGAAAGCCTGTGTTTGTGTCAGCTGTTCCCCAAGTGCCCTCAGTTCAAAGTAAGCAGCATACCAAAGTGTCATATTGTGGGGTTGGCATTTCCTGAACTCTGTCAATATTTATCTGTAAAAGTATTTTAAGTTACCAGTATTGTAATTAGAACAATGCATGATTTGATATATTATTCTTAAAGTAATTTCATTTCTCAAGAATAAATTGATATAATCAGTATTTCAAGTACATTGTGATTACTGTTCAACTTAAATTTGATTGTAGTGAGCATCATTGTTAGATTTTGTAAAAGTGAAATTTGAAAGTACTGGGCTGGTAAATGTTTTTTAATAAGGGGCCACTTAAAAGTGGCTCATTTTTTGGGAGGCAGAGGCACACGGATCACCTGTCAGGAGTTTGAGACTAGCCTGGCCAACATGGCAAACCCCCGTCTCTACTAAAAATACAAAAATTAGCCGGGTATGGTGGTGCATGCCTGTAATCCCAACTACTCGGGAGGCTGAGGTAAGACAATTGCATCAACTCAGGAGGTGGAGATTGCCGTGAACCAAGATTGCACCACTCTGCACTCCAGCCTGGGTGGCAGAACAAGACTCCTTCTCAACAACAACAACAAAAAAAAAGGGTGTTTAATGTTAAGAAGAGGACATTTCCCAAAAGTTATGCACTCTGGATGAAAGAAGAAACTTGTCCTCAATTAAAGCACTAACGGAAATCACAACACATCTAATTGGAGTGAGGTACCAAACCCATTTACACAGTTTACTGCCTATTGATAGTTCAGTGACTACTGAGATTAGCTTGTTAGCATCACACTTTGAAAAAGAACTGTGGGTATTCTCTATGGTTGATTTAATGGATAGTCAGAAACTTGGTCACTACTCTAGGAAACAAAAATTGATATATCTATAAATATTTCTTTGCTTTTTTCATATTTTGTCTAGATGGTTAGAATTGTGTTTTGACAGTTTTGCCATGTACTACTTGATGCATCACAATATATCACTATCATCACTAATTACCACATTTTGATTAATTTTACATACTTTGGTTAATACATTTTGCTGTATACAGTATATCACTATATTGATTAAACAGTAATTATAGACATAAGGCCACCTGAACTTTGAAATCATCCTGAAAAATGTTATTAGAAATTATGTGAAACCAAATGTTTATTTATCTAGACATGTTTAATTGCCAGCAAAGAAAGCAATTAAAAGTAGCTGTAGAGTAAGAGGCCAACCTTCGTTAAACATGGTTTTAAGATTGTTACAGAACTTGTGGTGATGATAACATGGTGTCTTGGAGGATGTTAACAACTGTAGCAGAGTGTTAATTAAGAATGATGTAATCTGCAGCTCAGAATTATTAGTATATGTTAGTTTAGCTGGACAGGAGCAAAACCTAGTTTCAGTTGTGATGAGAGCTCAAATCATATTTATAGTGGAAAGATTAACATTTTATTTTTATGCTGTTCCTGAGATAATTTAAAAATCCTGAATGAAATACAATCTAATGTAAACATCAAGGGCCTAGCTCATTTACATATGTGCCAGATTTTCAAACTGATTGCTATTTGAACCTAATCTGTCATTGCTAGCTGCATTAGCTACAACAAACATTACATTTACATATTGATTTCTTATTTTGTTTTAGTGTAAATAATCCATAATTATGGTAAATTTGGTCTTTTGTTGACAAGAGCTCATATGACTCTGTAAGTTTAGAATGGAAATTTAAATTGCCATGTGTCACGCTTTTTAATTTAAAATCTTGATGTAGCTAAAGAGATAAAAATAATATTGTAGTTCACAAAGTATTCCTAAAGAGACAAAAGAGAGAAAAAATGTTAGGGCGTTTGGAAAGATATAAATGATAAAGTATTAATGAAAAATTCAATACCACATTTTAAAATTATCATATTTTTATAATTAAAAAATCACAGTAATCTCAAATAAAGTCTTTGTTCTTGCTTCACTATCAGGCCATATTTAAAAAATAAAATCTAGTGAAGGTGAACCTTACAAGCCAATTTTAAACTGTTATTTTTGTTTAAAATATACGTGTGCAAGAAAAGAAGTAACATATGCACATAACAGGAATGAAATGAGATTTCAGTCACTGTATTGATGTTAGTACTTTATTCGTCTTAACTGCACACACAGCACTGATTTGAGAAGTATAATTTCACTGCTGACAGCTCGTATGTGTCAGTGGACATATAATGTTATTTGCTATACTTGATGCAGCAAGTCCATGGTTCCCATTTACACTGATTAAAAGTGGATTGTGGCTGGGCACAGTGCCTTATGCCTGTAATCCCAACACTTTGGGAGGCTGAGGCAGGTGGATCACGAGGTCAGGAGTTTGAGTCCAGCCTGGTCAACATGGGGAAACTCTTGTCTCTACTAAAAATACAAAAATTAGCTGAGCGTGGTAATCCCAGCTACTCGGGTGACTGTAATCCCAGCTACTCGGGAGGCTGAGGCCGGAGAATCGCTTGAACTCGGGAGGTGGAGGTTGCAGTGAGCCGAGACCACACCATTGCACTCCAGCCTGGGTGACAGAGTGAGACTCCATCTCAAAAAATAAATAAATAAATAAATAAATAAAGGATTGTATTTTTGAAGTTAAAAATATAGGGCCCATGTAACTGCAAAAATGGTCACTATTCGATTATTCAGGCTTTTTTTATGGTTAATGTTTTTATGGAGTTATAATTCATAAATGATAAACATACAATTGTTTTAAAAATTGTTTTACAGAGATGAGGTCTTGCTATGTTGCGCAGGCTGGTTTTGAACTCCTGGTCTCAATTCATCCTCCCATCTCAGCCTCACAAAGTGCTGGGATTACAGGCATGAGCCACCACTCCCAGCCAGGTCTTAAGTGTCTCTGAGTTATACGAGTTTTGACAAAAGTATATTGCTTTCTGTGATACCCTGTGGAAAGGGATTTTAGTGAGTGAGATTTCAATTTGGATTTGTACATTAGAAGCCTGTGCTGAACTCATGGCAGCTGTTTACTTGAGTACTATGAATACAGAGGCCCTAAAAGCCTTTATATTAGTCCCCTTGGGCTGCCATAACAAAATACCATTTATTGGGTAGCTTAAACAATAGCCCTTTATTTGTGAATGTCAAAAGTCCAAGACCATGGTGCTGACAAAATCAGTCCCTCATCCTGGCTTTGTCACCTTCTCATTGTGTCCTTCCAAGGCAGAAAGAGAGAGAAAGCTCTTATCTGTCTTTCTCTTCTTATAAGAACACTAATTGCATCATCAGGGCCCCACTCTCATGACGTCACCTAAACCTGATTACCTCCCAAAGACCCCATATCCAAATATCATCACATTGGGGGTTAGGGCTTCAATGTATGAATTTTGGAAAGTATACAAACATTCAGTTCATAGCAGCCCTGAAGTCCAGGTATTGTGTCCGGAATTGGTTCCTTCCAGTGGGTTCTTGGTCTCGCTGACTTCAAGAATGAAGCCGCAGACCTTCACGGTGAGTGTTACGGCTCTTAAAGATGGTGTGTCCAGAGTTTGTTCCTTCAGATGTGTCCAGAGTTTCTTCCTTCTGGTGGGTTTGTGGTCTCGCTGACTTCAAGAATGAAGCCATGGACCTTTGCAGCGTGTGTTACAGCTCTTAAAGGTGGTGCGAACCCAAAGAGTGAGCAGCAACAAGATTTATTGTGAAGAGCAAAAGAACAAAGCTTCCACAGTGTGGAAGGGGACCCGAGTGGGTTGCCACTGCTGGCTGGGGTGGCCAGCTTTTAGTCCCTTATTTGTCCCCACCCACGTCCTGCTGATTGGTCCATTTTACGGAGTGCCGATTGGTGCATTTACAATCCTTTAGCTACACACACAGCACTGATTGGTGTGTTTTTACAGAGTGCTGATTGGTGCATTTACAATCCTTTAGCTAGACCCAGAGCGCTGATTGGTGCATTTTTACAGAGTGCTGATTGGTGCATTTACAATCCTTTAGCTAGACACGGAGCACTGATTGGTGCGTTTTTACAGAGTGTTGATTGGTGCATTTACAATCCTTTAGCTAGACACAGAGTTCTGATTGGTGTGGTTTTACAGAGAGCTGATTGGTGTATTTACAATTGTCTAGCTAGACACAGAGTGCTGATTGGTACATTTTACAATCCTCTAGCTAGACAGAAAAGTTCTCCAAGTCTGCACTTGACCCAGGAAGTCCAGCTGGCTTCACCTCTCAGTATGAATTTATCTTTCCTAGTCTAGTTGTTTAATTTTGATGTATACTTTATAATAGTGATTGCTTCCCCTAATACTATTAATATATTAATAGGTCTGCTGAAGACTTTAAGAGGGAGTTCTGGATTCAAGGAATTCCTAGAGAGGAAATCCTTAAATTACTGTGATTATTATTGGTTCAATACAGTTTGCCTACTACTGTTGTACCGTGTGAAATGGGCCTGCTGCTAGTTGGCAGGAGGGAAGTCATTCCTCTTCTTCATCAGGAATTAATAAAGTGGATTGTTTTACTAACATAATGCAACCTTAAGTTCACCTTGAAAAATTATTATGTGTATTAAAATAACCCTGTGCTTTCTTATAAGTGGGTTGCAGAAGTACTCTCTGAATGAGATATAAACTCAGTCAAGACAATAAAGAGTGTTACATTTATTTTCTTCGTGTTGTTGATGATTTTATCAATACTTGACATATGTAAGCTAATAATATATGGCTTTGTATGTTCATATATATAAAAATACCTGTGCTAGAGCTTCAAATTTATTAGGGCCTATGTTTTAAAATTTGCTATACCTAATTTTCCTCTTTTTAAAAAATGTGGAGGGGTATCTAAAATGTATAAACTAAGCCGGTGACTTAAAATTACATTGGTACTCATTAGAAGGCTGGTATTTTACAGGTAACCTCTCTGTTCCTGATAAATATTCATAGTTAAATTGGAATGGGATCTCCCCAGGCATAGCTAGATGGACATTCTGCTAATGAAAGAACATTGGAAGCCTAAGACTTGTGGACAAAGAAGAGAGTAGAGAAAAGAAGTTTTACTAAAAAGATTTCTAGAACTGTTAATGGCATAGGTATTAATGCTTAGTAATGAGAATTTTAAAGTGGTTATCTATCTATATTTTTATAGTATCTTCTGTTACATGCCAGATTTATTTATTTATTTATCTGTTTGTTTATTTTGAGACAGGGCCTTTCTGTGTTGCCCAGGCTGGTCTTAAACTCCTGAGCTCAAGCAATTCTCCTATCTCTGCCTCCTAAGTAGCTGAGATTACAGACACACAGCACTGTGCCTGGCTCCCACCCCGCCACCTTCAATTTTAAAATTAAGAAACAGTATAGAAAAATTGTAAGGTGATATATGTGAAAATGTCTAGCATTTTGCATACTCGGTGCTTAATAATGTTAACTTTCATTTTATTTTGTTGCAAATAACACTGGAGCCCCAGGGACAAAGTCTGTGATTCTGATTATATTTTGAACATTAACTTCAGTCTGTATCTGAGGGTAGATGAAGAACTGTTAGTTTTAATAGTCTTTTTCTGTTTGTAGAAACACAAAGTCTTTTTCTGTTTGTGTCCTTGTTGATAATGCAAATATATAGATATATATTTTTAGAACTTTGCAACAGGTTTTTTTTTTTTTTTGCTTTATATGTTACAGTGTTTGAAACCTAAAGAAATACATTTTCTCTTCAAATTTGGATGTGTATATAAATATCATTTGTCTGGACTCAGGACACTCAATGCTATGGTTTCTTGGCCTACGTCTGCTCTGAAATCAAGCTGTGTCTGTCTGCCCAGGGGCTCTGAGAACATGGAAAATAGACAGAGCTTAGAGTTATTAGAAAAATAAAAGCAAATGAATTTGCAAAGAAAAACCAGTGAGGAGAAGGATTTGATTCATCTTCCAAGGGTCCATAGCTGTTAATCCAAGCCATTCTTGGGGAATATCTAGTCTTTTGAGTGGCTGGGACTCCATACCCCCTTTCCTTCTTTAATAGGTCAGTCAAAGGCAGTTCCCACAAAAGCTGGCTAAAAAACTGATACCCAGCTCTGCGTCTGAGGGTTCATGAAGATGTGGAGGTTTTTTTTGTTTTTTTGTTTTGGTTTTTTGTTTGTTTGTTTTTGAGACAAAGTCTTACCTTGCTGCCCAGGCTGGAGTGCAGTGGCACAATCTTGGCTTACTGCAATCTCTGCCTTCCAGGTTCAAGAGATTCTCCTGCCTCAGCCTCCTGCGTAGCTGGGATTACAGGCGGCCGCCACGACACCTAGCTAATTTTTTTTTTTTTTAATTTTTGATAGAGACGAGGTTTCACTATGTTGGCCAGGCTGGTTTTGAACTTCTGACCTCAAGTAATCCACCCGCCTCAGCCTCCCAAAGTGCTAGGATTACAGGTGTGAGCCACGACACCCACACAAAGATAATGCAAATATTTCAATTGAAAAAAAAAATCATAATGGAGAAAAAAATATTTAAACCAGTGAGGAGAGAATGAATATATGGTCTGTCAAAACCATTTGAGTTAAAATTCAAACTGCTTTTAAAAAGTTCCTATATCAGGCCAGGTGTGGTGGCTCATGCCTGTAATCCCAGCACTTTGGGAGGCAGAGGCGGGTGGATCATGAGGTCAGGAGTTCCAGACCAGCCTGGCCGAGATGGTGAAACCCCTCTCTACTAAAAATACAAAAAAATTAGCTGGGCACAGTGGTGGGTGCCTGTAAACCCAGCTACATGGGAGACTGAGGCAGGAGAATTGCTTGAACCCAGAAGGCAGAGGTTACAGTGAGCCGAGATCATGCCGCTGCATTCTTGCCTGAGCGACAGAGCAAGACTCCATCTCAACAACAACAAAAAAAAAGTTTTTACATTTGCCGGGCGCAGTGGCTTACGGTTGTAATCTCAACTACTCAGGAGGCTGCAGCAGGAGGATCACTTGAATCCAGGAGAAGACTAGCGTGGTCAACATAGCAAAACCTTGTCTTTGATTTTTTTTTAAGGTTCTACGTTTGCTTATATCTTTTCTTCTCTCTCTAATTGAAAAGAAAACGTAGTTTTTTGGCCGGACGCGAAGGCTCATGCCTATAATCCCAGCACTGTGGGAGGCGAAGGCGGGCAGATCACCTGAGATCTGGAGTTCGAGACCAGCCTGGCCAACATAGTGAAACCCCGTCTCTACTAAAAATACAAAAATTAGCCAGGTGTGGTGGCACATGCCTGTGGTCCCAGCTACTAGGGAGGCTGAGGCAGGAGAATCACTTGAACCTGGGAGGCCGAGGTTGCAGTGAGCCGAGATTGCGCCACTGCATTCCAGCCTGGGCGACAGAATGAGAGACTGTGTCTCAAAACAAAAGAAAAAGAAAACATGCCTTTTTTTTTTAACTGTTTCATTATTTCTTACTGTTTCATTATTTCTTTGGTTAACACTCATCCTTTTGACCCTGAAGATCAAAAGTTGAAGCAGCATGAACTTTTTTTTTTTTTTTTTTGAGAAAGGGTCTGGCTTTGTCACTCAGGCTGGAGTGTAGTGGTGTGATCTGTGCTCACTACAACCTCCCCTTTCCATCCTCAAGAGGTCCTCCCACCTCAGCCTCCTGTAGCTGGGACTACAGGTGCGTGCCACCATGCTGGGCTAATTTTTGTATTTTTTGTAGAGTCTGGGTTTTACCTTGTTGCCCAGGCTAGTCTAGAACTCCTGGGTTCAAGCGACTCACACCCATTGGCCTCCCAAAGTGTTCAGATTACAGGCGTGAGCCACAGCGCCCCCCCAACTTGAAGGTAAAAGACTGCTCCAAAGTGGCTTAACCATGGCTAACTATCATAACCAACCTAAATTAGGGGGTACTGTGTGAGAGAAAATTGCTCCTGGATGCTGCAGCTGAGGTATCAACTCATAGTTAGCTTTAGAAGCTAGGGTCAGTTTGCCTAGATAACATTTTAGCAAAAATGTCTTTGCAAATTACACCGATTACCATGGCATTTTTTTTTTCTTTTACAACAGAGTCTCTCTGTTGCCCAGGCTGGAGTGCAGTGGCGCGATTTCGGCTCACTGCAACCTCTGCCTCCCAGATTCAAGCAATTCTCATACCTCAGCCTCCCGAGTAGCTGGGATTAGAGGTGTGTGCCACCACGCCTGGCTCATTTTTGTAGTTTTAGTAGAGACAGGCGTTTCACCATGTTGGCCAGGCTGGTCTCAAATTCCTGGCCTCAAGGGATCCACCCACCTCTGCCTCCCAAAGTGCCAGGATTACAGGCGTGAACTACCAAGCCCAGCAAACATGGCATATTTCTTACAGCCTTCCCCACTAACCCCTCTCCTCAGAGTCATCACAAAACAAAACTTAAGCAGTTCACATGCCAGTTTCTGTGGAAAGCATCACTGGTCTAATTTAGTTTTATTCTGTGTTTCCATAGCACCTTAGGAAAATCAGTATTACAGAAGCACAGGGGTACTATATGTGAATTGCAAGTTTGCTTCTTTGCCCATCCCTCAGTAGACTCAATAAAGGCAGAAATGTGATCTTACTGTGTTCACTTCGTTGGTATCTGGAGGTCCAATCATAAGAGTGTTATCTCTGAAGTTAGACCTAGGTCATTGCTACCTTTTTTGTATGACAGTAATTAAGCAAGTAACTTAACATCAGTTTCCTCATGTGTAAAATAGAAATTATGATAATTTCATAATGATATGACTCTCTTAATGCCTGGTATGTGGCAGCACTTGTTAAGTGTTAGTCATTATTATTAATGGCTAAGTGAATGGAGCAGGCTAGGGTCTAAGTTTAAAGATAATACCCTTATTTGACTTCTCCAAACAAACTCTACTCATAAGGAGCATGAATGTGGTAGAATCAGCCCCAAACAAGACCTCTGTAAAAAAGAACAGGCCGGGTGTGGTGGCTTATGCCTATAATCCCAGAACTTTGGGAGGCTGAGGGGGGCAGATCACGAGGTCAGGAGTTCAAGACCAGCCTGACCAATATAGTGAAACCTTGTCTCTACTAAAAATACAAAAATTAGCCGGGCATGGTGGTATGCGCATGTAGCAGCTACTCGGGAGGCTGAGGCAGGAGAATCGCTTGAACCTGGGAGGTGGAGGTTGCAGTGAGCCAAGATCATGCCATTGCACTCCAGCCTGGGCGACAGAGTGGGACTCCATCTCAAAAAAAAAAAAAAAAAAAAAAAAAAGTCAGTCTGGATAACATTAGGCACAATATACAGTTATGTTTGGTGATCAAAACAAGGTTGTATTCTGTATGAACTCCTGCAAGGGGATAGAACTAAAACATGAAAAGTAATTGCTACAAAAGCACTGTAGATCCTTTTGCTGATGTTTCAGTATTACTGTAAGATTTTAAAGTATGAGTACCCTTCAAAAGTGTTCTGTTTTCAGTAAGTTGTAATAGCTCACCTTATAACTTATGTGCAATAAAAATTCCCACTTGGCCGGGTGTGGTGGCTCACGCCTGTAATCCCAGCCCTTTGGGAGGCTGAGGCAGGCAGATCACGAGGTCAGAAGTTCGAGACCAGCCTGACCACCATGGTGAAACCCCGTCTCTACTAAAAATACCAAAATTAACTGGATGTAGTGGTGCGTGCCTGTAATCTCAGCTACTCAGGAGGCTCACACAGGATAACTGCTTGAACCTGGGAGATGGAGGTTGCAGTGAGCCGAGATTGCACCACTGCACTCCAGCCTGGGTGACAGTGCAAGACTCCATCTCAAAAAAAAAAAAATGCCGCTTGGCTGGGCTTGGTGGCTCATGCCTATAATCCCAGCACTTTGGGAGGCTGAGATGGGTGGATCACAAGGTCAGGAAATCGAGACCATCCTGGCTAACATGGTGAAACCCCGTCTCTACTAAAAATACAAAAAAGTAGCCGGGCGTGGTGGCACACACCTGTAGTCCCAGCTACTCAGGAGGCTGGGGCAGGAGAATCCCTTGAACCCGGGAGGCAGAGGTTTCAGTGAGCCGAGGTCGCGCCACTGCACTCCAGCCTGGGTGACAGAGCGAGACTCTGTCTCGAAAAAAAAAAAAAAAAGAAAAGGGGTTTTAAATGTAATATTCATAGTTCTATGAGTGAAGGATTATCTTCCTCTTCTAAGAATTTGCGGAGTAGTTAATTGCCTAAAATAGGGTCTTTTACGTGTTAGACACTCAATAAATATGGTTGAAAGAATGAATGGGGAAAAAATGAATGACGTGTCGAGGTCAAAGAACTAGCAAGTAGTGAAACAGGGATTCAGATCTGGCTTTATGACTCCAAAGCAGTTTAAAGCCATAAATATTATGCTTGTCAACTTACCCTCTTCCACAGCTATCCAGGAATTGTAGAACTAGACAAAATTGGTGTTCTAAAGTAGTCTGGCAGTCAAACTGGTCCTGGCAAACCTGTTTGCAAAGTTATTACACAAGTCTGCCAGTCAAGATCAAGAAATATATCTAAGGAATTGCATAAAGGCAAGCACTAAAAATATTAAACATATGCATAGATTCATATGTAAAGGTAAAGGAAGATCTATATAATAATCAAGACTTCGGGAACTCTCAGCTCCTTAGCCTAGCATTTGAAGCCCTCCATAATGGAGGTCTTTAACATTGTTAAGGTTTTCTCTGTCACAAACCTTTCTTCACATCACCTTACACTTCTTCCTCATTGCTTTCTAACACGTTTCTTAATATTCCCCCATCTTCATTTCTGAACTGTTCTATGTCTGAAATCATCCTCCGTATCTACTTATCAAATTATTGTCCATTTTTCTTTGTAGTACTTTAAAGTATTCTCCCTTCTCCACAATCTTAACATCTTTTCGAACCTCTCTGAGGTCAGTGATTTCTATCTTTTATTCCTGTATTATTACAGATAATAGGAATCAAATAATTATAGAGTGAATGAATGAGCGGTAAACTTCTAGCAGGCAGGAGTCTTGTTTACCTTGTATCACCCAAGCAGCCTAGCCTTTTGGGAGATAGGATGCTCAGGTTTGAAGAACATAGAATCAAATATAGGTTAGGGGCTGGGTTCTACCTCTTTGTAGCTTGATGACCAGGGACAATTAGTTCCACCTCTTTGTAGCTTGATGACCAGGGGCAATTAACCTTTCAGAAGTATAATTTTGTGAGTAAAATGAAACCTCAGGCTAAAAAAACGATAATCAGTAGTTCTTTGTATGCAGTTCAGAATATGCAGAAGTATTTCTTGAATCTTTATACAGTTGAATTGAATCACCTTCTAGTGTGCTACTTTCCAAGGGATATACTGATAAGTAATCAGTTATTATAAAAACATATAGTCTAGAATTCAGGGTATCCACACATGAAACAAAGCAAACTGTACAAGACAATAAAGTATGTAATATAGGAATTCAGAGGAGAAGAGAAGGTCATTAGTAAACCCAAGTAGAGGCCTGAAAGGTGATCTGAAAGCTGTGCAGTATTTGGAAGGGAGCAAAGGAAAGGAGGATGAGAACAATATGAACAAAGATTGTAGTGAGCATGTTTTTGACATGAGGGGATGTCAGACAAGCTCTAGAGAAAAAGCCACATTTTGGAGAATAGTTGTACAATAGATCTACCTTTGAAAGGCCTTCAAACCTCAAGAAGTCTTTCCATTACTCGCCACATCTGTCCTTAAATTCATTCAACATATATATATTGATCATTGACCCCATCTATTGTTTGAGCCTCATTTCCCAGTAGACTTCTCTCACACAGCCTTCACTGCAGTCACATTGAGCTTTTTGCTGCTTCCTGATTGTGGTCATTTTTCTGCCCTTCCCACCTTTAATGCCTCAGTAGCATTTGGCGTAACTGATCCCACCCTCCTATTTGAAACAGTTATTTCTTTTGGCTCCCTTATACTAGACTTTCTTGATTTTTCTCTTCTGTCACTGATGATTTATCAGTCTCCTTTAAACTGACTCATTCTCCTCTGCTTGATTTCAAATGACTGAAATGCCCTCGGGTTCCATCTTGGCCTCTCTTTTGTCTGTGTCACTTATTTTTCTAGGTGATTTGTTTTGGCCACGAAGCCTAAAAACTGACTATATGCTACTGACTCTCCTGCTCTGGGCTCTCTTACTTGACCTTTGAGTCTTATATTCAACTCTACATGACAATTTTTTTTTTTTACTGTCTAATAGACATCTCAAAACATCTCAATGGTCATCTCAAACTTTGAACGAAAACTTCACTCTCAATTTCTCCACCTCACCTGCCACTACTCTACTTTTTCTTGTTAAATGTGATTCCATTCTCCTATTTTCTTAGGCCAGAAACCTTGGGGTTGTGTTTTTCTCTCACACTCCATCAGTAAGTGGTCAGACTTCCACCTCTAAAATGTATTCTGAACTTGACAGCTTTTCATCTATGCCTCTACCACCTTAGTCCAAGCTACTATCACTTCTTTCCTGAAACAGCCTCCTGTCTGCTCTCCCTACCCCCAGTCTTTGCTCACTGTGGCCAGAGCAGCCAGAATAATCTTGTATGAATGTAAATGTAAGTCATATCTTACTAATTCCCTTTATAAAATGTTCCAGGGGCGGGCCGGGCGCTGTGGCTCACACCTGTGATCCCAGCACTTTGTGAGGCTGAGGTGGGCGGATCACGAGGTCAGGAGTTCAAGACCAGTCTGACCAACATAGTGAAACCTCATCTCTACTAAAAATACAAAAATTAGCTGGGTGTGGTGGCGCATGCAGCTCCTTAGCACCTGGAACAATGCAAGTCATCAAGTTCATGTTGATAAATAAATGAATAAAATCAAAGTCTTAACTCCCATGGTAGTTTTCCAGAAGGCAACATTTCTGTGTGAGATACAAAGATGAATAAGACTCTTGCCTTCTAGAAATTCACAATTCATTCATTATTCAATAAATATCTGTAGTGTGCCACACATTATGCTTAATTTCTTTTCTTTCTTTTCCTTTTTTTCTTTTTTCTTTCTTTCTTTTTTTTGAGACAGCGTCTCCCTCTGTCGCCCAGGCTGGAGTGCAGTGGTGCCATCTCAGCTCACTGTAACCTCCACCTTCTGGGTTCAAGTGATTCTCCTGCTTCAGCCTCCCAAGTAGCTGGGACCACAGGAGCCCAGCATGACACCCAGCTAATTTTTTTTGTATTTTAGTAGAGACAAGGTTTCACCATGTTACCCGGGGTGGTCTCGAACTCCTGAGTCCAGGCAATCAGCCCGCCTTGGCCTCCCAAAGTGCTGGGATTGCAGGCGTGCACCAGTGCACCCAGCCCATTATGCTTAATTTCTAAGGATGTAATGACAAAGGTCCTTGCTTCAAGAAATTCTATTTTAGTTGGGTGTGATTTCCTTTTATTTTGATTAGCAATATTTCGTGATACATATATTGGTGCTTGCTAAGTATAGTCTATAATTAACCTGTGAACGCTATGGAAGACAATAGGGCAGACAGATTATCTGCCTAATTCTTTTTTTTTTTTTTTTTTTTTTTTGACACAGAGTCTCACTGTGTTGCCCACGCTGGAGTGCAGCGGCACAATCTCAGCTCACTGCAACCTCCACCTCCCGGGTTCATGCCATTCCTCTGCCTCAGCCTCCCAAGTAGCTGGGACTACAGGTGCCCGCTACCACACCTGGCTAATGTTTTGCATTTTTAGTAGAGACGGGGTTTCACTGTTTTAGCCGGGGTGGTCTTGATCTCCTGACCTCGTGATCCACTGGCCTCAGCCTCCCAAAGTGCTGGGATTACAGGCGTGAGCCACCGTGCCCGTCCTATTTGTCTAATTCTAATCTTTATGTTGTGTGTGTATTTGTCACATAGTTACAGATGGGCAAAGGAGGAAAGTTGAAGGCTAAAACCATGGAGCACACCCAAAATATTTTCCTGGTACCATAGGCATGGCAAAATTACACTTGAGACAGGCAGTAGAAATTATTCAGGCATACTGATGATAGGTCTTTATTTTCAATGCTGATGAAAATAATATTTCTAATATTAGTTTAATACTAATTTAATATTAGTTTAATACTTCTGTTATTCCGTAACAGCTATTTCACTTGTATTTGAACCAGAGTCTTTGAGTATACATTTTAGTAGCATATTTGGAATTTGATATAATTGACAGTTCCAGGAGGAGATAAAAATAGAACCATGACTTAATGTTTCTTAATTTTTGTCACTAATTTCATATACTCTTCATGGTTCTGATAAATTTCTAAATTTTGGAACTTTGTTATAGGCTTTACAAAATGTTGCTATGATTTCTCCAGTTTCTAAATTCTGTGTATTACTGAGTCCTAAGTGAAAGCACAATTATTTTGAATGAATTTTTACATAGCAATTAAAGTTCTGTAGATTTCAGTATCTTCTGAATTTTGACTGAAATCAGATTCTATTATACCACATTCATGAATATAAATAATAGTTTCATACTTCTGTTATTCTAGAACAGCTATTTCACTTGGAATTGAACCAGAGTCTTTGAATATACATTTTAGTAGCATATTTGGAGTTGATATAATTGACAGTTTTGTTGGAGGAGATACATATGCAGATATTATGAATTAGCATATGACTTGTAGAAACTTCTTAAATATACAAAGCATTTAGACTTGAAATTTAAAAACACCTTGGTAGAGAAAGAGTTAACAGGTTAGCTCCCCTTGGTTGTTCTCAGTGTGTTCTCTTGCCTTTAGGAGCTGAAAATATGATAACATTGGGCCCGGACATGCCTGTGTGGAGGTTAGGGTACTCCTGGGGTTTTTGCAGCTAGCTGTAGAGCAAGCTAGAACTTGTTCATCTCTAAGTTCCTTGTTTTTCTTTCAACCCTTTCAGTGCCCTGCAGGAGTCATTAAATCAAAACTTCATGCTGATCATCACCCACCGAGAAGTCCAGCGGGAGTACAACCTGAACTTCTCAGGAAGCAGTACTATTCAAGAGGTGAGTTATGTCTCACAGCTAAGAAATAAAGGTAGCTCATTATAGCTAATGTTGACCCTGTTAAAGAGGGCTTATCTGTTCTGGTTGGAAATTCTCTTTATGTTTCATTATTGGGTTCTTAAATTTTAATTAACTGGAGCATCAATGATTACTGTAGATATACTAAATGACTTGACCTAGAAAGATGTAAATGGGAACTCTTGATAATTTTTGAACTAGTCAACTTGAAACGCTGCTTAAAAATAACTGATTATTATGTAATATATTTCATGGTTTTATAGTCATTGTTCAAAATACTACTTTGGAAATTGTTGACAACATTCATTTTGGAGGATGCTTATATTTTATTTGAAAGGTTGCTCTCAAATAATTATTTATATTGTGTACTCTGCCTATTTCTAAAAGGAATTTGAGGGGACTTTTCTTATGCAGCTCCATCCTGCCCTTGGGCAGTATGCCTAAGATGCTGTTGGAGACTATCTTTTAGCTTAGAATATGAGAAGAGTCTATTTATAGTGTCAGTATTTTCTTCAACACGACCAACCAGGGCCACTGTTTCAAAAGAGAACTCCCACAAGAGAGAAGAGGTACCTTCTTGGTATGCCTTGGGCCCCACCCACCTAAAAGCTGGTAATTCTATCTCCATGGAGGATGGGGGGAACATTTAAGGCTATGACAGGACTTGTGTTTAGAAACATTGAAATGATGACTATGTTGCATTACACCTTATAAGTTATGAAAGCAACAGTCATTTGTCTACTAATTTTTCTAAAGAGAATCATGCTTAATCTTGGATTATTTTATAATTTTTTTCTTAGACTTTAAAATAATCACTTAATGTCATTTTGAAAGAACCAGTTTTCACCATAGTGTTTTCTTTCAGAAATATATGAACTGTTTCTGTAGACTATTAATGGTTTCCTTTTTTATATTGTGTTAATGAATTTCAGCTTCTGAATTTGACATGAATAACTCATTGCTTTAAGTTTATTTTCTTCATTGATTACTTGAATAGTTTGTTGACTCTAGAAACTAAACTCTTTAAAATTTTTTTCTGATCTGATTCCTAAACTGAATTGTAGGTTTTCATTATTTAATTTTTTTTCAGGATTTTAAATATGTGTAAATGGTAATTTCATTTTCAACCTCCATAATGAGTATTTTATTCTCTAAATTAAAAAACTTAATTCCTTGAAGAATCATTTGTGTTTTTCTGGTAGAAATAATCTTTTGCTGTGGCTCCATCTCCGAGTTATTATAGCATCTGAAATTTTACAGGATAGTAAAATCTAAATTGTGTATGTGAATATAATGAAACAAGGAAATTTAGATTTAAAATAACTTCAGTTTAATCAACATAACAAAGATAAGAGGTAAATTCATTTTATTGCTGACTTGAAAATTGAAGAATAGTATAATGCATGATGAATAAATATAGTTTGCCTTTTTTTCCTTTGGGGTTGAATTTTCTAGCCATAATTTTGCTGCCACCCTCTCAAACCCCCACCCCTAGTTTCTGTTATTTGAGTGTGTTTCAGCTTTCTCCCACAAGAGGGCAGAAAGGACTATTCAGCAGATAGCCTAAAAATGCCATTCAGTGTTTTCAAATTAGCTTCTCTTATATTAACAAAAAGGAGCATAATGGCCAAGTTATTGTTTGATTTACAGATAATTGGCATATTGCAGGGAGGAGACTTAATTTCACCCTTTTAAATTAAACAGGGAGATTTAAAAAGACATAAAATATTCATTAATGTTTGGTGATTATAAAGTAGTGGCATATATTTATTTTGCCTTTATTACTGTTTCGATGGGAAAATACTGCAAATATTTCCGAAATCGAGTTGGCCATACTGACAAGTTGAAATGTTTAAGCAGCGTTAATGCAATCTGCTCACACCTGATATCCTGTGCAGAATGATTCAAAATGACTACATCAATTATTAAAAGAAATATTTAAAATTCTGTAAATGTGCCATTGTGTGCCACAGTTGACTGAAACTGTTCTCTGTGGCCTGCTATTTGGGTTATCAAATATATCTTAAGCTTCAAGGACTTAAAAACAGTAAATCTTTTTTATACCATTTTCTAAATGTCATTTTAAAAATGTTTCAGAAATATTTTTGCAAAGACAGATATTCTTATGTATTTCTTGTCAAGAATTTGATTTCGTCTCCTTTTTCCTTTTTTTCTCTTTAAGTTAATTTAAAATAATATTTTTAAATGCTAGTTTTCCAGGAACAAATAAATGCAGTTGCTACTTGTGTCACTTGCTTCTCTGTGAGTAGACAGGTACACATAGGCTGTTTTATTCTGTACAACTTAGATAAAGGATGTGGGACCTCTCTGGGCCTAGTTCTGTGACTTTTCTGCTTCAACTTGTGGAACACCTGTGATGGAGGGGGTAGTTTCAGGTGAAGGACAAGGTGCCCTTATCTACAGCTATTCAATCCACAATGACACTTAAGTATGTACATTTTTTCTTGTTGCATGATTGGAAAGTTAGTTTGATTGCATCAAGATAAAAATATAATTGTGAAACTATTTTGTTTTATTTTATAATGCTAGTATTTGTCTTTTATTAATGTGAAAGCTTAATGATACCATATGTGCTAAATTGTAAATTAATCTGTCTCACCAGTTTCAGGAATTTCTTTTCAGTATTAATAGGTCCAAGAATAAATCCTGACTAATATAATTGAGGGAAAGGAAAAAATGTTCAAAACACAAAAGTTCCTGGTCATTTTTTAGTGTATTATATATATATATTTTTTTAAATTTTTGAAAGCCTTGCATTTTTAAAAGAAAACTTTGCACTATTTTTCACCCAGAGGGAAATTTCTATTAAATGAAATAGGATTGAAAAAGGCACTATGATTTCAACTTTTAATTAGAACAAAGTACATTTTTTAAAAATACTGAGTTAGAAAATAGAACTAAAATGCAGTTTGAATTTCAAATAAACTATTCAATGACCATATGGTCATTGCAAGTTAATGGTGATAAACCAAGAGTTGTACAAGTGTTTGTTCATTCTGGCTTTGTGGTCTGCTGCCTCACAATGCGTGACTTGTGTCCTTTAGGTGCTCTAAATTTTAATTTAAGCCAGTTAGTTATTGAGGGTTTTCATTTTGATTTTGTTTTTTAAAAACTCTGTACAAATCCTTCCACTTACATTATCCTCCTAGTTGAGGAGAAAGCAGTGACAGTATAAAAAGGTCAGAATGGAGAGAGTTGCAAGTAGTCTTAAAGACGAAAAACCTTTTCTCTTTTCCATTATGACCAAACAGCTTGTAAAAAATATCAAAGAATGTGACAGTAACTCTGTGATAGTCTGTCTTTTCAACCTTTTTGGGTCCTAAATTAACTATTTGTCACACTTTAAAATTGTGAGTTTCCTTAAATTTAAACAGGCTTACCTTATTTTAATGAATTTTTTTTAAGCTGAGAATTCAGATTTGTCAACAGTTTATTGTGCAGATTCTAGTAATTCTCACTAATACTATTAAAGATCTGTGGTTACAAATGCACTTGGGGTGGGTTAAATTAAGGGGAAAAAAAGATTGATTTGCTTTCAGCAAATCCAAAACCCAGGTGTGGAAAAGGATATGAAGTCTCTGAAATCCGGCCAACTTTTCTTGGAAACTGATTCTTTGTTATCGGCCTTACTACTGCAGAAGCTTCTGTTAGGCAAAATATTGTTTTCTTTGTAGATGTCATATAAATTTAAGGAATATACACATGACCCAGAATAACAATAAGAAACCTAAGTATTTTTAGTGCAGAATCATGGAGTATTACTTATCTGTTACAGCAAGAAGCATGATGAATAGCTATTGGAATTATTTAAATCCTCTTCCAAGTTTCACTTTACCCCAGAATTCTCACTGTTCTTATTAATGTTGATTTAGTTCTTAATGGCATGAAAGGGGGAAATTGGCAACCTATAAAGATATATCTTGCAGGGAATAGTAAAACATTTCAGTACTATTACGGCGTTGTACAAAGTAGTGATTAAGTGGGAAGCCAATAGAGTTGAATTAGTCTCAGGAACTGAATGAACTAAATACATAGATTATACCCATCCTTAAAAATAATCTTGGCTAAATAATCATAAGGCGAACTCTAATTCTGAACATTTGAACCTAATGTCGGATTTTGTGTGTTTTGTCTATTTTTCTACTTGCTACTTTCTTAACTTGCTTGACTAGCGTATATTTTGGACTATTCTCCTTTAATGCTGGTGGCCAGTAACAGTAATTAAAATATGTAGTCTTTCACAGATTGTACTAATTATTGATGTTCTAGTAGTGGGTTGACTATAACTCCTTAACTAACATGACCTTTCTGTAAATGTTTTAAAGTATTGGGTGTTTTTTTGGTTTGTTTGTTTTGTTTTCCAGTATGGGGAGGGTTGGGGTTGCTGGCACAGAACTGAAGTAAGAGTAGGGTAACTGAGAATGTGCATATGCAAGAGGGTAAATTAAGTTGTGTGCTTATTTAATTAAAAGTGTAAGTGGTTTGTTTTTACTGCAAGATAAATGGCATATATTGGATCAATTAGAATGAACCAATTTAATTAACATATATTATAGTTTGATTTTTTAAAATTTGAAATCATGAATGACATTTTAGCAAGAATGAAAGAGATAATTTCTTCTGCAACTGGGCAGTGAATTCAAGCCTTTATTCAGCTTTCAGAAAAGATGATTATGCATCTTTTAAATATGCATATATATTATTAGTTTCAAGTTGCATTTGAAAACAGATCTGTTGAAATTGTACCACTTCAAATGAATAAATCAGTAGGGATCATTTTATAAATATTGAGGTTTCCTGTGATTCTTAATAAATTATCCCCTGAAGTAATAAATTTAATATTTATAATGCAGCTCTTTGGAACTGACAAGTCTTTTCCCCTCTCTGGAAGTATTTTAGAATAATCTGGATTGGATATCTTTTTTGGCCCATATAAGTATTTGTCTACCTGCATTTCAAGACGATAGAAGCAATGACATTTTAAGAATTAAGAACAATCTTTAGCCTTTTGTTACTTAAGATATGTGTATCAAACATGATAGCTGACCACATTTCATAATCTGTGATTTATGTGTTGGTAGTTTTGAAATGCCTGTGTTAAGAGAAATTACGTTCAGTTATCAGAAACTAATAAACGTAAGATTTTTTTATATGCAAGAAAAGGCAGAGAGTAAATAATTGCACTGGTGACCAATACTGTAATAATCCTGTTTTACAATATGCACTTGACAGGTTGTAATAGTGCTAATTGAAGAGACTAATTCACACTTGCTTCATTCTATTCAAAGGCAAAATCAGCAGCTTGTTTTGCTTTTGACCAGATGGTCCTCATGAACACCTACTGTGCACTTTAAGTGCTTTACTAGAATTACAAAGGCCGGGGGCTGCGTTCGACTCCAAATGATTTGAGAAGAGAGAGAGAGAGGGGGGAAAAGAACCTCTGTGCTCAATGGATTTGGTGCAAGTAAATTAATTCTAGTGGACCCATTACACACTGAGCCCCCTTTTCAAAGCTCTGAGCCTCCTCGCTTGCTCTGTAGCAATGAGAAAGAGAAAGGCAGATTACTGCAAACAGAAATAAAAAAAAAAAAAGGAGGGGTATGAAAGGGAGAAAAGAGGCCTTGAAGCCTTTCATATCATTTGAGTTTTTCAAGTGCGTTATTTTTGGGGAGGGTGGATGTATGAAAAGCCAATTGGAGTTTTTTTTGTTTTAAAGTGCGCTATTTAAGCACCATGAATATAGGCGCAAGAGCAACAGTTGACTGAGTTTACTGTGGTGAAGCTTTGTGTCCGAGGATGAATCAAATTCATTATACTCAACTCTTTGTGTTTTAACATGAATGTAGGGTTAGTTTCACAAGACTGTGTCTGTTTAGGATAATTATAATTTAATATTTTCCTTTCATAAAGTTATCACTGTAGATGTCTAAAATTTTAATCAAAGCAGATTTTGTACATTGACTTTGAAGCACCCTGACAGTTTAAAATTCAAAGGAAAGCTTTTTTAGATTTCAAAAGAAAAGAAAGGCTCATTCTAATGGCATTGAAGCAGAGATTATTATAACTAATTAGAAGTCACACATCTGTTAGCTTTTGGTTTGTGACTTACTTATGTATTTTTTGAGTAAAATATATACTTTAAAAATATATTGCTGTTATTGTGTGAACCTAAAGGGATAAAATGCACTTAAAAGAGAACCATTTATTTGAGCCCACCATTTTTTGCAAATCTCTAGATGGTCCTATAAAAGTATGTAATGTAATAAAGTACATTAAGTGTGAATTGCAGTTGTATAATTAATAATCTTAATTTGGAATATGCTTTCAAACAATATTTTCACACAGTTCTGTTATCATAATTCTGATTATTAACCAAAGTTATTAGATAAAAAAAACCTGTCCAGTTTGTACAAATTTATAGTTATTCCTTATCCTTAAAGCTGTTCGTGTATAGTACTGTAATTTGGAATACTAACACTGTGAAATAATTAGTTCTTATTGTAAACTATGTGGGTTAGGATACAAGGAATCAAATTTAGGAATATACATCACCTGCTTTTTATGTTTTTGTAGTTCTAAATTTAATTCTTGTGATATATTTTAGTGGCATTGTTTACTTTTGTTTGATGGCATATATTACCGCCACCATGTTCCAGTTCATTTTAATTATAGCTATTATCAAAGAATACAACAAAATCATACCAATAGTGCATCATGATAATTGTAAATGTTTCATAGTCTTGTTAAAGTTTGGATCGTCTCTTCAAATTAATGTCTAGAATTTATATTTTAAAAGGCATATTGCATCAATAAGCTTTTTATGTCAATAAGTTTTAATTACATTTTTAGAAAATAAAACACAGAAATGCACAAGCAACCCCAAAAATCTTTTTTATATCTTAAAGACTTCATTTAAGAGGGTAGCATGCCTTTTATATATTTAAAATAAAATTTGATTCATATTAATGTACTCATACTTTGGGAGTGCTCATTCAAATGTAAGTTATAGGGTGAGGAGGGATATAAGGAGAATTCCCAAACCTTCCACCAGCAAAATATACAATTAAATTTGTAAGTAATGAGGCATTAATGAATTAATATCCTTGGGGAGAAAAGCATTTCAAGAAAAAATATGAAAGATTAAGAAAAACTCACTGCAAAAAAATTTTTGCAGCAGACCATTTAAAATAAAGGTAAAGGTACTAGATTTCTTTCTTGTAGGTACAATAAAAAGCTATCTTTAAAGCCAGAACCTCAGTTAGCAGAAGTGGATTGATCATGACCATGTAGTCACTTACTTAGATGGGGCTGATTCTTTGGTTTCACAGAGACAGTGCTCCTCATGCATGAAGAAGAGGTTTTTCTTTTTCAGTATTAAAATATTAACTCCTAGATTCCTGAATGCCAGAGACAAGGTTATTTTCCTAGGGTATGTGTTGGGAAAGGCTATAATTTCTTCATAGATGTGGTAAGTACCACATTACTTAAGCTGAGAACTATTTTAACATTTAACTATCTTCTAGTCCTAAGATAAGAAATAGTAACCAACCTCTTCATTCCTCCCCAACCCTCTGTAAAACAAACAAACACACACACAAGAAATTAAACCAAAGGATGGGTAAGTGAATAGAAAGTGCTCATAAATATAAGCTGGACCAAGACTTGGCATATTAGGATAAGGCCTGCATGTAGAAAATTATTTACATGTTTATCTTTATATGCCAAAGGTTATTTGGTTACAACCTCTTAAAACATCTGGTTATGTTAATTTTTCTTTTGTCTAATGTGTCTTGTGTATGACTCAGTGTTATACAGTTAAGGAGTTTTTCTTTTTCAAACATACTTTTTGTGATAAATGTTCTTTTAAAAAATCCTGCTGCTCAATATAGGGCTATAGTATAGTACCTTATTACCCTCAATGTGTTCCTATTATTATTTTGAAAAACTATTTTTTTTAGAGAAAAAAGATTTTAAAAGCTTGTAGTAAACATTTTATATAAATGACAAAATATATTCCTTGCTTTGTGGTCATTGCGTGACCAGACGGTAGAGTACTGGATTGTTCTAGGGTTTTACAGCTGCAAGGCAAAAGCATCTGCTCATTGCAAAGCCGGCATTGTTTAATTTTGACACTGACTTTTCCATGAGTCTTGTACCAAGCACTGGATTAGATGCCACTAAGATGAAATTTGTTTTAAGTTGCTCCCAAAGTGCAGCTGTTCCTATATACGGCCTTGTAGCTTAACCAAAACAGACAGACATAGGATCAATCAGAATCTTTGTACAGGGTCACCTCAGTAGGCTAGGGGGGCCCAGAGAGAGAATGTTAATGATATTATTTATCATGAATAACTGCAAAATTAGTTTCTGGGCTTATTTAATGTCTATAGTACAGCCCCCCACCTTTTAAAAGCAATAGAACTGTTATTAAATATTTAGCTTTTTAAACTGGATTATCATGGCTAAGTATTAGAGTGCCCCTGTATGCATTAGGCAGTATTCTTCCACAATCAATTGCAAGAAAAATGATTAGTTTATTGGTCACTAAAGTAGTGATTGGCTGAAAATAAGACCTATTCTAAAATTGTTTGCTAAAATCTTGAAAAGTGGACATTTTTATAGAATGATAATTTTTCTTTAATGTTTCAAGTGAATGAAAAATGAAAGAGCACCTCACTTCCCAGGTTTCCTGGGATTGTGTGAATTTCTACCCAGCTGGTCCAAATTGATTGATACAGGGCCAAATATTTGTCTGCCTACATTTCAAAGTCTATAATTTGCTAATGAATTGTGGTAATAATCTTTCATCCTACATGAAAGATTTAGCCAAACAATTTGCTAAGTATATATTTTGATCATAAAATTTTTGGACTTACACCAAGCTTTACATCTACTTTACAGCTAATGCATGGGGGTGGAGGGAGGGCAGCAGGAAAAATAATACTGAACATGGACACTTGATGGAAAAGAATGAAGGAAGCGTGAGGAAAGAAGGTACTTTGGAAAAAAATAATACTGGGAAAGTCCCATGAGTGACAGAGGGAAACCAATTCTGTTTGTACTTAGAGTTCAAAATAGAATTAAAACAAAATGCCAGTACAGTTTTAGTCTGCAGTATCCAGAGATATATGGTATCCATTTAGATGAAGACTAGGAAGGAATCTTTTTCTGTTTTGGCTACAGCTATTCCATACATTGATTATGATTATAATTTCCTAAAAACTTGATGCTGCAAAGTCAAATGCCCACAAAGTTTAAGTAATTGAGGCATAATAATCAAAGGCAAATGTTTGTTGGGGTTGATTAAAAAGAATCTAATGAAGAAATAAATGTGACTTGACTAATTCCAGAAGAAGCTGAGACAGTAACCTAGTAAAGCTTTTGACATGACTGTAGGCACCCACGAGAACATTTTCTCCCTCCAAAACAAGGAAAGACTATATAAAGGAAAATTAGACTTGTTTCTGGGAGGATATGTAGCATTAAGTTACCTTTGCTTGGGAAAGTGTAAACCTTATTTTTTATATATTTTGGGAGAGGAGCTTAAGATATACTCCAGAGGAAATCCAGGATTACACTATGGAATGAGAGAGCTAGGCAATGTTCAAAATAAGATTCTATCTTACACATGTAATACCTCTTCCATTGTTAGAAATCAAGGTGCCATGATTTCCTATTTGACTTATGTAATTTGAATTGTTTTCAAGTTGTCCATGTGGAGAATCTTAAATAATATTGATAGAATTTCCCTTGCCTAGCCATTTAATACCAAGTAGTTAAAAAAAAAAAAAAAAAAAAAGCCGAGCACGGTGAATCACGCCTATAATCCCAGTACTTTGGGAGGACGAGGTGAATGGATCACTTGAGGTCAGGAGTTCGAGACCAGCCTGGCCAACATGGCAAAACCCTGTCTCTACTAAAAGTACAAAAATTAGCCAGGCGTGGTGGCGGGTTCCTGTAATCCCAGCTACTCAGGAGGCTGAGACAGGAGAATCACTTGAACCCAGGAGGCGGAGGTTGCAAGTGAGCCAAGATCACGCCACTGCACTCCAGCCTGGATGACAAGAGCGAGACTCTGTCTCAGGGAAAAACAAAAACAAAAAAACTTTGTCTTATAGAGAGAAATCATATATATTATAAAAGAGATGGACCCTCCATTTTATAGATTTTAAAGATAAGGAACTTTAGAATTTTTATATACCTGTGGGATCTCTTAAATGTATAGTTAAATGGCACATTTCCAGAGGATTAATTTGTATTCATTTATATAATTCCCCTTTTGTTCTCTGCTGGAAATAAGCCTCCTTTAGATGTTAGTACAGTGGATGTCTATTCAAGGTGGCACCACTGGACGATTTTTTTTTTTTTTTTCTTGAGTGCAATGGTACAATCTCTGCTCGCGGCAACCTCCACCTCCCAGGTTCAAGCAATTCTCCTGCCTCAGCCTCCTGAATAGCTGGGGTTACAGGTGCATGCAACCATGCCTGGCTAATTTTTGTATTTTTGGTAGAGATGGGGTTTCACCATGTTGGTCAGGTTGGTCTCGAACTCCTGACCTCTGGTGATCCACCTGCCTCGACCTCCCAAAGTGCTGGGATTACAGGCTTGAGCCACCACGCCCAACCAACAATCTTTAAAGTGTTTAGGAAAGTTAAGAATCTATGTGTAACTAGAGCTTTGTTCAGATGAATAGAAAATTTTGTTTTACACATTTACTTTCTCAGCCTCTTCTATTTTGCTGACAGTTAAAATCTATCAATTTAATACACACCATAATTTTTTTTTTTGAGACAGCCTCGCTCTGTTGCCGAAGCTGGAGTCCAGTGGCACTGTGTCGGCTGCCTGCAACCTCCACCTCTTGGGTTCAAGCAGTTCTCCACCTCAGCCTCCCGAGTAGCTGGGACTACAGGTGCCCACCACTACACCTAGTCAATTTTTTTTTTTTTTTTTTGTATTTTTTAGTAGAGATGGGGTTTCACCATGTTGGCCAGGCTAGTCTCGAACTCCTGACCTCAGGTGATCCGCCCGCCTCGGCTTCCCAAAGTGCTGAGATTGCAGGCGTGAGCCACCAAGCCTGGCCTACATGCCGTAACTTTTTGTAGGTATATTGTTATCACGTTATGGTAGTTACCATAGCAAATACTTAATAAAGTTTTGGTTTGGAGACCTTTGTGGGGTTTTTTTCCCCTGGCTATAGTGTTATAGAAGAGATCCATAATCATTACTATGAAGGAAAACTTATAAAGAAAATCACATTTAAATAAAATTAATTATAAGTGAGATAATTAGTAAGATTCCTGATTTTTTTAATGAAAACTCAATTTCAAGACCAAATATTAGAGTTATAGGTTATGTAGTTGAAATTCAAAATATGCTATTAGCATTTGTTTCTAGTCCTTTTGGTGTTCTGTTATCAAAGGCACATTATATTTACATGCCTGCCTTTTCCTAATGAAAATGTGAAATAATTCCTCCTAAGAGGTATGTTTATAATGTCCTATAATTATCATCATCATAAGAAAAGCATATCATTTAAATATCAGTTCATTGCTGTTGAATTGGAGATGTTTCCCTTATTCTTTATATCCTAAACAAGGAAATCTTAATAAGGCATTTTTAATGGCTGCTATTTTTTTGCTAGTCAGTTTTTTTTATAATGACATATATACATATAGATCACTTTGCTTGAAATTTGAAATATCAGAAATATAGTAAATATCTTAAAAGTCTTGATTTCTGTTGATAATTCTTATTTCAAATATTGATTCTAAAATTTGGTCATTATGTGGGAATTTAGAAATCTCATGTGCTTCAATTGAACCATTTATGTGGGTGTGTGAGAGAGAGGGTGTGTGCTGGTCTGTAGGCAGTGACTGTATAAGTAAATGTGTAAATATGTTGCTATGAAATGTAAGTAATCTTTTAATCCTTAAGATATTACTTAAAGGGCTCAGGGTTGAAATAGTGTTTTCTGTTGCCATGGTGTTTGAATTTCTATAAATCAGTTTTTTTAATGAATATTAAGGAATTTTATTTTTTATCTTAAAGTAGACTTTTACCTTATATGCATATGCTACAATAAGATTGTAAAAGTAAATTATATATACATAACAAGGCTTTCTAATACATAAGATTTTATAATATTGAGAGATAATAAATGTAAATGGTACTAATTTGATGTCATTAGCTTTACTTGTGTTAAGTGAATTAAAATTCCATATGGGTATTAAGACTGTGGAACCAGCATAAAGACAGACAGATAGATTAGTGCACTAGAATTGAGAACCTAGAAAGAAACCCTTACATTTATGGTCAATTAATTTTCAGCAAGATTACCAAGAAAATTCAACATATGGTGCTGGGACAACTGGATATCTACATGCACAAGAATGAAATTGGACTGTTCCCTCACACCAGACAGAAAGAAAAATTAACTTAAATCACAGATCCAAATCTAAGACTTAAAACTATAAACCTCATAGAAGAAAACAGGAAAAATTTTTCGTGGTTTTTGGGTTAGGTAATGGTTTCTCAGATAGGACACTAAAACTACAAACGAGGAAGAATAGGTTGTTTGAACTTCATCAAAATTAAAAACTTTAGTGCCTCAGAGGGCATCATCAGTAAAATGACATGACAGTTTAAAGAATGGAAGAAAATATTTCCAAATTGTATATTGATAAGAGACTTGTATCTAGGATATATAAAGAACTCTTACAACTCAATAATAAAAAGACAAATAATCTAATGGAAAATTGGCAAAGATCTGAATAGACATTTCTCAGGAGAAGATATGCAAACAGCCAATAAGCAAATGAAAAGTTGTCCAACATCTTTAGTCATTAGGGAAATGCAAATAAAAAATCCAAAGAAATTGAAATCAGTGTTTTAAAGAGATACCTGCATTCCAGTATTCATTGAAGCATTGTTCACAATAAGCAAGATATGGAAGCAATGTAAGTGTTCATCAGTGAATACATGGATAGAGATCATGTGGTATATATGAATATATACAACAGAATACTATTCAGCCTTTAAAAAGAAGAAACTTCTGTCATTTGGAACAACATGGGAAGACCTGGAGGACAGTATGCTAAGTGAATAAACATGGCCTCACTTATATATGGCTTCTAGAAAAGTTGAACTCATAGAAGTAGAGAGGAGAACAGTGATTACCAGAGGCTGGTGGTGGGATGTGGATGGGTAGGAATGAGGAAAGTGGAGATGTTGGTCAAAGAATGAGGAAAGCGGAGATGTTGGTCAAAGGGTACAGAGTTTCAGTTTGACGGGAGGAATAAATTTTAATGGTCTTTTGTACTGCAGGGTGACTATATTTAGTAATGTGTTATACATTTCAAAATTGCTAAAAGATTAGAATTTAAATGTTCCCACCACACACACACACACACACACACACACACACACACACACACACACACATACACAGAGTAAATACTTCAAGTGCTGGATATGTGGGGGTTGTTGTTGTTTTCTTACCCAGGCTGCAGTGCAGTGGCACAATCAAGGCTCACTGCAGGCTTGAACTCCTGGGTTCCATTGATCCTCCCATCTCAGCCACCTGAGTAGATGGGACTACAGGTACGTGCCACAATGCCCAGCTAATTTTTGTATTTTTTGTAGAGATGAGGTATCACCACGTTGCCCAGGCTGGTCTGATACACCTGGGCTCAAGTGATCTGCCCGCCTGGGCCTCCCAAAGGATTACAGGTGTCAGCCACCACACCTGGCCTGCTGGATATGTTAATTAGCTTAATTTAATCATTTCACAATGTATACATATATCAAAACATCACTTTGTACCCCATAAATACATACAATTATTATTTGTCAATTAAAACAAAGAAAAATGGCCAGGCACGATGGCTCACGCCTATAGTCCCAGCATTTTGGGAGGCCGAGGCGGGCAGATCACCTGAGGTTGGGAGTTCGAGACCAGCCTGACCAACATGGAGAAACCCCATCTCTACTAAAAATACAAAATTAGCTGGGCATGGTGGTGCATGCCTGTAATCCCAGCTACTCGGGAGGCTGAGGCAGGAGAATTGCTTGAACTTGGGAGGTGGAGGTTGCGGTAAGCCAAGATCGCGCCATTGCACTCCAGCCTGGGCAACAAGAGAGAAACTCTGTCTCAAAAAAAGAAAAAAGCAAAATGAACTACCCCTTCACACCACTAGGATGGCTAGAATTTTAAAAGGTGGGCTGTATGCAGTGGTTCATGCCGGTAATCCCAGTACTTTTGGAGGCCAAGGCCAGCGATCACTTGAGGTCAGGAGTTTGAGAGCAGCCTGGGCAACATGGTGAAACCCATCTCTACTAATAACACAAAAGTTAAGTGGACATTGTGGTGCATGCCTGCAGTCTCAGCTACTGGGGAGGCTGAGGCATGAGAATCACTTGAACCCGGGAGGTGGAGGCTGCAGTGAGCTGAGATGCGCCACTGCACTCCAGCCTGGGTGACAGAATGAAACTGTCTGGAAAAAAAAAAAAAAAGGTGACAGTGACAAGTGTTATATTGGCAAGGATGTTGAGAAATGAGAAGTATTACACATTGCTGGTGGAATTATGACATGTGGTAGCTGTGGAAAAAGTTTGATAGTTCCTCAACATGTTAAACATGGTTACCATCTATCTGACCCAGCAATTCTACTCCTAGATATGTAACAAGAGAATTGAAAACATACATCCACACAGAAATGTGTATGTGAATGTTTATAGTAGATGGTTCATAGTAGCCAAAATGTGAAAGTCCATTAATGAATGAATGGATAAACAAAATGTGGTATATCCATACAATGGAATATTTTCAGTCATAAAAAAATGGAATGAAATACAGATACATATGACAATGTTAATGAACCTTAAAAACATGCTAAATGAAAGAAACTAGACACAAAAACCACATATTGTATAATTATGTTTATATCAAATGCCCGGAGTAGGCAAGTCTCTGGGGCGTCTGGCTGGAGGGAAGGGAAAATAGTTAATGGTTGCTATTGGGTTTGAATTTTTGTTGTTTTTATTCTTACATTTCATTAATAATCACAAGTTATGTAGCACAATGCATTTTAAATATTAAACTTCTTCAAATAATTATTTTCTTTGTATGCAACAGTTTTATTTTGTTGTTTATTTGTTTGTTTGTTTGTTTCTGAGACAGAGTCTTGCTCTGTCACCCAGGCTGGAGTGCAGTGGCACGATCTCAGCTCACTGCAACCTCCGCCTCCCAGGTTCAAGCGATTCTCCTACCTCAGCCTCCTGAGTAGCTGGGATTACAGACGTGCGCCACCACACGCAGCTAATTGTTTTATTTTTAGTAGAGAGGGTTTCACCATTTTGGCCAGGTTGGTCTTGAACTTCTGACCTTGTGATTGCCCACCTTGGCCTCCCAAAGTACTGGAATTACAGGCGTGAGCCACCACGCCTGGCCAGTGTGCAACAATTTTATATAGGAAATATAATGTAATTTGCCAGGTGCGGTGGCTCACGCCTGTAATCCCAGCACTTTGGGAGGCTGAGGTGGGTGGATCACCTGAGGTTAGGAGTTCGAGACCCGCCTGGCTAACTTTGAAACCCAGTTTCTACTTAAAATTAGCCGGGCATGGTGACGTGTGCCTGTAATCCCAGCTACTCGGGAGGCTGAGGCAGGAGAATTGCTTGAACCCGTGAGGCGGAGGTTGCAGTGAGCCAAGATTGCACCACTGCACTCCAGCCTGGGTGACAGAGCAAGACTCCATCTCAAAAAAAAAAAAAAAAAAAGAAATATAATGTAATTTAAACACAGCACAATGATCTTCCTATGTATACTGTAGAGTGTTTAATACACATGGAGAGTCTGTTTAAATCTTAATGTTTAATGGGTACAAATTTGTTTTTGTTGTATTACCTCTCCCTACATAGGCTAATTTTCAGAATTCTAAAATAAAGTAACAGAAAATAGAATGGCATGTTTTTAAGGTTCGTCTGTGTTGCCACATGTAATCCGTATTTTATTCCTTTTTAAGACTGAACGATATTCCATTGTGTGGACATACCACATTTTTGTTCATTCATTAATGGATACTTGGGTTACTTCCATCTTTTGGCTATTATGAATAATGCTACTGTGAACATTCATGTACATGTTTTTGTTTGGACATATGTTTTTTTTTTTTTTCCAGACGGAGTCTCGCTCTGTCGCCCAGGCTGGAGTGCAGTGGCGCGATCTCGGCTCACTGCAAGCTCTGCCTCCCGGGTCCACGGCATTCTCTTGCTTCAGCCTCCTGAGCAGCCCAGACCACAGGTGCCCGCCACCATGCCCGGCCAATTTTTTGTATGTTTAGTAGAGACGGGGTTTCACTGTGTTAGCCAGGATGGTCTCTATCTCCTGACCTTGTGATCCACCCGCCTCGGCCTCCCAAAGTGCTGGGATTACAGGCGTGAGCCACCGCGCCTGGCCTGGACATATGTTTTCAGTTCTCTTGTTATATATCTAGGAGTAGAATTGCTGTCAGATGGTAACTTTATCATATATATGATTTTTTCTGTGTTTTTTCTAATTATAAAATATACATAACAAAATTTAGCATTTTAACCATTTTTACATGTATAGTTCAGTTACATCAAGTAACATTCACATTCTCTTGCAACCATCACTTTAACCCATTTTCAAAACCTTTTTTGTCTTTACAAACTAAAACTCTGTACCCATTAAACAGTAACTCCCTCTTCCCCTTTGCCTGTAGCTCCTAGCCAACCACGACTCTACTTTCTGTCAAATTCTTAATCTAACCACTCTAGGTACTTCATAAAGTGTAATCATACAGTATGTGGCCTTTGGATTTGGCTTATTTCACTTAGCTTACTGTTTTCAAGGTTCATTCATGTTGTAGCACATGATAGAATTTTATTTTATTTCATTTTATTTTTTATTTTATTTTATTTTGAAATAGAGTTTCACTCTTGTTGCCCAGGCTGGAGTGCAATGGCGTGATCTTGGCTCACTGCAACCTCCGCCTCCTGGGTTCAAGTGATTCTCCTGCCTCAGTCTCCCGAGTAGCTGGGATTACAGGCATGCACCACCACGCCCAGCTAACTTTGTATTTTTAGTAGAGACAGGGTTTCTCCATGTTGGTCAGGCTGGTCTCAAACTTCCGACCTCAGGTGATCCACCCACCTTGGCCTCCCAAAGTGCTGTGATTACAGGCGTGAGCCACCGCGCCCGGCCGGAATTTTATTATTTTTTTAAGGCTGAATAATATTCCATCATACGTAAGTACCACATTTTGTTTATCCATTCACGCACTGATAGACCGTTGGGTTGTTTCCACCTTTTGAGTATTGTGAATAATGCTGCTATAAACATGGGTGTACAAATACATCTTTGAGGTCCTACTTTCATTTCTATTATGTATATACCCAAGAAATGGGATTGCTGAATCATATGGTAATTCTGTGTTTAAGTTTTTGAGGAACAGGTTTCCACAGTGAATATACCATTTTACATTTCCTCCAGCAATGCAGAACAGTTTCCATTTCTCCATGTACTAACCAATACTTGTTATTTTCTGTTTTGTTTTATTTTTATTTTTATTTATTTATTTTTTTTGAGATAGAGTCTCTCTCTGTTGCCCAGGCTGGAGTGCAGTGGGTGTGATCTCGGCTCACTGCAAGCTCCACCTCCCGGGTTCACGCTGTTCTTCTGCCTCAGCCTCCTGAGTAGCTGGGACTACAGGTGCCTGCCACCATGCCCAGCTAATTTTTTTTATTTTTAGTAGAGACAGGGTTTCACTGTGTTAGCCAAGATGGTCTCGAACTCCTGACCTCGTGATCTGCCCGCCTCGGCCTTACAAAGTGCTGGGATTACAGGCGTGAGCCACAGCACGTTTCATTTTTTAGAATAGCCATTCTAATGGAGGTAAAGTGGTATCTCATCGTGGTTCTGGTTTGCATTTTCGTAATGGCTAGTGATTTTGAGCATCATTTCCTTTTTTTTTTTTCTTTGAGATGGAGTCTTGCTCTGTCCCCCAGGCTGGAGTGCGATCTTGGCTCACTGCAGCCTCTGCCTCCCAGGTTCAAGCAGTTCTCCCGCCTCAGCCTCCCAAGTAGCTGGGATTACAGGCACGCACCCCATGCCTGGCTAATTTTTGTAATTTTAGTAGAGACGGGGTTTCACCTTGTTGGCCAGGCTGGTCTCGAACTCCTGACCTCAGGTGATCTACCTGCCTCAGCCTCCCAAAGTTCTGGAATTACAGGCATGAGCCACTGCACCTGGCCAATTTTGAGCATCATTTCATGTGTTTATTGGCTATTTATAGATCTTCTTTGGAGGAATGTCTATGCAAATCCTTTGCCCATTTTTCAGGTTGGGTTTTTTTTTTTGGATTGATAAAACGTTCTGGAATTGGTTAAGGTGGTTGTATGACTTTGTGAATATATTGAAAACCACTGAGTTGTACATTGAAATATAAAAAGGAAACTAAATATGAAATGGAGAACTGAGAGGTTAAAAGACAGCTACACATACAAAATAAAAAATTATTCCAGAAAGGAAAACTAGAGAATCAGGAATTATGCCACTTGGATAAAATATAAAAATACCAAGTCTCAGGTCGGGCATGATGGCTTATGCCTGTAATCCCAGCACTTTGGGAGGCCGAGGTGGACGGATCACCTGAGGTCAGGAGTTCGAGTCCAGCCTGGGCAACATGGCAAAACCCCGTCTCTGCTAAAAATGCAAAAATTAGCTGGGCGTGGTGGTGTGCGCCTGTAATCCTGGCTACTCAGGAAGCTGAGGCCTGAGAATCGCTTGAACCCGGGAGGCAGAGGTTGCGGTGAGCCAAGATCGCGCCACTGCACTCCAGTGTGGGCGACAAAATGTGGTGCTGTGTAAAAAAAACCCCAAAAAACAAAAACAAGTTTCAATATACCAATGTTTTCCAAGAGTTTAAAGAACTCTTTTTGTCATATTGCCTAGGTGTTTTTCCTCTCTGTTGAAGTTAAACCAAGAAAAAAATAGACTTTGTAATGTTGGATACAGTTTTCTTGAGTTTGATATTAAGCACGGGATAGTTTTATGGAACCATAGTTTATACGTGTTCCTCCTCTCCCCTCCGCTCCCCTCCGCTCTCCCCTGCTCTCCTCCTCCCCTCCCCTCCCCTCCTCTTTTTTGAGACAGAGTTTCGCTCTTGTTGCCCAGCCTGGAGTGCAATGGTGCGATCTCGGCTCACCACAACTTCCACCTCCCAGGTTCGAGTGATTCTCCTGCCTCAGCCTCCTGAGTAGCTGGGATTACAGGCATTTGCCACCACGCCCAGCTAATTTTGTATTTTTAGTAGGGACGGGGTTTCTCCATGTTGGTCAGGCTGGTCTCGATCTCCTGGCCCCAGGTGATCTGCCTGCCTCGGCCTCCCAAAGTGCTGGGATTACAGGTATGAGCCACTGGGCCCAGCCTCTGTTACATTTTTTAAAGGGGACATAATTCTACTCTGTTTCTGACTATTAGATGGCAGTTATGTTGCACTAATAGAATAACATTTCAAGTGGGTTAATACCAACTTTTCTAGGTTATAACGTAGACAGTGGTACTATTATTGGGTACCGTTTACATTATCATACAGGGTTTCTGTGACTAACCTTGCATAGTGCTTCCATCAGTATTTTTCTGTTACTATAATGTAGTGAAAGTGTATTTGAGCAGGGGATGAATACTTTAGGGAATAAAGATATTAATTAGCCTGTTAGGAAAACATATTCTCAATGGGGAAATTATATATCATTTATATTTCTAGTTGAGATCCATTAGAAAGGAGAATGGTTTTTACTTCATAGTAATTTGAGTGTATTTCTGGGGAAAATCTGCTAGTCAGTGATATTCTAGTTACTGACCTTGAAAGTTCATGCCAACTTCATTGAGGGGAAAGAGGAGGAAGCTTCATGTTGGGTTAATGTTTTATACTTTTCAACTCGTTTCCCCAACCTTAGTTCATTTGATTCTTAAAGCATCTGCTAGTGTCAGTAGCTGTACACTTGTACACATATAGCTGAACAAGATGAAAATGGCATCTCCTGGCTGTGCAACACAATGGTCCTGCTGAGGGTGTGAATATAGGACTTGATAGTCAACTCTTCTTGCTATATAAACAGAGATACTGATGCAGAAGATAGGTAAGTAGTACTTAAGAGTTCACAGTAAGGTCATTGCTTTTCCCCATTTTATGATTTGTAGTGCTTTCTATGATTCCATTTCCTAAATCTTTCATCCATTAACTATGCTATACTATATACTATAGCCGTAGTTTACCTCACCTTCCTTCTGTCTCGCTACATGGACTCTTTCTTTATCAGTAAAGTTAGCATAACAGTAGGATCACTTCCCTGACACATGTTGTTTGTGAGAATGAAAGTGAGACAATGTAGGTGAATACAACTTTATTAACTCTAGAATACTTTTTATAGAAGTTATTTGTCTTTCCATGTACTTCAGATTTTACCAACTGATATTTACTTACCTGCCTCTGAACACATAAATTTTTTAAAAGGATGTGATTTCTTGCTCATGTAGTTCCCTCAGCTCTTCTCCCTCAGCCTTACCGCTTCTCCTCATGCCATTCAAAGATCCGTATGTGTTTCAAGACTACACTCAGCTGACACATCCTTCAGGAAACCTTCTATAATTCTGTGTCCTATATGAAGATAACCTCTCCTTATCTCCTGAGTTAGCCTTGAAATACCACACAGTGATATTGTGCCTCATACAACATTCATTTGTATAATTGGTTTAGTCCATCTTATAGCCTATATACTCTTCGAGGAGGGGTACTGTATCTTACTGATGTTTATATTCTCTATAGAACAGAATTTTTAAAGAAGAGTCAAAGAACAAATAGTAATTGTTGAAATTAATTCAATTTCATTAAACCAATCTGTAGCACTTTCTATTATATCTATATTGTATCAGTTATTGGTGTTAACTTGCAAACATTCCATTGAAGTCATTAGTTGAATGCTCGAACTTAGTGCAAGAAAGCTGATTATTAAATATTCAGGAATTTTGTGAATCTGACAAAGTGTTGGTACCTTGAAATTGGCTTCAGTGGGATTGTTCATCTCATGGAGATTGGCAAACTCTTAAAAGCACTGCTTTTTGTTTTGGGAGAGTCATTTACCAGTATATCATTGGTTGTATGTCTGTAACCCCCACTAGAGTATGAACTTCTTCAAGTTCATCTCTGCCTGAATGCCTCGACTGTGATAGGAACATTCTTTGCTGAATTAATGAATAAATAAGTGATTGAGTATATCAGCTGCTTTATTCCTCTACTGCCTGACCCCTGCTGGCAGAGACCGAATTTCAGAATCTAGTGAATTTTTTGAGACTGAGTTTTAAAATGGCCCATTGTCATAGGCTGTAGTTTCTTTCTGCTTCAGAGTTTGAACCAAAAAAAAAAAAAAAAAGTCTGTTGGAAATCAAGGCTATTAAACACACATGTTTCAATAGCACAGTAAGGATGGCATTTCTGTCTATTATCACCTTGTTAAGCTACTCCTGCTATGACTTTGCTACCTACTAAGTTTTTGGCATCTATTGCTTAACTAACTCACCTTTCAATTTCCAAGTTGGAAACCAATAGTGTGAACCATCTCAAATTAGCTGAAAGATTTCCTTTCACATTATAAGAGGTAACTAACTGATTAATTTTTCCTAGTCATAGATGCTATAATACCAACAAATAAAAAATATAATGTCTTGAGGCCTTAAAATATTACTTTTTTTTTTATGGAGTGTTGCTCTTGTCGCCCAGGATCTTGGCTCACCACAACCTCTACCTCCTAGTTTCAAGCTATTTTCCTGCCTCAGCCTCCTGAGTAGCTGGAATTACAGGCATGTGCCACCATGCCCGGCTAATTTTGTATTTTTAGTAGAGACAGGGTTTCTCCATGTTGGTCAGGCTGGTCTCGAACTCCCTACCTCAGGTGATCCACCCGCCTTGGCCTCCCAAAGCTCTGGGATTACGGGTATGAGCCACTGCACCCGGCCAAAAACATTTAAAAAATTACTAGATTAATACAACTTGTATTTTCTATTAAGGTTCCTATCAGTTTCATCAAAAGTAACATTTATATAAAATTGAAATTGGGATATAATTTTTTTTTTTTTTTTTTTTTTTTAAATGAGACAGGGTCTCACTCTGTCACCCAGGCTGGAGTGCCGTGGCGTGATCTCGGCTCACTGCAACCTCTGCCTCCCGAGTTCAAGGGATTCTCCCACCTCAACCTCCCAAGTAGCTGGAAGTACAGGCGCATGCCACTATGCCCAACTAATTTTTGTATTTTTAATAGAAATGAGGCTTCACCGTGTTGGCCAGTCTGGTCTCGAACTCCTGGCCTCAAGTGATCCACCTGCCTCGACCTCCCAAAGTGCTAGGATTACAGGTGTGAGCCACCACACCTGGCTGAGGTATAATGTTAAGAGTCATTAGGATTTTGTATTTTCTCTAAAACATCCTCCATAACCATGATGTATATATTTTTTTTTTAAATACTGTTTTTCTAACCATCCTATGTAACATCTATTGTCATCTAAACCTGAAATTATTTTTAATTTCTTGTTAAATTTTGGATAAGTGCACTATATGCAGATTTTTTTTTCTTTTTTTTGAGACGGAGTCTTGCTCTGTCACCAGGCTGGAGTGTAGTGGTGTGATCTCGGCTCACTGCAGCCTGCACCTCCCAGGTTCAAGCAGCTAATTTTTTGTATTTTAATGGAGACAGGGTTTCACCATTTGGCCAGTATGGTCTCAATCACCTGACCTCATGATCCGCCCTCCTCAGCCTCCCAAAATGCTGACATTACAGGCTTGAGCCACCACGCCCGGCCATATTCAGATCTTAACACTAAATATTAAGACTAAAAATAGCAGCTTCTCCCTGAAGTTCTCAGTTTTATGTTCGGTATACCATATTTACTGTTAATTATAGTACCTGAAGTTACTTTCAAAATGGCTGAGATAATACCAGTATATATAATACTAAATATATAGCAGATTTACTTTTGTAACCAGGGAGGTAAGTAGGTTAATCAGTTACCAACATAATTTTTGTTTTGGAGTTCTGCCATCATTTTAAACAATAGGTTTAATATTTTGTTGGTAAAATCAAAACAGAAAGTGACATAAGATGACATGCATATTTGTTGGTTTTATTGAAAGATGCAAAAACCTTCACAGTTCCACAGCTCTCTACATCCTCAATCTCCCTGCTCAATCAATCAATTCTCCCACCTCAGCCTCCCAAGTAGCTGTGACTGCAGGTGCGTGCCACCACAACCAGCTTTTTTTTTTATTTTTTTAAATAGAGACAGGGTCTCCCTATGTTGCCCAGGCTTGGCTGGAACTCCTGGGCTCAAGCGATGGGCCCACCTTGGCCTCCCAAAGTACAGAGATTAGTGATGTGAGGAGCGCGCCCAGCCTCATAGTTTTAATTAGGTACAAGTACCCTCTATCTCTAGAGGTACATCCTTTGGCATCAGTTACTCAGTTACACATTGAAATACTGCCAGGTGTGGTGACTCACACCTGTAATCCCTTCACTTTGGGAGGCCAAAGTGGGTGGATTGCTTGAACCCAGGAGTTCACGACCAGCCTTAGCAACATAGTGAGACCCTGACTCTACAAAAAAATACAAAAATTAGCCAGGCATGGTGGTATGTGTCTGTGGTCCCAGCTACCCAGGAGACTGAGGTGGGAGGATCGCTTGGGCCTGGGAGGTGGAAGTTGCAATGAGCCCAGATTGCACTACTGCACTCCAGCCTGGGGACAGAACAAGACCCTGTCTCAAAAAGAGGAAAAAAAAAAAAAAAAAAAGAAAGAGGCCGGGGACAGTGGCTCATGCTTGTAATGCCAGCACTTTGGGAGGCCAGGGCAGGTGGATCACCTGAGGTCAGGAGGTGGAGACCAGCCTGTCCAACATGGTAAAACCCTGTCTCTACTAAAAATACAAAAAAAAAAAAAATAGCTGGGCATGCTGGCACATGCCTATAATCCCAGCTACTCAGGAGGCTGAGGCAGGAGAATCACTTGAACTTGGGAGGCAGAGGTTTCAGTGAGACGAGATTGCGCCATTGCACTCGAGCATGGGCAACAAGAGTGAAACTCTGTCTCCAAAAAAAAAAAAAAAAAAAAAAAAGATTATGCTGTGTGGAATTTGTATACCACAGCTATTGAAGATATTTAAAAATAACAGCTCCAATATGTATTCTAGATGTAAAAAATAAATAATGGAGTGATGAAATTTTAATAAAACCATGCCTGTTCTGTGGAAAAGTTAAGTGATAGAAGTTAATTAGGCCAGGCACAGTGACTCATGCCTGTAATCCCAGCACTTTGGGAGGTTGAGGGAGGCGTATCACTTGAGGTCAGGAGTTCAAGACCAGCTTGGCCAACATGGTTAAACCCTGTCTCTACTAAAAATACAAAAATTAGCTGGGCGTGGTGGCAGGCACCTGTAATCCTAGCTACTTGGGAGGCTGAGGCAGGAGAATCACTTGGGAGGCTGAGGCAGGAGAATCACTTGAACCTGGGAGGCGGAGGTTGCAGTGAGCTGAGATCATGCCACTGCACTCCAGCCTGAGTGACAGAGCGAGACTCCATCTCAAATCATCATCATCATCATCATAATTATTATTATTATTATTATTATTCTGAATGTAGTGTTTGTAATCTATAATATATGGCTAGTTTGTGTATGTAAATGCATCTGTTAAGTAACCATATAGATTTCTGTTGACTCTACTTTTAATTGGTTTGCTTAAATTCTATGCTTCAGTGTTCTAACTCCACAAACAAGAAAATCAGAGGTGTTTAAGTTGATCTGAGCATTGTGGAAACAGATGAAAACTCTCAAAATTCTGACCATTTGTCAGAAGTTGATGTTATGGGGGCTACCACCTGGAGTGTTTTGACTAGATGATCCCTTAGGTCACTTTTGACTCAGAAGTTCTTAGAATCTGTGATGGATTTTCTTTCTTTCTTTCTTTTTTTTTTTTTTTTTTGAGACAGAGTTTTCACTCATCTCCCAGGCTGGAGTGCAATAGCACAATCTCAGCTCACTGCAACCTCTGCCTCTCGGGTTCAAGTGATTCTCCTGCCTCAGCCTCCTGAGTAGCTGGGATTACAGGCACCCACCACCACACCCGCCTAATTTTTGTATTTTTAGTAGAGACGAGGTTTCCCCAATTTGGCCAGGCTGGTCTCAAACTCCTGACCTCAGGTGATCTGCCTGCCTCGGCCTCCCAAAGTGCTGGGATTACAGGTGTGAACCACCGGCCCTGTGATGGATTTTCTAAGTGCTTTCTTAATAATATGGGAGAATATTATATTTCTAAGTGTTTTCTTAATAATATGAGAGAATATTATAACTTCTGTGTGAAGGCATTCTTTCTATAAAATGTACTTTATTTAAATAAAGTATAGCAGGGAACAAACCAAAAAACCAGTTGTAATATTTAGTGATAAAACTAAGTGTCAGTAACACTCAAACTCTAGTTTCACAAAACATTAATTCAATATTTCTATTATCAATCTGTTATACACTATCAGAGATTAATGTTTCTTCAAGTTGGAAAACATCATTTTAATATTTTAAGATTCCCTAATTCTGAATTATAATTAATTCAACATGAAACAAAAGTAATTTCTTAAGCATTTACTGTATTACTAGATCTATCACAGTGAAAGTGATTTTTCTATTTTAGCTAGATTTTAACTCAAGACAAACTATTACTAGGCTCTAGAACTTATTCCTGTTTAAGTCGTTTACCAGAAATTGAATATATTGTGAATTTATGTAGTATTGTTATTAGATGTCTTAGTTGCCGAGATGTGCGGTTCAGACTGTACTAAAGTAAATGCATGTACAGAAGTGATTTATGTTTTAGTATTTGTATTTAGGATGTGTGTGGCATGCAACTACCTGTGGAAATAAATAGCAGTTACCAATATTTTCATTTTATATTTACTACTATGTGCTTTACATTTTAACTACATAATGTTATACTTTTATTCTTCAGTAAAAATGTGGCTAGTGAGATTCAGGGGAATGAAAGATGATTTTTAAATATTTGACTTGAGTAACTGAGTTCATGGTAGTGCCATTTATTGGTTGGAGAGGACCAGGTAGGAGGATAGTTTAGTTTTGGCTATATTACCTTTTTATTGTCTGTTAAATGTCTGAGTAGAGAGGCAGGCTCATCTGTTGGGCAAATCCTTAGGTGTCTTTTTTTTTTTTTTTTTTTTTAATCTGTGAAGTGGAAATAATGCCATCTGTTTAATAGGGTTACTGAGGAGTGTGTTAATGTATAAAGCACATGACATGTAATGCTTGAATGAATGAATGAAATTGCTATTCTTTTTTTTTTTTGTACTTTTTCTTTTTCTTTTTTAAGAAAGTAAAGGAATAAAGAATGGTTACTCCATAGGCAGAGCAGCTGAAATTGATATTCAAAGCCTGTAACTACAGCTTTAAAAAACTGGAACTGGCTTGCTTTCCATCAGTAATTTTGTTGCCACATGTAGCAGTTACAAAACAATGTACTGTGTGTTAATTGTCATGTTTGGTAGATAAAAGATCTGGCATAGAAAAATGTTTTTGGTGTTTTTTTTGAGACGGAGTCTCGCTCTGTCGCCCAGGCTGGAGTGCAGTGGCGTGATCTCGGCTCACTGCAACCTCTGCCTCCCGGGTTCATGCCATTCTCCTGCCTTAGCCTCCCGAGTAGCTGGGACTACAGGCGCCTGCCACCACGCCCGGCTACTTTTTTGTATTTTTAGTAGAGATGGGGTTTCACGGTGTTAGCCAGGATGGTCTCAATTATCCTGACCTCATGATCCGCCCGCCTCGGCCTCCCAAAGTGCTGGGATTACAGGCGTGAGCCACTGCGCCTGGCCTTTTTTTTGAGACGGAGTCTCTCTGTCACCAGTCTGGAGTGCAGTGGCACAGTCTCAGCTCACTGCAACCTCCGCCTCCTGGGTTCAAGCGATTCTCCTGCCTCAGCCTCCTGAGTAGCTGGGATTACAGGCACAAGCTGCCATGCCCAGCTAATTTTTGTATTTTTAGTAGAGACGGGGTTTCACCATGTTGGCCAGGATGGTCTCTGTCTCCTGACCTCGTGATCCGCCACCTTGGCCTCCCAAAGTGCTGGGATTATAGGTATGAGCCACCACACCCGACCGAAAAATGTATTTTTTAAAAAGCAACTAGTGACTAGGCACAGAAGAAAGATCTGGAGAAGAAAATCTGGCCAAATGTGTAAATTACAAAGGGAAAGTACTAATTTGTATGTTTTGGATAACTTAAGACTGATATAACCACTTTTCATTCAAAACTAACTCTAGTCTTTAGGCCCATACCTGCTCCACCCAGCTTTAACTACCCTCACCCTCCTTGAACTATCCCATAATATAGAATCTAAAAACTGCATAGGAATTTCTCCAATCTTTCATAAGTTCAAACAGCATCAGCCTCATAGGCAAGTGTATAGAGACTGGGTAACCAGGCAACTGTACTCTATTGAAAACACAATGTCAGTTTTATTAACTCATGGGTCAGGCAATGTCAAGCATATATTAATGGGGCAAGTTCATTAGTGTCAATGCCAAACATATATGGAAGAGTAAGTTCATTGACTAGGGTACTGTAGAGAATCTGTTTTGCCTCTAGCCTACATATCTCACAAAACTCACCATTTTTATAAATAGAATACAAGGAAGACAGCAAGAACTGCATAATTTGATAAAAACTAGTTGCTCTTTTTTTTTTTTTGGAGGCAGAGTTTTGTTCTTGTTGAGCAGACTGGAGTACAATGGCGTAATCTCGGCTCACCACAACCTCTGCCTCCCGGGTTCAAGCGATTCTCCTGCCTCAGCCTCCTGAGTAGCTGAGATTACAGGCATGTGCCCACCTTGCCCAGCTAATTTTGTATTTTTAGTAGAGACAGGGTTTCTCCATGTTGGTCAGGCTGATCTCGAACTCCTGACGTCAGGTGACCCACCCACCTTGGCCTCCCAGAGTGCTGGGATTACAGGCGTCAGCCACCGTGTCCAGCCCCAGTTCATATTTTTAAAACTTAGTAATAAGAACTAAAATGAAATTATCTCATTTATTCAGATTGACATTCAGAAGTATAACAATTTTCCATCACAGTGTTTACTTTTTTAATTACTAAAGAAATACATGAGTCATTTTTATTATAAATGACTCAGGAATTCAGAAATGTAAACATAAGAGCTCATCTTTATGAATTGCATGAATTTCTCCAGGATCTGTTCTTAGAAATGAAATGGCAGGGTTGAAGGGTACATGAATTTTATTTTGATATTGCCAAATTGCTCCTCAAAAAAGCGTTAACTACTTCTTCACCTAGCTAGAGTATGTGAGCGGGTGTGTTAGAATATACACAAGTATATTCTTACCGACAACAGATATGACAGTATTTTTAGTTTTTGCCCAGTTGAAAGGTGAGAATGATACCTTGTTTGAATTTGCATTTCCTTAATTACTAAGTGAAGTTACCCATTTTTCTTTGTGTATGGGTTTATCTTAATAATATTATTCTTTCTGAACCAAGTTACTTTAGTATTTATTCAATTATAAAGTGACTAATGTGCATATAGCAATGGTTTATAACAATACTGAAGCACCCAATTCACATTATTAATTTTACTACTAAGTATTTGTTGCTGTGTGTATTTTATTGCCCTTTTTCATGTATATCACAGTTGGAATAGAATGGAGAGAGACAACATAGCGTATTGGTTAAAAGTATGTACTCCTATATCTCAAGTGTTAATGTCTTAAAATTACATCTTGAAAAAAAAAAAATATATATATATATTTATATATTTAGATGGAGTCTCGCTCTTTTGCCCAGGCTAGAGTGCAGTGGCGTGATCTTGGCTCACTGCAACCTCCTCCTCCTGGTTTCAAGCGATTCCCCTGCCTCAGCCCCCGAATGGCTAAGATCACAGGCACCTGCCACCATGCCCAGCTAATTTTTGTATTTTTAGTAGAGACAGGGTTTCACCACGTTGGCCAGGTCTGGTCTTGAACTCCTGACCTTAGGTGATCTGCCGACCTCGGTCTCCCAAAGTGCTGGGATTACAGGCATGAGCCATTGTGCCCAGCCTTGAATATATTTTTATATTACATTCCAGGGTGATTGTTACATTGAAAATAATATCTAAATTTTTCTTTTTTTACTGAAATAAGTGACAAATAAATTAGTTTCATTTTCTTTATTTTTTATTTTTTAGACAGAGTTTCACTCTTGTTGCCTAGGCTGGAGTGCAATGGCGTGATCTTGGCTCACTGCAACCTCCACCTCCTGGGTTCAAGCAATTCTCCTGCCTCAGCCTCCTGAGTAGCTGGGATTACAGCTGCCTGCCACCACACCTGGCTAATTTTTCTATCTTTAGCAGAGACAGGGTTTCACCAGGTTGGCCAAGCTGGACTTGAACTCCTGACCTGAGGTGATCTGCTGGCCTTCGCCTCCCGAAGTGCTGGGATTACAGGCATGAGCCACTGTGCCTGGCCCTAGTTTCATTTTCAAATGTTCATATGATTGATTTTCAAACACTAAGACTTGGTTGGAGGAATGGCTGGCAGTGTGAAATGTTAGGAAAAAGACCCACTGATTTTTGAAGTCACAAAGCATAGGGGTTCAAATTCACATTCAGCTCTACCACATAATAAAGCAATTTCTATACCCATAGAATTGATGTGAGCATGAAATAGAGTAACATGCACAGTACCTGGACCAGTGCCTCTGGTACTCAATAAATGGTAGTTTCAGCTACTATAATGGCCTCTTATACCTTATTGATATCTTTATCATTATAACTATCACATTGTATCATAAACATTTGTTTCTGGATGTGACCTTTAGAGGACTGTGTGTTCCTTTAAGGCAAGACTATTGTGTCTTTATCTATCTTTGTATTTCTCCTGCAGAGGTTGCAAACTGGCAACCACAAGATTATTTTATTTGCAACCAGTTTGGGTCCCAGCATGTTTTAAATGTGCACTGGTTGCCAACATTTAAAAGTTAGGAGGTTTCACATTTAAAATAAAATGAAACAGGGTTCCTGACTTCTGGCTTCTTGCAAAGAATCAGAAAATCCTGGTAATGCTGAACCCTACATTTTCTATAACAGCAATCAGCTAGTCTGGAGCAGCATCTGCCTCTTTGGATAGGACATGTTCTCTAATTTGCCATCATCCCTAACATTCCAATATTGTATCCCTGAAACAAAGGCTGAATGCCATTTGCCCATCACATTTCATTCATTTGTGTTACTTACTGGGCGGCTCTAGAAATTTGCATTTTCGACTGCTGCTCTAGTAACTGCCAGAGAGTCTGGAACCCAAGGAAGCACTCAATAAATGTTTGTTGAATGGAAGAAAGAAGAACCATTAATATATACATGCAGAGAAAATTTACCAGATTTACTTGAAAATGTACAAGGTCTGGCTGGGCGCTGTGGCTCACGCCTGTAATCCCAGCACTTTGGGAGGCCGGGCGGGCAGATCACCTGAGGTCAGGAGTTTGAGACCAGCCTGGCCAACATGGTGAAACCCTGTCTCTACTAAAAATACAAAAATTAGCCAGGTATGGTGGTGGGCACTTGTAATCCCTGCTACTTGGGAGGCTGAGACAGGAGAATCGGTTGAACCCAGGAGGTGGAGGTTGCAGTGAGCAAAGATCGCGCCACTGCACTCCAGCCTGGGCAACAAAGAGCGAAACTGCATCTAAAATAAAATAAAATTAAAATAAAATAAAATAAAATAAAATAAAGTAAAATAAATAAAATAAAAAATAATAAAATAAAATAAATAAAATAAAATAGTACAAGGTGACAGGGGTTTAGCATTGCTCTAGCAATAGCTATTCTCATCTTTTCTTTTTCAATATAGAGTATGAAGCGTGAGTGACAATGTTGGGGAATTGAGAGAATGATGCTCTGAAATAAGTGACTTTCATTGGCTGTGATTGCCAGGCTGTGACAATTTTCAAGGATAGACAGCCTCAAATTTACTTATTACTGGCATAATGCAGTAAAACATGCCAAAAAATAAAATATGATCAAATGCAGTTGCCGTTTATTTTGGACTGCATGACAATATATATTCACTTGCACAAAACCATATAAACAACACCCACCTGTGTTTGAAGGCAAGGTATCTTTGATCAGAATCTCTGAAATATCCCTTTGAGTTAGCTATCACTATAGCAAACTTTATTAATTTGTACCTGACAGTAATTTAGGATTTATGATTATTTAGTTGAACTAAAGCATCTCCCAAATATATGAAGGAAGAGTTAGCCAAGTAAGTGAATAGTGTGAGTAACAATTTCTTTGGCAAGGAGTGAGGGAAGAGGGGGTGATCTACAGAAAAAGAACAGAGTTTTCCAGTTTTAGTTTTTAGGGATGTGTCATGGTACAATTAAAAAAAAAAATTGTCTTGGGACCCAGAGCAGTGGCTCACGCCTGTAATCCCAGCACTTTGGGAGGCCAAGGCGGGTGGATCAGGAGGTCAGGAGTTCGAGACCAACCTGACCAACATGGTGAAACCCCGTCTCTACTAAAAATACAAAAAAATTAGCTGGGTGTGGTGGCGGACGCCTGTAACCCCAGCTACTTGGGAGGCTGAGGCAGGAGAATCACTTGCACCTGACTGGCAGAGGTTGCAGTGAGCCAAGATCGTGCCACTGCACTCCAGCCTGGGCGACAGAGCAAGACTCCATGTCCAAAAAAAAAAAAGCCTCAGAGTCACATAGATTTCCTTTTGAATCCTGCTTCTGCTACTTACTTTGGAGAGTTTTGGACCCTCAGTTTATTTTTTAAAGAGAGAATAAAAGCTGCATTGAACTTGATGATGGTATTAGAGAATATATATGTAATGTATAAATGTTACTTGATGTTAAGTTTTAGAGAATATATATGTAGTGTATATGTGTAATGGATATATGAATATACCTAACAGAGCCTTTGCATTTTATGTTTTCTCTATCTGGAACACCCTTGGAACTTGTACCTTCTTCTTCAGATTTCAACCCATCTAAAATAAAGAATGACTGGCAAGAGTCTCTTATCACCCATCACAGCACGTATCTAGCTCTGAAATTTATGAATTTATATATTCACTTAGTTCTTTTTGTTTCCTTCTGCCCTCACTCTCCCTTACCACCATGAGCATACTGTAGAGTGAATATAAGTTCCATGAACACAGAGGCTTTGTCTCTTTTAGTCACTACTACAAAATAATACCTTCCTCCTATTAGGTACTCAGTATGTATTTATTGCCTGCTGCACAACGGAATGAATGCTCATAAATTATTAGCACTCAGTGTACCTGTTAAACTTAGGTTTATCAGTTGCTTATACATCCATTGGGAAATTATTCTGGTCTTTTATTAGCAATACATTATGCATTTTCTTTTTTTTTTTTTTTTTTTGAGACAGAGTCTCGCTCTGTCCCCAGGCTGGAGTGCAGTGGCATGATCTTGGCTCACTGCAACCTCTGCCTCCCAGGTTCAAGCAATTCTCCTGCCTCAGCCTCCTAAGTAGCTGGGATTACAGGTGTGCACCACAACACCTGGCTAATTTTTGTATTTTTAGTAGATACGGTGTTTCACCATGTTGGTCAGGCTGGTCTCAAACTTTGGACCTCAGGTAATCCACCTGCCTCAGCCTCTCAAAGTGCTGGGATTATAGGCATGAGCCACTGCGCACGGCCATTCTAAAATTTTTGTATTTTGTAGGGACAGGGTTTTGCCATGTTGCCCAGGCTGGTCTGGAACTCCTAAATTCAAGTGATCCACCCACCTCGCCCCCAGAGTGCTGAGATTACAGGCATGAACCACTGCACCCTGCCTCAGACTACTTTAAAATAACATTATTAAAAACAATAAAAGTATAATTTTGAAGAATTAATTTAACTGCAGTATTTCTACCTTTATAGTTCAAGGACTATAATGAAATAAGAATGAAGTGAAGCATGTAAGTATCTAGTTTATCAATAGTCTGTTTTTATGTTGCTCTATATTTTCTACTTTCTTAAGTAGTATCAATATGTTGTCCAATAGGGTCACTACTAGCTGTGAGTGGCAATTTAAACTGAAATTGCTGGCCAGGCGCCGTGGCTCACGCTTATAATCCCAGCACTTTGGGAGGTCGAGGTAGGCAGATTGTTTGAATCCAGGAGTTTGAGACCAGCCTGCGCAACATGGCGAAATCCCATTGCTACAAAAAACAAAAAAAATACAAAAATTAGCTGGGTGATACCCTGTCCCTCCCCCATCCCACCCCCAGCTGCTCCAAATGTTAATAAATCCATCTCAAAAAAACAAAACAAAACAAAACAACAAAAAACCTGGCTGGGGCGCGGTGGCTCACGCCTGTAATCCCAGCACTTTGGGAAGCTGAGGCGGGTGGATCACGAGGTCAGGAGTTCAAGACCAGCCTGGCCAAGATGGTGAAACCCTGTCTCTACTAAAAATAAAAAAAAAAATTAGCGGAGCATGGTGGCAGGTGCCTGTAATCCTAGCTGCTTGGGAGGCTGAGGCAGAGAATTCCTTGAACCGGGGAGGCAGAGGTTGCAGTGAGCTGAGATCGCGCCACTGTACTCCAGCCTGGGTGACAGAGCAAGACTCTGTCTCAAAAAAAAAAAAGAAAGAAAGACCACCCTGGACAACATAGCGAGACCTTTTCTCTACAAAAAAATATATAAAAATTAGGTGGCATGTACCTGTCCTAGCTACTCAGGAGGCTGAGGCGGGAGGATCAGATGAATCGAGGTTGCAGTGACTTTGATCTTGCCACTGCACTCCAGCCTGGGTGACACAGCCAGACCCTGTCTCTAAAAGTAAATAATAAAATTTAATATGTTCATGGCACCACTGCACTCCAGCCTGGGTGACAGAGTAAGACTCCATCTCAAAAAAAAAAAAAAAAAAAATTTAAAATGTTCAGTAGGTACTTTAATGAATCGATAAGGTATTGAATCTGAGACTGGTAGTGATTGTAATATCCATTACACCTGCTGCTAACCTACTACGTGAATACATTAAGGATCTTGACCCAAAAAAAGGGATTAAGTTGGAATCCTTACCCTCTTAAATAAAAAACTGCCAGGTATATAGTTAACATTATCTATTACAGTAACATCTAATTCAATGTAATCATGCTCAAGCAATCGTTTTGTGAATGTATGGATTGATGAATAATTAGATCCTAGGTAACATCATGTGGCAGCTGTGGAAGTCAAACTTTACTTTTTTTTTTTTTTTTGAGATGGAGTCTTGCTCTGTTGCCCAGGCTGGGGTGCAGTGGCATGATCTCGTTTCACTGCAACCTCCACCTCCTGGTTTCAAGTGATTCTCCTGCCTCAGACACCCGAGTAACTGGGATTACAGGTTCGTACCACCACGCCTGGCTAAGTTTTGTATTTTTAGTAGAGACGAGGTTTCACAGTGTTGGCCAGGCTGATCTTGAACTCCTGACCTCCAATGATCTGCCTGCCTCGGCCTCCCAAAGTGCTGGGATTACAGGCCACTGTGCCCGGCCTTCAAACTTACATTTTTAACTAAGAATGTTTAGGCTATTTGATGATTATAAATATAGCCCATTATTTCCTTTTTGTTTTTTCAATAATGATTATAAACATAGCCCATTATTTCCTTTTTTTTTCAAATAAGGTATTATTTACATACATTCTATATATATTCTATCTCCCTTCAATTTTGAAATACTCAAGCATATGGTTTCTATTGATACTTATCAAGCTACTTTATTTATTTATGTATTTGAGGCAGTCTTACTCTGTCACCCAGGCTGGAGTGCAGTGGTGGGATCTCAGCTTACTGCATCTTTCACCTCCTGGGCTCAAGTGATTTCCCTGCCTCAGCCTCCCAAGTAGCTGGGACTACAGACATGCATCACCACACCTGGCTAATTTTTGTATTTTATAGAGATGGGGTTTTGCCATGTTGCCCAGGCTGGTCTGGAACTCCTAAACTCAAGTGATCCACCCACCTCAGCCCCCAGAGTGCTGAGATTACAGGCATGAACCACTGCACCCTGCCTCAGACTACTTTAAAATAACATTATTAAAAACAATAAAAGTATAATTTTGAAGAATTAATTTAACTACAGTATTTCTACCTTTATAGTTCAAGGACTATAATGAAATAAGAATGAAGTGAAGCATGTAAGTATCTAGTTTATCAATAGTCTGTTTTTATGTTGCTCTATGTTTTCTACTTTCTTAAGTAATGTCAATATATTGTCCAATAGGGTCACTACTAGCTGTGAGTGGCAATTTAAACTGAAATTGCTGGCCAGGTGCCGTGGCTCACACCTATAATCCCAGCACTTTGGGAGGTGCAGGTAGGCAGATTGTTTGAATCCAGGAGTTTGAGACCAGCCTGCACAACATGGCGAAACCCCATCGCTACAAAAAACAAACAAACAAACAAAGAAAAATACAAAAGTTAGCTGGGTGATACCCTGTCCCTCCCCTATCTCACCCCCAGCTGCTCCAAATATAAATAAATAAACCTAAAACATTTTTTTTAAGTTTAATTGATTTTTTTTTTTTTTTCTTTTTGAGGTGGAGTTTTGCTCTTGTTGCCCAGGCTGGAGTGCAATGGTGCAATCTCGGCTCACTGTAACCTCCACCTCCCGTGTTCAAGCTATTCTCCTCCCTCAGCCTCCCAAGTAGCTGGGATTACAGGCATGCGCCATCACGCCTGGCTTATTTTGTGTTTTTATTAGAGACGAGGTTTCTGCATGTTGGTCAGGCTGGTCTCGAACTCCCGACTTCAAGTGATCCGCCCGCCTCGACCTCCCAAAGTGCTGGGATTACAGGCATGAGCCACTGCGCCTGGCCTAAAGTTTAAATTTTTATCCCTCAGGCAGACTAGCTACATTTCAAGTGCTCAGTAGCCATATGTGGTTAGTGGCCACTATATTGGACAGCACAAAGAACATTTTTATCTTCATAGAAAATTCTGTTTGCTCTTATAGATTATTACATACACAATTACTTATCCTTTATTTTGCTACATTGTCATTAGAGTTTTTGTTTGTAATTTGATAATGTAGTTTCATATGTCCTAGAAATACTAACTTTTGCTTTCTTGAAATCTTATTTTCCCCCAATTTTTTTAATCAACTATATGTTTAAATCAACATTTTTTTCCTTTGTTGTTCCATTAAGATAGTCAGCATCTGACAATTTTTACCTTAAAACTTTTAAGTTCTGTGATCAATACAGTCAAAGTAATGCCTCTAGGTATTATTCATTTTTAAGACAACACAGTCTATGACAGTGTCTCTCCATGTGCCTTTTTTACCATGTACAGTGAAAAACTACTTATTAAATGGTGATTTTCCCCCCTTTATCTTATTAAGTAAATTATATGGTCTTTTTTTTTATGGAAGCCTCCATAGTTAGAGATGTAAAACAGCAATTTCTTGGTTCTATAGCATGACATAGTTCAGAGCTGAGATTAGAGAAACCCCGTAGAGTTGTTAATACTTGAGGGCATCCCCAACTAGAAAAGTATGTGAATTTAGGCATGGGAGGAAGGAAGGATCTGCTTTAAATTTAGTGTAGGGTCACTGAGTCTTAATGATAGATTAAACAAGGGAGGTAGAATAATGAATAGGGGTATACTGTGTGTAGCACTAATACCAGAAGTCCATGGTTTGTGGCGGTTTTTTAATGTCCTTTCCCATATGGTTTTGAATAGAGCAGGTTATGGCAGGGATGAGCTAAGGAATAGCTTTGTTAATGGATAAATAGGAGTAATTTTTTAACAGGAGACTTCAGGCAGTTTATTCAGAATGCCTCTTTATTTAATGAATCATGTGGTTAAATTTTTTTTCCTGATCTTAATAATACATTAAGTGGGATTGCTAAGGTATTCCTGGTATTTTCTTTCTCAAATAGCTATATCTACATTTCAGAGCCAGCCCTAACAGTGAATCCTTGGGTTGGGTTTTACTTTCTTAATTAAAGGCCTGTCGTATGGAGCTTTTGAGCATGGGCAGCATCAGTCCTTAGGGTTTGGTATGCAGTATTAGACTTTCTTTCATAGTGTCAATTCATTTGATACGATTTAATTAAATTGTCATTTGGAGCCAGTTTCCAACTCTACTGTATTCACCTAAACTTAACTAGGTGTGTAATTTTGGTGACTTTACTCTTATAACTTTGCTCATGGCCAAGGCAGCTACTTTTCTTAAGACAGGCTTTCTGCCCTCCCACCTACAAATCTCTGAGAGTAATGCTGAAAGCTGATCTTGCAAAGTAGCAAGTTAGACTCAGATAACCTGACCATACACACTTTTAAGTATCTCTCAGGGCTGTTCTTTGGAGGAGCTTACTTAATATTTCCTAAAGGAGAGGTTAAGTAGGTTGTCTTTGGTGCGTTAGTTATGCAGAGAGAAGGGAAATGTAACTCTCCTGACTCCAGGGCCCCAAATGCAAACACTGGCCTAGTTGTTCCCAAACTTTCTTCTTGATGTGGATGACTTGAATGGTTTATTTTCACTTGATGAGCCACACCCCCAGGCCACTTTAGTATTCATGGCAGACCCCAACACTAAGTCCCTTTGTTGTCTTTGTTTTTTGCATTTTTTTGTTAACTAGAAAAGATAAAATTATGAGAGACCTGATTATAGACTGAGGTTCTGTTGCTGATGGTTCCCACCACTTTTTTCACATCTCAGAGAAAGGCAGAGGCCTGGATGGGCAACAGAAAACAGCAAAGCAAACATAAACATCACATCATGTCTGAGCATCAGTGTGGTGCTTGTGGTGCTACCAGAGTGGGAAGGGATATAGTCATTATCAAAATATAAAGGTGGTTCTTTGCCAAAAGCATTAACATTGTCAGCATTTTAAAAAGTTTGAAGCTTGCTGTAGAAGCAATGATCTTTTCTTTAAGGAAAAAAATTTTTTTCCTTGAAGAAAAGGAAAATGGATTAAGAATTTTAAAAATCCGCGTTATTGTTCTGACCTAGACATTAACTAAGTGAATGACATTTAGGCAAGTAGCTTAATTTGTCTGTGTTTGCGCATGTGTGCACTTGTGTTTTTTAAATCACATGAAATAAAAAGGAAGTGCAATTCTATAAAAAACAAGTGGGCAGAGTAGGTTAATGGCACTGTTCTACATTGTCTTCCTTATAGACGCAGTTTTAGTTTAGAACTTACAGAGGTTACAAATAAGACACAGCTGTTTCTAAGAGTTTCACTTGTCCAGATCAAAAGCATAGAAGAGGAGTTGGCAGGAGTGCCCAACTGTGGAGAGAGAGAAAAGTAGAATAACAGGATAGGGCATAATTGATTTACTGTCCATTGGCTAAGCAGAAGTAGCAGGCCCATAGTGTGAACATCTTCATATTCTTTTATTCCAACCAAAATCCTTACTAATGTAAGGGGTGAAGGAGACTCAGAAGGCATTGGCCAAAAGTGTATAAGAGGAAGAGCCTTGGTAACTCTCATGATAAAGTTTAACTATTTTAATATGCTCTTCTCCTTTTTCCTTGATTTATTTTCCTTGGAAATTTTTTATCTTGCCATCTTTCCCAGATGTGTGTGACACCAGGAACTCTGCCCCCTTTCTGTGAAGCATTCAATTGTTGAAACAATAACAAGTTGCTATTTGTTCTGGCAGTTGTTCTTCCTCTACAGCACTTAAAAGTACAGAGTGGACAGACTGTAACTGCATTATCCATTGCAGCACAGCAGCTGTGAAAAGGCTCATTTGCTCTCATAACAGGGGCTTTGCCCATAGTTGGTCACATGTTACTAGTTTTTGTTTTTGTTGTTGTTGTTGTTTTGAGATGGAGTCTCACTCTGTCACCCAGACTGGAGTGCAGTGGTGTGGCCTCGGCTCACTGCAACCTCTGCCTCCTGGGTTCAAGCAATTCTCCTGCCTCAGCCTCCCGAGTAGCTGGGATTACAGATGCGTGCCACCATGCCTGGCTAATTTTTGTATTTTTAGTAGAGATGGAGTTTCACCATGTTGGCCAGCTGGTCTCAAACTTCTGACCTCAGGTGATCCTCCTGCCTCAGCCTCCCAAAGTGTTGGGATTACAAGCATGAGCCACTGCGTCCCACCCACTTGTTACTACTTAATGACCACTGTTTAGAATTAAGTGCAAATGGTTTCATAGAAGATTCATACACGTTACAATTACAAAAGTGTCCGGTAGCCGGGCACAGTGGCTTACAACCTGTAATCCCAGCACTTTGAGGGGACTGAGGTGGGAGGATTGCTTGAGTCCAGGGGTTTGAGACCAGCCTAGGCAAAATAATGATACCTCCTCTCTACAAAAAGTTTAAAAATTACCCAGGTGTGGTGGTATGCATCTGTAGTCACTCAGAAGGCTGAGTTGGGAGGATCTTATCAGCCCAGGACATCCAGGCTACAGTGAGCTGTGATGGCCCCACTTAACTCCAACTGGGTGACACAGGAAGACACTGTCTCAACACAAAAAAGTGTCCAGTGGACAGCCGGGCGTGGTTGCTCACACCTGTAATCCCAGCAGTTTGGGAGGCCAAGGCGGGCAGATCACCTGGTCTTTTTTTTTTTTTTGAGATGGAGACTCACTGTGTTACCCAGGCTGGAATGCAGTGGTGCGATCTGGGCTCACTGCAACCTCTGCCTCCCAGGTTCAAGCAATTCTTGTGTCTCACCTCCTGAGTAGCTGGGATTACAGGATGCACCACCACGCCTAGCTAATTTTTGTATTTTTAGTAGAGACAGGGTTTCACCATATTGGCCAGACTGGTGTCGAACTCCTGACCTCAAGTGATCCGCCCACCTTGACCTCCCAAAATGTTGGGATTACAGGCGTGATCCTCTGCACCTGGCCTGGTCTTTTTTCTATGCATACATATGGTATGCATACATATGTACCTATACTTATACACACTTAAACAGAGATGCATATTATTTTGTAAGCTGGTTTTTAAAAAGATCATGTAACAACTGTTTATATAACCAAATATTCTTCCACATTAGGGGTCAGCAAATTTTTTTCTGGGAAGAGACAGATAATTCCTATTTTGAGCTTTTTAGGCCATGCAGTCTCTGTTACATTTACTCAACTCTGCTATCTTGGTAGTGCAAAAACAGCCAGAGAAAATATGTAAACAAATGGATGTGGCTGTGTTCCAGTGTAACTTTATGGACAGAAACAGACAGTAGACTGGATTTGACCTCTGGGCTCTGCTTTGCTGATGCTGGTTCATCACTTTCAACTGCACAGTATTTTATTTATTTAACTGTTCCATTATTGGATATTAGATTATGCCAATTTTGTGTTTTGATATGATTTTGTGTGATGACAAACAAGGCTGCAATGAATATCCTTGTAGCGAAATATTTGGTTACAGGTATGATTATGTCTTTAAGATTAACATTGCTTAATGTTAATCTGACATTGTATCAGATTGTCTACTAAAATTCAGATTTAAAAATCAAAACATTTCAGGTCCACAGTATTTCTTGATTTATGTGTCCAATCTTTAAAGTATTATGTAAAATTGAATTTCACAAAATGGTGTTAGGTTAAAGTAAAATTCCTAAAAATGTTTCTATAATTGTTGCAGTTATTTCTAAAATTGACTTTGGGCTTAATTGGTGTTTTCCTTCCTGGAAAGAATTATAAATTGATTAATTTGCTTGATTTTTAAATGAGATTTTAAGAGCTTTTATTGAGTGATTGTTATTTTATTTATTGCAGGCTGTAAGAAACATTTTTTTCATATTATTTACTAAGCCATTAAATAATTGGAAAAGTATTGTTCCCTCACTGTTTCCATAAAGTGTACAGAGGAAATATTGCCCTTCGTGACAAGGTCTTGTCTGACTGTTAGGAAACTAACCTATTTCTTTTGGGCCTTGTTTCAGCTAGCCAACGATAGGAAAACATAACCTGTTTGTTTGTTTATTTGAGATGGAGTCTCGCTCTGTCGCCCAGTCTGGAGTGCAGTAGCGCGATCTCGACTCACTGCAAGCTCCGCCTCCTGGGTTCACGCTATTCTCCCGCCTCAGCCTCCTGAGTAGCTGGGACTACAGGCGCCTGCCACCACGCCTGGCTAATTTTGTTTTTGTATTTTTAGTAGAGACAGGGTTTCACCGTGTTAGCCAGGATGGTCTGGATCTCCTGACCTCGTGATCCACCCACCTTGGCCTCCCAAAGTGTTGAGATTACAGGCATGAGCCACTGCGCCTAGCCTTCTGTTTAGTTGTTTTATATGGCTCAAACATAGTTCTGTAGTGGTTAGGCACATTTCTTCAGTTTATCTGACATATATAGATATTTTCCAAGTTTATTTAGTGAGACCAATAGGTCATTTATTGTGAGTTTGCAGGTTTACTGCAAGTTCCAAATATGTATTATGACCAGGAAGCAGTCACACTTAAGCTTGAGACAGAAAAACTAAAGATTGGCCAGGCGCAGTGGCTCACGCCTGTAATCCCAGCACTTTGGGAAGCTGAGGTGGGCGGATCATGAGGTCAAGAGACCGAGACCATCCTGGCCAACATGGTGAAACCTCGTCTCCACTAAAAACACAAAAATTAGCTGGGCATGGTGGCACATGCCTGTAATCCCAGCTACTCGGGAGGCTGAGGCAGGAGAATTGCTTGAACCCCGGAGGCAGAAGTTGCAGTGAGCCAAGATCACGTCACTGCACTCCAGCCTGGTGACAGCGAGACTCTGTCTTAAAAAAAAAAAAAAAAAAAAAGATTAACAGATTTTCAATTAGCAGAAATTTAGATTAAACTAAGAATGCAATGAAGTCTATAGTAAAGAGGCAGTATCTTCTCTCATTAATTTCTTAGGCTAATAAAATCACATCATCCAAATGAAATTGCAACATTTTTAGAATTTCTGTAACAAATCATTATTAATCATATTTATTCTCAAAAGTGACTGGCCACCTTAGGCAGAGTTCAAAGAATTTTAGTATCAGTAAACTCGAGAGGCATGGCTATCTGGAAGAGCCTATATATTATTTGCACATTCTAAAGCGGTGCTTCTGGCTGGGCACGGTGGCTCACGCCAGTAATCCTAGCACTTTGGGAGGCCACGGTGGGTGGTTCACAAGGTCAGGAGTTCGAGACCAGCCTGGCCAATACGGTGAAACCCTGTCTCTACTAAAAAAATACAAAAATTAGCCAGGAGTGGTGGCATGCGCCTGTAGTCCCAGATACTTGGGAGGCTGAGGCAGAAGAATCGCTTGAACCTGGGAGGTGGAGGTTGCAGTGAGCTGAGATTGTGCCACTGCACTCCAGCCTGGACTCTGTCTCAAAAAAAAAAAAAAAAAATTGAAATTAAAATTAAAAAAAAAAGCAATGCTTCTTAAAATTTATCTTGGTAAGAGTTATCTAAAGAGCTTGTTAAAACACAGATTGCTGGGCACCCAGAGTGTTCTATACACTAGGTCTGTGGTGGGGCCCATGAATTTGCATTTCTAATAGTTTCCAGGTGATACTAATACCTGGTCCAGCCACCCTCTTTAAGAACCACTGTTGTAGAAAAATAATTAACCTTTTTTTTTCAGTTATAATTTTAATCCCTGCAACTTCACAGTTTCTATAAACTTTTGTTTTTCAGAAAGCTTCTAAAATTTAGCTTCTTTTTAATTTGTGAAATATGTTTAGCTTTTCTCATCTATAAACATTTTCTTAGCACTTTAGGAATTGTCTTTTATCTTAAAATCCAGGTTTGACCTTTTACTAAAGATACAAATTCATGGCTGGGCGGTGGCTCACGCCTGTAATCCCAACACTTTGGGAGGCCAAGGTGGGCGGATCACGAGGTCAGGAGATGGAGACCATCCTGTGAATGGTGAAACCCCATCTCTACTAAAAATACAAAAAATTAGCCAGGCGTGGTGGTGGGTGCCTGTAGTCCCAGCTACTCGGGAGGCTGAGGCAGGAGAATGACGTGAACCCGGGAGGCGGCGCTTGCAGCAGTGAGCCAAGATCCTGCCGCTGCACTCCAGCCTGGGGGACAGAGCGAGACTCTGTCTCAAAAAAAAAAAAAAAGATACAAATTCATTTTAATAAATGTGTGATTATTAGTTGTTACTTTACATAATATCTAACTTTGCAATTGTCAACTTGCTTTCACCCACATCAGACTTTCAGTATAGGAAATTATGAACATAACCATGTTACCCATGGAAGTGTTAAATCTTATGCTGGGTAGTGTTTCAGGATGGCCAAAATCCATCTCCAACTTAATATATTTAAATTAGTTTCCATATTTGATTACTATCATCATCCTAGTAATCTCTTAGAAAGGCAATTATCAAATTTCTTTATAGCCAAGTAAGAGTTGAAATAAGTTTTTAAAGTATGGTACAAAGCAAAACTAAGTTACAGTTATTAGAATGAAGAATTCATTTAGAGGCAAAAGATTTTTTAAAACTGCAGAATACAGTCAGTTCAAAGCCTTATTGAAAGCAACTTCAATTTTATAGATTTCTTGAAACAGATCTTCATTGTTTTCTGGAAAGATAGTATTTGAGAAAAAGAAATGTCTCCAGTTACTGTTTTTATGAGGAGAGAATAGCTTGGTCTTTTTAATGGTTAATGAGAAGAAGTAATAGTTAAACACTTAGAGCATTGATTTCTGATTTGAATTCTTCAACACAGGCCAGCCCTGGGGGAAGGGGGAAGAAAAAAAAAGCTTGCTAATTAACATTTGATTACTGATGCCACCTTCTCATTCCCCTTGCACCATCCGATTTCAAGCGTTTTTTGTTCAGAAAGGATTTTAAGGAGGGTTTTAACTTGCATCTTAGTAAAACAAATCCATGTGCAACTGCAACGTGTATACAATACTTTTAAAAACAAGAGGAAAAGAAGGCCTTAGGTATGAAGTATGTGTTCAGAACGCACTCTGAATCACTTCTGATTCAAAAGTGATTGCTTTCTTAACTATAAGCCTTTCAGAGTGCCAGTGATTGCTAGGATACTGGAATTAAGCCTAGTTTGTATGCCTTATTTTGATTTAAACACACACACATACAAATACTTATTTGCTCAATGCAGTTATTTAACAAACTCTTAACCAGAACATCTGATAATGTGATGCACTGGGAGCTTAAGTTTGATATATTTAAAATTTGGTCTAAGCTTAGGTTTTCATATGACCGGAATCCTTTTTCTTCTAAGAATGATAAAAGAATGAGATGGATGGCTGTAGTTTCAGGGTACTTTTTTGTAAGGGCTGTACTGTAATGTGCGGTAGTATCTTAATTCAGAAAATCTAGAAACTAAAGCACTGATTACTGAACATTTTGTTTTTTTATTTTGCCATAACAAAATGTTTGATATGTGAAGAATCGTGGGCCAGATTTCAAAAAATTTTAAATGTTGAGATAAATTAATAAAACTTGAAAACTATATCACTTAGTAGCGTTCTGGCAAAATCATATAACCACTCTGATGACATTAGATTGATAGAATGGTTTTCTGGGAAACCAGTGTGACAGGCTTTATTTTTAAATGAGATCTCATAAGGGGAAAATATTAATTAGTGTTTTTTAAAAAGTATAATAAAAGTAAATACTAAGACTCATGCAAAAAAATACTAAAATGCTTATTATCTTTATTTCTCATGTGAAATTATTTGCCATTTTTCTTTTTGATGTCTCTGTTATATTTTTTCTATTGTTTCTCCATTTTGTAGCATTAATAGTTTTAAATTTTCTCTCATTCTTCCTTGTTTTGTATATATTTAGCACCTCTTTTCCAGTACCTAGGATTAACTCCAGTATTTTCATGAAATAGTAACATTTTGGAGCTTTGAAAATCAGAAATGATCATGTTTTATTCTCTTCTAAGGTGGAGTACATGAGGTCTCAGAATGGCTCCACCAATTTTCCCACAGTAACAGTTGAGCAGAACTAGGATTAGAAATCTAGTTCTCTGGCTGGGTAAGGTAGCTCGCCTGTAATTCCAGCACTTTGGGAGGCTAAGGTGGGCAGATCACAAGGTCAGGAGCTCGAGACTAGCCTGGCCAACATGGTGAAACCCTGTCTCTACTAAAAATAGAAAAATTAGCCAGTTGTGGTGGCACACGCCTGTAATCCCAGCTACTCAGGAGGCTGAGGCAGGAGAATCGCTTGAACCCAGGAGGTGGAGGTTGCAGTGAGCCGAGAACCTACTACACTCTGGCCTGGGTGACAGAGCAAGACTGTCTTGGAAAAAAAAAAAAAGAAAGAAATCTAGTTCTCTGCCTCGAGGTATGCTGCAACACCTTAAACTTTGTGACTTTTTTATTAGTTTGCCTTCATGAGAATAATACCTGAATGACATTTAAAATTCCCTAAAAGTTTTTCAATAGTTTGATCGATATTTAGCTCACAAGGAATGGTTTTATTATAACTGAGAATGTTATCTACTGAATTTTATATTTTTCAATTTAAAAATAGTTTAGAACAACAACTCATTTGAGGCTAATCTGAGCTTCATGGTTTAGCCTTTAGCAGAGCAACTTTTCCTAAGAATTACTTTCCTAAGAAATTCTGATGAAATTTAACTAAAAAATAAAACTATTTGAAAATTTAAATGAATCAAAAGAAAAGTTTGTGGGAGATGAATATGTTATGAAGGTACTTTTATAATTTTATATTGAGTAGGTTATAATGAAATGATCTTTTCCCCAGTGCTGTGTTTAGCGTTGAAGTTCCCACAGACATTGAGGAAGCATGAAGTTTGAAGTAGAGATTATTACTTAGTTTTTCACATTAATTATAGTATATACACAGGTGTTTATTAGCAATGACAAATAATGAAACAAATCAGTACCATATTAATTCTATACTATTAAAAATTAATCTGATTTATATATTTTCTCAGTTGCAAATGATTGTCTTATCTGAAACGATATGGAAGAAATTAAACTATACCTTTAGAAAATCTTGAATGCAAATTAGAAAATCTGTTGTCAATCTAGAACTCTAGATCCAAATACCAGTATAGTTTGTAATGTAAGTTTAATATTCAGCTGGTAATCAAAGCATTTATTAAATTCCTTCTGAACTAATTGAAACATTTGCATGTAAAACAAGAACTGAAAAGATTATGAAGGTTCAGCATGATCTTGAGACAATGCTGATCCAAAAAAAAAATGTGTAAGACAAAAAGGCCCTTACGAAGTGTTACCCTGTGAAGTGCCACTTGTCCTTAACTGGAATTTAACACACTCTAAAGATGAAACTCCGTCAGAAGCAGCACAATATTGCCAGCTGGGCATGCCAGCCACTGCAGCCCAGCCTGTGCGTGTATTCTTATTACTTCTCTAAAGTGCTCTCAAGTCCCAAATCAATCAGTGTCCTTCCCCCTCTCTTTCTCACTTCCCTCTCCTCTTTCTTTCCCTATCATCTATTTCTCCGTCTCTTTACCCTCCATCTAACTCTCTTCTCTTTCCTCCTTTTCCGTTTTCCCCTTCCCCCTTCTTCTCCCTTTCCCTCCTCCCTCCCTCTTTCTTCCTCTTATTTCTTCGTCTTCCCTCCTTCTCTGAAAGAACTGTGTCCTTCATCTGATCCATGATGACTTTAAATTCATCTGTATCATTTTATACAAAGCTGTATTTTATCATTTAGGTTTCCTAGAATACTAACTTTTTTCAGAATCGTTTTTACGTTTTGTGTACATTTTGGATTTTTTTCTTCCCTGCAGGATTATGATTTCAATTTTTTATTAACTATAACCATCAATAAAGAAAATGGAATCGTAATCTATTAGTAAAATCCCCACTCTTTTGATGCTTTTGCTATCTTATCACTTGTGCTTCATCCATATACTGGTAACATCTACATATGGTAACAGCATTGGTATGCATGGAATTATTTTTGAAAAACACTAAATTGTTGTTTAGTGATTGTGGTTCAACATAAGATTCTTTTAGTTTAAACTCAGAATACTCTGTGAATTTAGCCTTTATATTGGAACAATCAAACATTAGCCTAATATGCTTTACATGGGACTCTCTCAGCCAAGTTCTGTCTGCATTAGCCAGTTTATTTCTATGACAAGTTGCTTAACAGATGTCATTCTGGGGAGAACAATGAAGCCAAATACTTGTGCAATGGCTAACATTACTCTAACTTTGATCACTTTTGTTCAGCACATCAGTCTGGCGTTGTGCTTTATACCAACATAACACTATAGCCAGGACATGCTTTTCAGGCTTAGAATAGCAAAGGAATGTTATTCAATTCAGTGCAGTTACAGATGAGTTAATGAAAGAAGAAAATACTGTTTATTTCATAATACTTTATTGTTGTATTTTGGAATTAAGGTGGAATTCAAAGAATCCCACTCCAAAGTTATTTGTTTGTATACTTACAGTATTTGTGTATACTTTACAATGCTAGGGTAGCTTTGCGGTCTTTCCAAAAGGATGTAAATATTTGTCCTGCTTTTTTTCAAAAATAGCTGATAAGGTTGGTTATATCTAGATAACATAATAAAAAATAATTTCAAGAAATTATTTTAAAGTAATAATTTCTTAATTATTTTAAGAAATAGTTTTAAGAAATTATTTTGTCTTGAAGCCTAAAAACTCCTCATACTCCCTCTTCTATCCTTCATCTTTCATTAATGTAACACTCTCGGTTTGTGGAACACCTTTCTCGTTAAGAACACTAATGTTTAAAAATGACAAAATAATAACAGCTAGTGAAAGTGGTTAGAGGTTAACCCAATTGCATTTGGTTAAATTGTTGGGTTGATAATGACTGATAAAAATTTCCAAATTATGTGACTGACTATAAACAAAGTATTGCATGGTAGACTAGCCATTTGCTAAGAACCTCTAAAGAAAACCTGTTTGTTTGAATTGAGTACAGATCAAGCCATTCCCCAAGCTCCTCAGATCTCATTTACTAAGTCATTTTTCCACAGGTGTGAATTAGAGATAAAAATAGAGTGAGTTCTGTGTTTTTGTTTTATTTTTTGTTTCTCCTTTCCGTAGTGAACTTGTATCTCTATTTCACTGGAATGGTAACTTAGATGTGATTATGTATAAGAAAGGGTAATGTGAAAACAAAATGCTATAATTGGACAACACGATACTTTAGGCTTCTGCATTTTTAAAACATAAATATATGATGCTTGTTGAAGTATGAAGAACCCTGTTGAAGTCTTTGGGTTTTGTTTTGTTTTTTGAGACAGGGTCTCACTGTGTCACCCAGAGTTCAGTGGCACAGTCATGGCTCATTGCTGCCTCGATCTGCTGGGCTCAACTGATCTTCCCAGCTTGGCCTCCCAAAGGGTTGGGATTACAGGCGTGAGACACCATGCTTGGCCTCAAGTCTTAACATAGAACATATGATGGGGAGCATTTCAATCCTAACTTCATTTGATACAGTAGGATAATAATGCCATAATTAACCTGAAGAATTAGTTAAAATGGATAATCTCTCCGTCATTATGATTCGTTAATTTATTTGTGAATAAAAACTAAAATAGAAAAAAAAACCTGAAGAGAGACATACTGCTTTTTTCTTTTTTTTGAGACAGGGTCTCACTCTGTCTGCCAGGTGGGAGTGCAGTGGCGTGATCATGGCTCACTGTATCCTCAACTTCCTGGACTCAAGCAATCCTCCCACCTCAGCTTCCTGTGTAGTGGGGACTACAGGCATGAGCCACCACGCCTAGCTAATTTTGTTATTTTTTGGTAGAAATGGGGTCTCATTATGTTTCCCAGGCTCATCTTGAACTCCTGAGCTCAAGTGATCCTCGTACCTTGACCTCCTAAAATTCTGGGATTACAAGTGTGAACCACCACGCCCAGTAACGCTTCTTTTATTTTATTTTTATTTTTATTATTTTCTTTTGAGACGGAGTCTCACACTGTTGCCCAGGCTGGAGTGCAGTGGCACGATCTCAGCTCACTGCAGCCTCTGCCTCCTGGGTTCAAGCCATTCTCCTGCCTCAGCTTCCCGAGTAGCTGGGATTACAAGCACACGCCACCACACCTGGCTAATTTTTGTATTTTTCATAGAGACAAGGTTTCACCATGTTGGCCAGGCTGGTCTTGACCTCCTGACCTCAAGTGATCTGCCCACCTCGGCCTTCCAAAGTGCTAGGATTACAGGCGTGAGCCACCATGCCTAGCCAACACTTCTTAATTACTGGCTGACGTAGAGTTTAACCTTCCAACACTTTATTCTGTTAAGTTTACCTCCTTTCCTTTCAAAGTAAAAGGTATAATGTTGCATGTTGGGAAAAATAGTTTCTCATCTTTAACGCATTTTTTGTATTTAATTTTCAGGAAGGGCCTATAGCTCTGATGTTAGTAAATATTACATGAAATAGTTTTTAATTTGGATTGATTTCAAAAAAAATAACGTGTGCTACTTTTTTTTTTTTTTTTTGGTCGGTGGTAGGGAGTCTCACTCTGTTACCCAGGCTGGAGTGCAGTGGCGTGATCTCAGCTCACCGCCACCTCCGCTTCCCAGATGCAAACTATTCTCCTGCCTCAGCCTCCCAAGTAGCTGGGATTATAGGCACCGCCACCATGCCTGGCTAATTTTTTGTATTTTTAGTAAAGATGGGGTTTCACCATGTTGGCCAGACTGGTCTCGAACTCCTGACCTCAGGTGATCCACCTGCCTTGGCCTCCCAAAGTCCTGGGATTACAGGTGTGAGCCACCGTCCCCGGCCCTGTGCTACTTTAATAATAAGTTTCTGTATCTTTGAAACTTACATAAAAAATATAAAGACAATTTTAGGTTTTTCCTCCCCTGCCTCCCTTGCCCTGCAGTAAAACCCCACTACCCTTCACTATTCCACATAGAAACTTGAAATATATGTTTTTGGTTTTGAATCATTGTGCGTTTTAACGATTAAATAAATTATAAAAATTTATAATCGTACTTTGCCCTTAGTGAACTGGGTGCCTGAAGTTTCTTGACTGAAAAGAAATGAAGTCAGCCAGGAGTTGAAAACAAGAGAGGGAGGATGTTTCTTAACTCTTATTTCATCTAGTCTTCATTGAGAATCTGCTTTTAAATTTGGTTTTGTTCTTTTTTACAAAATTTTTTGACTTGGGTTTTTATAGTTTCAAATTCTTGTTTTGAATCTAGAAGAAAACAGGAAATACACTGTATGTCTCATAAATTGATTGGAAACTATAAGTCATGTGAAAATTCTATTTTAATTGTCCTGTTTCTTTCTTTTCATAGGTGAAGAGAAATGTATATGACCTTACAAGTATCCCCGTTCGCCACCAATTATGGGAGGGCTGGCCAACTTCTGCTACAGACGACTCAGTAAGTGACAGTCAAATTTTCAGTTTTATATCCTCCTTTCTCTTTTGCCACTTTCAGTCTAATTGGCTTTGATAATAAGCACAGTCAAATGCTTTAAGTCTTCCATTGAAAGAATTATCTAGCCAGGCACGGTGGCTCATGCCTGTAATCCCAGCACTTTGGGAGGCTGAGGCGGATGGATTACCTGAGGTCAGGAGTTTGAGACCACCCTGGCCAACATGGTGAAACCCTATCTCTACTGAAAACACAAAAATTAGCTGGGCATGGTGGCGGCCGCCTCTAATCCCACTACTTAGGAGGTTGAGGTGAGAGAATCACTTGAACCTGGGAGGTGAAGGTTGCAGTGAGCCGAGATTGTGCCATTGCACTCCAGCCTGGGCGACAAAAACGAAACTCCATCTCAGGAAAAAAAAAAAAAGAAATAATTATCTAAAACCAAGCAATGTGAAAGTAAGAGAAGTTGTAATAATTTGAGTTCACTTTTAGAACAGATATCACAAGCCAAGCAGGTCAGCATTCTGTTGGTAATATTGTAGTATCAATGCAAGAATTTGATGCTGCTGGATTTGACTTTGACTTAGTTTTTTTCTTGATGAGAAGAATATATTCAGATACTACTAATGAAATGTTCAAGGCAAAAACATTTTCTTTCCTAAATTACAGATATTTCAAAATCAAGCTAATCATTATATTTAATTTTAAAAGTACCTTTTTCATAGTAGACTGATAACTTAAAAGTTAATTTTTATAGTTAATAGCACTTTAATCTCAAACATACCCATAAATTTTGCTACCATAAGAGGCTGGAAGAAAATGGTCTGTCATTTTTATCCTTATTATATATTTTATAATGATTTCCCTATTGTAAATTGAAGCCTTTCCTATCTCTGTCATTTCCACTCATTGCTGTTTTCTATGAGAGTAAATTTCATTATATAAGGAGGCCATCTGAAATTCAGTTTTGGCCACTTTTCCCCATAAACTTGCTTGTTCTAACCAGATACCTAAGTTTTTTTAAAAAGTAAAAGTAAAAATGAGAATGTTTCTGGAAATCTCGAGTTACATCTAATTTTTAAAATAAATAGGGCTAAAAAGAAATTGGGACTTTGTAAACGTCTTGTAACGATCAATACTGAAATAATGATTATGCCTAGGAATTGAATTATCTTTTAATATTTTCTAGTAAATATTATGTTTCTGCCTGGATAATAACTACAGTTCACTCCTCTTCCAGCATCACCACAATATATTTTAATACAAAAGAATTTTGTGGAAGACAGAAAAGTTTTAAGACAATTTATGTAGATGCTACTTGAATCTAATTACAATGTAAACACTATGCCTTTGGAACATGCTTTGTGGATTATGAAATTTTAAAAATCAGAAACTTTAATAATCAGAAAATAGCAAAACCTTTATTTTTGGTCAGGCATGGTGGCTCACACCTGTAATCCCAGCACTTTGGGAGGCCGACGCCGGTGGATCACCTGAGGTCAGGGGTTTGTTTATTTATTTATTTTTGAGATGGAATCTTGCTCTGTTGCCCAGTCTGGAGTACAATGACACAATCTTGGCTCATTGCAACCTCCACCTCCTGGGTTCAAGCGATTGATTCTCCTGCCTCAGCCTCCCAAGTAGCTGGGATTATAGGCGCCCGCCGCCACACCCAGGTAATTTTTGTATGTTTAATAAGGATGAAGTTTCACCAAGTAGGCCAGGCTGGTCTTGAACTCCTGACCTCAGGTGACCAGCCCGCCTCGGCCTCCCAAAGTGCTGAGATTACAGGCATGAGCTACCGTGCCTGGCCGAGGTCAGGAGTTTGAAACCAGCCTGGCCAACATGGTGAAACCCTGTCTCTACCAAAAATACAAAATTAGCTGGGAGTGGTGGCTTATGACTTTAATCCCAGCTACTTGGGGGGCTAAAGCAGGAGGATCACTTGAACCTGGGAGGGGGAGGTTGCAGTGAGCCAAGACTGTGCCATTGCACTCCACTGGGCAATAAGAGCAAAACTCCATCTGAAAAACAAAAACAAAAACCGCTTTATTTTTAATAAACACTTCCAGAAAAAAAAATCTTTAGGTTTAGGTGCTTAAATTTGTTTCTGAAAAACTGATTTTAGCATTGATGTTATAGTATATAATTAGAATTATTGGCTGGTCATCTATGGCTAAGGATAGGGATGTGTTTGTGGTTTTCTTGTGGTTTTTTGTTGCTGTTTTTCTTGCTTGAGTGAGAAATTTGATAGAAAATGTGCTACCTTTATTTTTACAAAAATAAAAGAATAATGTTCATACATGATGGTCTACTGTTTACCTGAGGAGGCATGAAGAAAACAGAAATGTTCTTAGTATTGTCTAAGAACTTGTTACAAGAATAGTAATATTAATAGAAGAAAATAATTTTAAGACCTGAGCATATCATTAAATTCTCTGAGCTTTAATTTTCTCACTAATTTGCAGAACTATTATGAAGATAAGTGATAATATAAATAACAGTGTCTGGCTCATAGTAGACACTCAGTAAATGGGTCGACATTATAATTAAGATAACTGCAAAAAAAGTTATTATAATTACAGATTACAATTACAGGCAAGAATTGGCTGGTTTAAAGAAATGATGTCTGAGACTTGCTTCGGAATAACCTATGTGTGGCAGAGTGAGTGAGGATAGAGCTAATTTAGATTAGGCATCTATCAATCATTGTTGAATCTGGGTGATACGTATATTGGGTTTATTATACTGTTCTCTCAACTTTTGTATATGTTTGAAAATTTTCATAATAAAAAGTTAAAAGCAAAAATAATTGTCTTGTTTAAGAGCAGGGACATAAGATAATAGAGAAACTCTGGAAATGTGGGGCTTCACAGGGTTGGAAAAGCCAACTGCTTTTGCACCCCACCCTTGTAGAAACCAGACTGAAATTAGTTTATCAGGTACAAGTTCCAAGAATGATAGGCAAAGTCGATGAAATATGATCAATTCTTCTGCCTGTAAAATAGTGCCTTATACATTTTAGGTGCTAATTCATTGAATTGAGTTGGCATGGTCTTTTATGAGACCCATGTTTTAATGGTTTTTATAACATTTAATTTTTTGCCAAAGAGTTGTCATGCAGTCTAATTACTATAGGAAAATATGGAAAGCAGCTAAAACTGTTTGTTTCCAAGACTGTAATACTACTTGGTGCTCTTAAGTCACAGCAAACACAAGAGGGAATCCCTATTAAGAGGCTTGATTCTTTTAGCCTCATTATTCCCATTTGCACCTTGTCCCAGAACCTGTGAAGTGGTGCCTGCCCACACCTCCCCAGAGCAAATGTTGCCGCATTGGCAGGATGTTGCCTTGAGCTTGCATGATTTGATACAACAAAGATGTTTAGGGCCAGGCTGCTTTTAACTGATGCCACAGCAGATTCACTAGCTCCAGTGCTTGAATGTAGCCAAAAATGGCTTATAACCAGTATTTCGAGGAGATCCTGGCCAAATAATATGTCATAAAACCTTTTTCATTAGGAGTATAAAAGCTCATAAAACTGGTACTTGTAGTCTATATTTGTTGCAGGCAATGGTGTTTTTATACTTACTGAAATCATTCAAGTGGAGGCATCTGCTACAAAACAAAATAGTCCTCGCAGCTTAGGGCATGAATTGGGTACAGCTGAGAAATGTCAGCTGTGTAAACAGCCTGAAATGTGTTACCAACAAAAATATAATTAATTTCTTTCCAAGACAGTGTGCCATAACTTAATACTTAGAATGGTTTAACTTTCAGAGAAAGCACCTGAACATTTGCTTCCTAGTGCCAGAGTAGAGGATTGGTTATAAAGGTCATTAAAAGTGAGGTCATTTTGTACTTTTATTGCTCAGTTGAAGAAATTTCTGTGGCTTTAAATATACAGTAGCCTTAGATATCATTGGATTCTATGAATTTATGAAAATACCATAGATAAAGAAATTAATGGATTTGGGGTGATGAAAATGTTCTAAAAATTAGATTGTGGTAAAGGTTGCACATCTCTAAAGTTTTAAAAAATAATTGAACATTTAAAATGATGAATTTTATGGCATATAAATTATGCCTCAGTGAAGCTATTTTTTTTAAAAAAGAAGTTAATTAACTAGATTAAAATACTTTTTCACTTACATTTTTATCCTTCATGAGAAATACTTTGCAGTAACACAAGAGATGTTTTGTTCGGTATACTTCTCATTAACCTTTGACTCACCCAACAGGACAAAGAAATAGACCTCTTGTAATCAATTCTTTTATAATCTTGAGTCTCTTATGAACCTAATAGACTTCAGTCTTGGGCATTTTCAGGCTACTCAGTGAAGTCAACAATCATTTACAACATTGTTGCCCGTCTCCCTTCAGAGTTAACGTATTTTCTTTGCTTGTGGTTGTACTCGAATAGGGTGTGGGATACTGTATGAATTGTCAGTAACTCCGTTCCTTTTGTACTCTTTGATCAGGGAAATAGGTATCTAAAGCTTCACCAGTAGGAAAATGTTTTCATGCTGTGACAGTTCAGCTGTGAGAACAAGGAGTTACAAGTAGGCAAAATCTCATTTTACACTTTAACAAGGAAGCTCTTGGTTTCTAGATAGGAGAAATAATTTTAACACTGTGAATTATGTTTAGACACCTTATTACAATGCAGACAATATGAATACATGTAGTTCTTTTTAAATTCCTGGATTTAATAATGCTTATACAAAGAAAACTCTTTCAGTTTTTTGTTTGTTTTTATTTTTATTTATATATATTTTTGAGACAGAGTCTTGCTCTGTCACCCAGGGTGGAATGCAGTGGTGAGATCTCAGCTGACTGCGACCTCTGCCTCCCAGGTTCAAGTGATTCTTAAGCCTCAGCATCCCGAGTAGCTGGAATTACAGGTGTGTACCACCATGCCCAGCTAATTTTTGTATTTTTAATAGAGACAGGGTTTCGCCGTGTTGGCCAGGCTGGTCTTGAACTCTTGGCCTCAAGTGATCCACTCACCTCGGCCTCCCAAAGCTCTGGGATTACAAGCATAAGCCACTGTGCCTGGCCAAACTCTTTCAGTTTTATTACTTTTTTTTTTTTTTTTTTTTGAGACAGAGTTTCGCTTTTGTTGCACAGGCTGGAGTGCAATGGTGTGATCTCGGCTCACTGCAGCCTCTGCCTTCCGGATTCAAACGATTCTCTTGCCTCAGCCTCCCGAGTAGCTGGGATTACAGGCATGCACCACCACGCCCGGCTAATTTTGTATTTTTAGTAGACACGGGGTTTCTCCATGTTGGTCAGGCTGGTCTCGAACTCCCGACCTCAGGTGATCCGCCCACCTCAGCCTCCCAAAGTGCTGGGATTACAGGCATGAGCTACCATGCCCAGCTTAATACTTTATTATTGTGCTTTTTTTCTCTCTCTCTCTTCTCTCTCTCTCTCTCTTCCTTTCTTTCTTTCTTTCTTTTTTTGGCAGAGTCTCACTCTGTCACCCCCAGGCTAGAATGCAATGGCATGGTCTTGGCTCACTGCAACCTCCACCTCCCAGGTTCAAGCAATTGTCCCTCCTCAGCCTCCCTAGAGTAGCTAGGACTACAGGCGCATGCCATCATACCCAGCTAATTTTTTTTTTTTTTTTTTTTTTTTTGTAGTTTTAGTACAGACACAGTTTCATAAGTTGGCCAGGCTGGTCTTGAACTCCTGACCTTGTGATCCACCTGCCTCGGCCTGCCAAAGTGCTGGGATTACAGGCATGAGGCACTGTGCCCAGACTTTTCTTTCGTGATTACTAATGATCTTCTGTATTTCTGTCATTGGCCACAAAATATTCACTCAGAGTTGAGAAACTAGGAATTTTAGAATCAAAGCTCTTTGGGCATGTGTTAGGATTCAGAAAGCTAGTTATTAAATATTTTCACATTGAGAATGTGAGATAACTTACAAGTAAAACCATTACACAGTGGCTTTTATATAAAATAAAAAGAGCTGGGCATAATGGCTCACACCTGTAATCCAGCACTTTGGGAGGCCAAGATGGGTGGATCACCTGAGGTCAGGAGTTCAAGACCATCCTGACCAACATGGAGAAACCCCGTCTCTACTGAAAATACAAAATTAGCCAGGTGTGTGGCTCATGCCTGTAATCCCAGCTACTTGTGAGGCTGAGGCAAGAGAATTGCTTGAAGGATTGCGCCATTGCACTCCAGACTGGGCAACAAGAGCAAAACTCTGTCTAAAAAAAAAAAAAAAAAAAAAAATTAAAATGAATAAATACATAAAATAAAAACTGCACACAGCCATCTCCCCACCCCACTCTTAAATAGAAATGAATCTGAAGGCTGGGCACAGTGGCTCACACCTGTAATCCCAGCACTTTGGGAGGCCAAGGCAGACAGATCACGAGGTCAGGAGTTCGAGACCAGCCTGGCCAACACGTTGAAACCCTGTCTCTACTAAAGATACAAACAATTAGGGCCAGGCCCTCTAACTTTTGAGATGGAGTTTCGCTCTTGTTACCCAGGCTGGAGTGCAGTGGCACGATCTCGGCTCACTGCAACCTCTGCCCCCCCGGGTTCAAGCGATTCTCCTGCCTCAGCTTCCCGAGTAGCTGGGATTACAGGCATGCGCCACCACACCCAGCTGATTTTATATTTTTGGTAGAGCCGGGGCTTCTCCATGTTGGTCAGGCTGGTCTTGAACTCCCAACCTCAGGTGATCCACCTGCCTCGGCTTCCCAAAGTGCTGGGATTGCAGGCACGAGCCACCGCGCCCAGCCAAAGTTAATATTTCTAAATAGAAGTACAACATGAATCACATTCAGCCTTGCTTACTTATTTTCAATGGCTCATTTATGTACAGATTTTTATGCTGGCATTCAAAACGCATCATTCTTTAGTCTGAAACTTCCCTTCCAGGTTTGTTTTCCCATACAGGCTCTGAGTAAATACTTGATAAATATTTGTTGAATGAATGATTGAATATTACACCATATGTGTCTCAGCTTTAGCTAAATACATATCTTACTATTTTTCGAATATACTTGGTACTGTCCCACTCTGTCATTTAATCATACTCTTCCTTCCACCTAGAATACCTACAACAATTATCTCCTTCCTTGAAGACCTTTTTGTTGTTTTGTTTTGTTTTGTTTTGTTTTGAGATGGAGTTTCACTCTTCTCACCCAGGCTGGAGTGCAATGGCGCGATCTTGGCTCACTGCAACCTCTGTCTCCTGGGTTCGAGCAATTCTTCTGCCTCAGCCTCCTGAGAGCTGGGATTACAGGCGTGTGCCACCATGCCTAGCTAATTTTTGTATTATTAGTAGAGACGGGGTTTCACTATGTCGGCCAGGCTGGTCTCTAACTCCTGACCTCAGGTTATCCACCTGCCTCGGCCTCCCAAAGTGCCAGGATTAGAGGCGTGAGCCACCGCACCCAGCCAAGACCTTTCTTTAAGAAACCCTGCCTATGCCCTTCTTCCCGTGCTGCCTTCTCCAACCCTCTTAGAAATTCATTTATGGTTCTCTTCTTCTACTTAAGTTTTTTTCGCTTTTTTCTTATTTTGCTATTTGTTTCCTTCATGTCTCCCTTCCTTCCTCCTCTCTGGCTTCATCTGGGTCACCACAAGCAGCTTAACATCTATGGATCTCAGTCTCTGTAACTGTCAAACAATAACTCATAGAGTTATTGTGAAGATTAAAGAGTCAGTAGTTACAAGAATACTTACTGCTAGGTTTATTTTGAAGACTGAAGTAGTATGTACTAGAAAGAACGCCTTAACATGGTTGACTTTTGGCTATTATTGTGTTTTATTTATTGTTTTAATCTATTCATTCACTTGACATTTGTGGAACAACTCTGTTAAAAGGAAACTTCAGACAAATTAAATTTAACAGAGTTTAATTGAACAAGAAAAAAAGATGATTCGCAAATTGGCAGCCCCCAGAATCATAGCAGATTCAGAGAGACTCCAGGAATGCCTCGTGGTTAGAACAAATTTATAGACAAAAAAAGGAAAGTGATGTACAGAAAGAAGCGAGGTACAGAAACAGCTGTATTGGTTACAGATTGGCTTTTGCCTTATTTGGAAACAGTTTGAACATTCAGCAGTGTATCAGTGGTTGAAGAATGGCTGCTGAGATTGGCCAAGACTCAACTATTATTATAGGCATATACTCATAAGTTAGGTTTTCAGTCTTGTCTACCTATTAAGTTAGGTTAAGCTTCCTCCACCAGGACTCAAATGTAGAAGTACGGAGCCCTAGGCTGGGCATGGTGGCTCATGCCTGTACTCCCAGCGGTTTGGGAGGCCGAGGCAGGTGGATTGCTTGAGACCAGGAGTTTGAGACCAGCGTGGCCAACATGGCGAAACCCTGTCTCTACTAAAAATACAAAAAAATTAGCTGGGCGTGGTGGCTCACACATGTGATCCCAGATACTCAGGAGGCTGAGACACAAGAATTGCTTGAATTTAGGAGGCGGAGGTTGCAGTGAGCCAAGAGCGTGCCACTGCACTCCAGCCTGGGTGGCAGAACGAGACTATATCTCAAAAGAAAGAAGAAGAAATACAGAGTCCTTCTCAGATCATATTTAGTTCGCTTTAACAACTCTTACAGGCCAGTAACTGTGCTGGCCCTTAAAGTTGCAATGATAAGATCTTGCTTCTCAGAGATTGATGAGTTTAGTAGGAGACATATATAAACAATGATAACTGAAGTATATAAATGCAATGGGATCATAGAAGAGGGAACAACCAATTTTGCTAACAGTTAGTGGTAGTGAAAAAATGACTTCTCAGAGAAAGGGACATTTGATTATGTTTTAATTTGTATACTTGTAGTCCTCCTTTTGTAAATTATAAGTATTGGAAGTAAGAAATGTCTTCACATTTATATCAAACAGTGTTTTATGCATTTATTTAAATTGCATTCATTTATTTAAATTGTTCAGTGCTCCACAAAGTTGACATCTATGGCAATAAACTAAAGGATTGATTTGTATGAGTATAGTAACTGGATAAACATTTTGAGAATCATTTATTTCTAATAAAAATTAAATTATCAAAACTAAGCATTTTATAGCAGCAAGTAGAATAACAGATTTAGGAGTGTGCAGAGCTACATTGTGAGCCGATTTTTACCAATGTATGTGTGTGTATATATGTATGGGTGGGAGGCAGAGGAAATGGAGGTGGGGGAGAATGCAATTGAGCAGACCAGTCCAAGTTTGTTGAATCCTAACATTACTATTATTTAGATGTTACTTAATGTTTGAGCTTCAGTTTCTTTATCTACAAAATGGAGATGATATTAACACACTTGAAAACCTATTGTGAAGATTTCATGGGTTAACATATTATTATGTGGGACCATATGAAGTTGCCATTTTTTAGGGACAAAAATGGTTACAGATTAGAAGTTTCATATGATTATATCTAATATGTAAAGCACGTAATATAATGCAGGGGTTGACAGTTATGACTGTGAGCCCAAATCTCACTCAGCATCTGTTTTTGTCAATAATATTTTCTTGGGACACATTCACACCGATTTCTTTTTTTTTTTTCCTTTTTTTTCTTTTTTTAGACAGAGTCTCACTCTGTCCCCCAGGCTGGAGTGCAGTGGCACAATCTCAGCTCACCGCAACCTCTGCCTCCTGGGTTCAAGAGATTCTCCTTCCTCAGCCTCCCGAGTAGAGTAGCTGGGACTACAGGCAGGTGCCATCACGCTCGGCTAATTTTTGTATTTTTAGTAGAGACGGGGTTTCGCCATGTTGGCCAGGCTGGTCTCAAACTCCTGACCTCAGGTTCTCCCCGCCTTCGGCCTCCCAAAATGCTGGGATTATAGGCATGAGCCATAGCGCCTGGCCACACTGATTTCTTAATGTACTGTGCCACAGCTGCTGTCACACTATAAGCAGGGATGTATAGTTGCAAACAAAGACCATATGGCCCACAAAACCTGAAATATCTACTGTCTGGCCCTTTACGGAGAAAGTTTGCCAACCCCTGGTGTAATGTCTGGCATTTAGTAGGCATTCAACAAACATTAACTCTCTTTCCCTTGAGTAAGCACCTTCTTTATATTGCATACACATGCAGAATCAGAAGCATTCTTTGAATAGCTTCAGGGTCATCTTATGCTATTTAAATTACTTTGTTAGCCTGTCCTAGGGCAGACAGATTCAGGCAATCTTTGGACATTTTCACTGACTTTTTCTTTATTTGGGAAGGTCATGGATAATGTTGCTTCTGATGGTGGTGAGACTCAGTAGCTTCAGAGGGTTCATTGCCCTTGTCAACATATAGAGTCTTTCGCAAATAACACAGGCAAAGACTAAACAGATGGAAAGAACAGCTTTGAAAGCAGTAGAAGAAAGTTTGGGTTTAAAAGAAAAGTTGTGAAATGAATTCTATTCTGAACAAGAGTGAGAAGTTTGGAAGTGTGGATGAAGCACTCAAGGGAAATGTTTGCTCAGTAAATATGAGGAAGAACACATGGAAGCAAGACAGCCCCCAGTTGGAAACTTACAAGCACTAAGACCTGATGCTGTGGGTCTTAATTTCAGTTTATTAAAATCCCAAACCTGTAGACTGCTGCTTCTGCCCATGAAGGGACAACTGCTTTGGGATTTTCCCCCTCTCTGTAAACAACTGCAAGACAGGATAAAATACATGAAACAACTGTTTTCAGATATTAGCCAGCAGGACTCTGAAGAAGGAAACAAGCGTTCTATGAGAGTCTTAAATTCTGCCTGGAGGCAACTTCTGGATCCCATAGCAGGAAAGGGAAAGTAAAACAGAACTTGGTAATTTCGCTGAGTTGAAGGGACAGAGATTGGAGTTTTGGGAGGCTCCAGCAGCTAGATTTTGCAAAGCAGACTACCAGCAGAGAAAAATCTCCAGAAATCTGCATAGGGTTCCCTAAGTCTTTAGCTGAATACCAGTCTCTGTGCATGCATAGGGTGAAAATCCAGGAGGCTAAGCAAAGAGAAATTGTTAGGAAAAAGAACAGTTAACTGGAGCTATAAGGTAAACAATCCCCAGAGTTTACACAAAACTAAAACTGCTTCAAGTTTCTTCCAACTACACATTGTAGAGACACCTCAGTGAATACACAGGGCATTCAGTAGCTATCTTCAGAAGAGTTAACACCTTAATGGAATGGATAAATTGGCCCTAGAATGAAGGCTACTCTAGGACTTTTTAAAAGCTTAAAAACAAGCCTCAATAAGGAATAAGCTGATTAATAGGTAACTGCCTCTAAAAACAAAGTCCAGCGTCCAATTAAAAGTTACTACACATATGAACAAGCAGGAAAATCTGACCCATAAACAGAAAAGAAGTCGGTCAAAAGAAACAGACATGGAAGTTACTTAGATAATGAAATTGGCAGACATGGACTTTAAAGTAGCTTTTACAAATGCTATGAAAATGCTCAAGGACTTAAGTGAAAACATAAGAGGAAATAATATATATAAGAAAACAAAGTATCATGGCAGGGTGGGAGTGGCAGCAGCGATGGCTCTTGCCTGTAATCCCAGCACTTTGGGAAGCTGAGGCGGGAGGATCACTTGAGCTCTGGAGTTTGAGACCAGCCTGGCCAATGTGGCGAAACCCCAGCTCTACTAAAACTACAAAAATTAGCCAGGCATGGTGGTGCATGCTTGTAATCCCAACTACTCAGGACACTGAGGCAGGAGAATCGCTTGAATCTGGGAGGCGGAGGTTGCTGTGAGCTGAGATCATGCCACTGCACTCTAGCCTGGGTGACAGAGTGAGACTGTGTCTCAAATAAAAGAAAAAAATTTTTTTAAAGAGCAAAGTAACACTTCTAGAGATAAATAATATAGTATCTATCTGAAGTACAAATTTTACTGGATGGGTAAATAACAGCTTAGACAATGCCCAAGAAAAGATCAGTGAATTTAAAGATACAGCAATAGAAACTGTTCCCATTAAACAGTTCCCATTAAAAGATAAATTTTAGGAAAAAAATTAATAAGCAATGTGGAATTTTTAACATATGTAGAAGTAAAATGTTTAACAACAGTAGCACAAAAAAAAACCAGAATGGAAGTGTACCATTAGTGATCCTACATTATAAATGAAGTTGTATACTGTTAATCAAAGGTAATCTGTTAGGTTAATAATGCATGTTGTAAACCTTAGAGCAGCCACTAAAGAAAGAAAGAAAAAGAAATATAGCTAAAAATCCATTAAAAGAGATAAAACGCAATGCTGAAAAAAGTACAAATAAAACAGAAAAAAGGCCAGGCGTGGTGGCTCATGCCTGTAATCCCAGCACTTTGGGAGGCCGAGGCAGGCGGATCACCTGAGGTTAGGAGTTCAAGATCAGCCTGGCCAACATGGTGAAACCCCGTCTCTACAAAAATTAGCCAGGCATGATGGTAGGTGCCTGTAATCCCAGCTACTTGGGAGGCTGAGGCGGGAAAATCACTTAAACCTGGGAGGCAGAGGTTGCAGGGAGCCAAGATCGTGCCATTGAACTCTAACCTGGGCGACAGAATGAGACTCTGTCTCAAACAACAACAACAAAGAAAAGAGAAAAAAAGAGAACAGAGAACAGATGGAATAAATACAAACAGCAATGTGGTTTAAATCCAACCATATTGATAATTACAGTAAATATAAATTACATTAAAAGGAAAAGATTATTAAAAATGAACTTTAAAAACAAGATTCAACTGACTACAAGAATTTTATTTTATTTTATTATTATTATTTTTTAGATGGAGTCTCTGTCGCCCAGGCTGGAGCGCAGTGGCGTGATCTCGGCTCACTGCAACCTCTGCCTCGTGGGTTCAAGTGACTCTTCTGCCTCAGCCTCCTGAGTAGCTGGGATTACAGGCATATGCCCCTACGCCTGGCTAATTTTTGCATTTTTAGTAGAGACGGGGTTTCGCCGTATTGGCCAAGCTGGTCTCAAACTCCTGACTTTGTGATCCCCCCACCTCAGCCTCCCAAAGTGCTGGGATTACAGGTGTGAGCCACCGCGCCTGGCCCAAGAATTATATTTTAAATGAGAACAATAGGTTGATCTACTTTTAACATTCTTTCACTAAACAAGCATCAAAATATTTGCCATCCAAACACTAAACATAAGAAATTTGGGATGACTATGTGACATCAGAAAAGATACAGAACAAGGATTTTTTTTTTTTTTTTTTTTTGAGACAAAGTGTCACTTTGTTGCCCAGGCTGGAGTGCAGTGGCACAATCTTGGCTCACTGCAACCTCCGCCTCCAGGGTTCAAGCAATTCTCGTGCCTCAGCCTCGTGAGTAGCTGGGATTACAGGCGCCCGCCACCACGCCTGGTTGATTTTTTGTATTTCGGTAGAGATGGGGTTTTACCATGTTGCCCAGGCTGGTGTTGAACTCCTGATCTCAGGCTATCCACCTGTCTTGGCCTCCCAAAATGCTAGGATTACAAGCATGAGCCCCCGCGCCTGGCCAGAACAAGGAATATTATCAGGACTAGAAAGAGAGATTTTGTAATAATTAAAAGGTTATTTCATCAAGAAGACAGAATGATCCTAAATGTGTATGTACCCGGTAACAGTTTCAAAATACGCAAAGCCAAAGCTGACACACAGGTAGAGATTTCATTTTCCTTTCTCAGTGGTTTACAGAAAAATGATAGGTAAGAATGTAGATTTGGCCAACATGATTAATCAACTTTGCCTAATTTAAATTTGTAGACACTTCACCCAGTAATAGCAGGATACATATTCCTTTCAAGTATGCATGATGCATTTACAAAAATAGACTATAACCTGGACCATAAATATTTATTTATTGTCTCAATACATATTAGACGATTGTAATTAATATTATCACTAACCAAACATAATTAAATTACATATTAATAACACAGTGGCCTGAAGCTCTTCAAATATTTGAATTAAAAAACATACTATTTTTTTAAATTAATGAGTCAAAGAAGGAATCAGAAAAGATTGGTAACATTTTAAACTAAATGAAAATGAAAACATAGCATATTAAATTTGTGGGATTCAGTTAAACAGTGCTTAGAGGAGAATTCATAGTTTAAATGCTTATATTTAAAAGGAGGTCCAATATCAATGAAATAATCATCTACCTGAAGAAGATAGAAAAAGAAGAGCGAATTAAATCCAAGTAGATTAAATGACATAGTAAAGATAAGAAAAAAATCAATGAAATAAAAGACAAATTAGGAAAAATTATTGAAACCAAATGCCGACTCTTTGAAAAGATCAATTAGGCCAGGTGTGATGGCTCACACCTGTAATCCCAGCACTTTAGGAGGCTGAGGTGGGTGGATCATGACGTCAAGAGATCGAGACCATCCTGGCCAACATTGTAAAACCCCATCTCTACTAAAAATACAAAAATTAGCTGGGCATGGTGGTGTGCACCTGTAGTCCCAACTACTCGGGAGGCTGAGGCAGGAGAATTGCTTGAACCCCAGAGGCAGAGGTTGCAGTGAGCGGAGATGGTGCCACTGCACTCCAGCCTGGCGACAGAGTGAGACCCAGTCTCAAAAAAAAAAAAAAAAAAAATCAGCTGATAAACTCCTAGCTAGACTGATCAAGAGAAAAAGAGACTAGACACGAATTAACAGTGCCAGTAATTAATGAGAGGACATCACTACAAATCATACAGACAGTTAAAAGATGAAAAGGAAATGTGAATGACTTTGGGCCAATAAAGTCTGCAACACTAGGCTGAAATGGACAAGTTGCTTGAAAGGTTAAAATTACCAAATTGATCCAAGAGAAATAGAAAACTAGAATAGCCCAAATATAATTTTAAAAATTGAACTTGCAATTAAAAATCTTGCCACAACATGGGTGGATCACAAGGTCAGGAGATCGAGACCATCCTGTCTAACACAGTGAAACCTTGTCTCTACTAAAAATACAAAAAAAATTAGCCGGGCATGGTGGCGGGCACCTGTAGTCCCAGCTACTCGAGAGGCTGGGGCAGGAGAATGGCGTGAACCCAGGAGGCGGAGCTTGCAGTGAGCCGAGATCGCACCACTGCACTCCAGCCTGGGCGACAGAGCGAGACTCTGTCTTAAAAAAAAAAAAAAGCTTGCCACAACAAAAACTTCAGGACCAGCTTATTACATTGCCAAACACTACCAGATATTTAAGGTAAACTAATTCTAATCCTCTTCATATTCTTTTCCAACTCATTTTATGAGGCTGCTGTTACATTTATACCAAAATTGGTCCGAGATGTAGGGGAAAAAAACCCAAAAAGCTACAGACCAATATCCTTAATGAAATCCATGTTAAAAAATTTTAACACATTTTACCAAATTGAATTTCACAATAAATAAAAAGAATAGTACATGAATAATACATTTTAAAAGGGTGAATTTTATGTTATATGGTATGGTACCATATAACAACAAATAACAACAAAGCTGTTACTTTTTTTTTTTTTTTTTTTTTTTTTTTTGAGACTGAGTCTCGCTCTCTCACCCAGGCTGGAGTGCAGTGGCATGATCTCGGCTCACTGCAACCTCCTCCTCCCGGGTTCAAGCGATTCTTCTGACTCAGCCTCCCGAGTAGCTGGGACTATAGGTACATGCCACCATGCCCGGCTAATTTTTGTATTTTTAGTAGAGACAGGGTTTCACCATATTGGTCAGGCTGCTCTTGAACTCCTGACATTGTGATCCACCCGCCTTGGCCTCCCAAAGTGCTGGGATTACAGGCGTTAGCCACAGTGCCCAGCCAAAGCTGTTACTTAAAAAAGAAAGAAGAGGGAAGGATGGGAAAAAGAAGACCAAAAAAAGAACAAAAAGGGTTATGCATCATCATTGGGATTTATCTCAGGAGTACATGGATGGTGCAACATTGGAACATCAACCAGTGTAACTAATTTCATTAACAAAACTAAGAAAACATACACAATCAGGTGAATAAGGTCCTGGAAAAGCATTTAATAAAATTTAGCATACATTCATGATAAAAATCTTATCAGCAAGGTAGGAAGGCAAAGTAATATAGCCACTCTGGAAAACAGTGGCAGCTGCTTAGAAAATGAAGTAGACACTTAACATACAATCTCAACTCTTATATATTTGCCAAAGGGGAATGAAAACATGTTCTCACAAAGATTTGTACTTGAATTTTTATTGGAGCTTTATTTATAGTAGACAAAACCCAGATGCAACCCAAATGTCCGTCAACTAGTGAATGATAAGCAAATTGTGATATATCTATACAATGGAATGCTACTCCAAATGAAAAGCAGCAAACTACTGATAGATACAACACTTAAGTTAATGATGACAGGCACAAAGACTGCATCACTGTGTGATTCCACATTTACGAAATGTGGAAAAACCACAGCTATAACTTACAGAAATCCAGTCAGTGGGTTGCCAAGGAGTAATGGAGGAGACTGGCTCCAATAGGGACACAAAGAAACTTTTGGGAGTCATAGAAATGTGTGTATTAGAATTGTGTTTGTCCTTATTGGAATATTGGGCAACTGGAATATTGGTGAATTTTATATATGTAAATGAGTCTTTCATAAAAATAAGGTTTTTTTCAAAGCAAAAGCAAACTAACTTAGCAAACTGGGAATAGAGAAGAACTTCCCCAGCCTGATAGAAGGACTCTATGAAAAAGCAATAGCTAGGCTGGGCGTGGTGGCTCATGCCTGTAATCCCAGCACTTTGGGAGGCCAAGGTGGGTGGATCACAAGGTCAGGAGTTCAAGACCAACCTGGCCAAGATGGTGAAACCCTGTCTCTACTAAAAATACAAAAAAATTAGCTGGGCATGGTGGCAGGCGTCTGTAATCTCAGCTACTCAGGAGGCTGAGGCAGAGAATTGCTTGAATCCAGAAGGCAGAGGTTGCAGTGAGCGGAGATTGCGCCACTGCACTCCAGCCTGAGCAACAGAGCGTGACTCCATCTCAAAAAAAAAAAAAAAAAGAAAAAGAAAAAGCAATACCTAACGTATTTAATGGGGGAATACTTTCACTCTAAGATTGGAAATGATGTAAGAATGTTCACTTTCGCAAGTTCTATTCAATGTTATACTGCTAGTCTTAGTACAGTAAGGTTAGGAGGAAAGAAAACACATGCAGATTAGAAAGGAGGAAATAAAACTTTTTTTGTTTTACAAAATATTTAGTAGTTTGTTTCTTGGTGATCCAACATAATCCACCAAAAAGCTAATAGAAGTGACAAGTGAAATTAGCAAGGCCATGGGCCATGAGATCAATATACAAAAATCAATTGTGTTACAATATAATAGCAAAGAACATTTTGAAATGGGTTTTAAAAAATTTATATGACTCGCAATTCTATCCAAAAACATGAAATATTTTAGGATACATTAATAATATATTTATAAGATCTGTACATTGAAAATGGCAAATAATTGGAGAGAAATTAACAAAATTAAGACATGGAATGAGCTACCATGATCATGTGTTGGCATATATATATATATATACATACACAAATATATATATATATATACATACACAAATATATATATACACACAAATATATATATATACACAAATATATACACAAATATATATACACAAATATATATATACAAATATATATATACACAAATATATATATACAAATATATATATACACAAATATATATATACACACAAATATATACACAAATTTATCTTAGATCGAGATGACTTACATGCAAAAGCTACAACTATTAAACTTGTTGGGGAAAATATAGGAGAAAATCGAAAATCTTGGGATAGGAAAAAATTTCAGAGAGAGGACACTAAAAGCTCATAAGAGGGAAAAAAATGGATAAATTGGACTTCATTACTATATATATGTGTATATACACACACACACACACACACGTGTGAGCCACAGAGCCTGGCCTACATTCAGTATTTTTAAGGCAGTACCTCCTCCCAGACAGCTATGGATTCACTGCAATGCCAATCAAAATCTCAATAGCGTTTTTCATAGAAATTGGCAAATTAATTCCAAAAATTGTATGGAAATGTGAAAGAGCTAGTGTTCCTAAAACAATTTTCTGGGTTTTTTTTGTTTTCTTTTTTCGAGATGGAGTCTTGCTCTGTCACCTAGGCTGGAGTGCAATGGCGCAGTCTTGGCTCACTGCAACCTCCACCTCCCAAGTTCAAGCGATTCTCCTGCCTCAGCCTCCCGAGTAGTTGGGATTACAGGTGCCTGCCACCATACCTGGCTAATTTTTGTATTTTTTTTTTTAGTAGAAATGGGGTTTTACCATGTTTATCGGGCTGGTCTCGAACTCCTCCTGACCTCAGGTGATCCACCTGCCTTGGCCTCCCAAGGTGCTGGGATTACAGATGTGAGCCACCACGCCCAGCCTAAAATAATTCTCAAAAAGAACAAAATTGGAAGACTTACACTCCCTGATTTCAAAAAATATTACTATAATATTTAATACAATGTGATATTTGTGTAAAGACAGACATAAATCAATAGGTAAAATAGAGTGTTCAGGAATAGATCCATATGTATGTGCTGTTGATTGGTTTTGTACAAAGATAACAAAGTAATGCAGTGGAGACAGTTTGTTCTTTATTTAACAAATGGCGATGAGGCAACTGGATATCAGTAAAGATAGATAACCTCAACTTTTACCTTATGCCATACACAAATTTATCTTAGATCAGAGATGACTTAAATGCAAAAGCTACAACTATTAAACTTGTTGAAGAAAATATAGGAGAAAATCTTGGGATAGGAAAAAATTTCTGAGAGAGGACACTAAAAGCTCCTAAGAGGAAAAAAAATGGATAAATTGGACTTCATTACAATTTGCAACTTTTGCTTTTCAAAAGACAGGATTAAAAATAAAAACAAGGCCAGGCGCGGTGGCTCACGCCTGTAATCCCAGCACTTTGGGAGGCCAAGGCAGGCGGATCACCTAAGGTCAGTAGTTCAAGACTAGCCTGGCCAACATGGTGAAATCCCCTCTCTACTAAAAATATAGTAGTCCCAGCTACTCAGGAGGCTGAGGCAGGAGAATCGCTTGAGCCTGGGAGGCATAGATTGCAGTGAGCCGAGATCGCACCACTACTCTCAAGCCTGGATGACAGAGGAGACTCTGTCTCAAAAAAAAAAAAAAAAAAAAAAAAAAAAGGGCAAGCCCCAAACTAAGAGAAAATACAAATTTCATGGTGTTTGCCTCGGATCAGGTATGGTAGTTGACTAGAAAACATAAGGAAATTTTGAGAAGTGATGGAAATTCTCTATAATTTGAAAATTATACTAGTGGTTACAAGATTGTATAGATATATAAAAACTCTTCTAAATATGCTTTAAAATGGGTGCATTTTACTGTAGATAAGCAGACCTCAGTCAGTTTTATTTTTAATTAGTGGATTTAGGATGAATGTGTTGATCTGAGACCTTAACTGAGAGGACAAAGTACAGAACCAGGATTCAACATCAAATCTGTCTCCCCTCCCTTTTGCTTTCTCTTGTACCATGCCATCTCTTGTATGTCCTTGCTTCTCAGAACAGTTCCAGTTTTAAAATACCCAGTCCAATTTATCTTATAATTGCACTCACACTGGCCAAACCATATGCCTTTATTGAGGTTTGGGAATTATAATACCAAGAGGCATGGATGGCTTTCCAAAGTATTTAGTCTGTTCCCCTAATAGCTGACCTAAATTTCTGTTTATCAGTTAATCAATTATCTTTACCTCTGCACTAGTCTAAGAAACCAATGGCAAAGGCCAGGCATGACATCAAGGAGTCAGGTAAGGCCAGATGAGTGAGCTAAATGGCATCTATACAATTGAGTTTTCAGTCAGGGTGGCTAGTTTGCTTTAGCTTTGCAATTTGAGACCAGCCTGAGCTCAGCAGTTCGAGACAAGCCCGGGCAACATGGTGAAACTCCATCTCTATCAAAAATACAAAAATTATTTGGGTATAGTGGCATGCACCCATGGTCCCAGCTACTCAGGAGGCTGAGATGGGAGGATTGCTGGAGCCTGGGAAGTCAAGGCTTCAGTGAGCCGTGATCATGACACTGCACTCCAGCCTGGGTGACAGAGTGAGACATGGTCTCAAAAAACAAAACAACAACCAGATTACTCTGGAGTAGGACAGTGTGCTAAAAATAATTTAGATTCTTTGCATTTCAAGTTGTAGAGGGAAAGTAGAGAAATTAGGCTGAGTTTTTCTTTGTCTTCATATGATTAAACTGAATGTGAAGGTTTACAATTATTCAGTAAAAGGTAGAAACAAGCAAAAACATGCCTTTATTTTCCTTTATTAGGTAGGCACTATGTCTTTGAATGTAAGTGAATTTCAAATTTTCATCATGGTACTTTGATTTGTATGTCTGTGTGTTCTTGAATGGTAGCCATATTATTAATGTGTCAGGAAATAGCAGTAGTACTCTATTTTGGTGCTCACAGTTACTTAAAGTATAGGTGAGTATATTAAGAGACATGTATATAGTGATTTGTAGTTTACAAAGTGTATTTCTTGTACATGATCTTATTTGAGCCAAGTAGTAGATTATAAGTGACTAATTTTTAATAGAAATTATATGCAGTAGAATATAGTTACTATCTGTTATCCTAAATTTTCCTTAGGGTTGCTTGAAACCACCCTTTTGTGCCTAGTGCTTGTAATCATTTTCCTTCTATGAGACTGTGAACTCCTTGAGGGCAGGAAACAGATCTTAGTCATCTTTGTGTCTAAAGTGCCCAGAATGCCTCTGGCGTAAAATGAATAGTAAAAGTTTCTTGCATTATATTAAGCATGGCACTGAAAAGTCATTGATTGGCTGCAAATTGCATTTAATAACTGCTAGCCCAGTATTCTAATACATATTACTGCTTTCTCCAGAGACACCCCTGCTCTTTAAAACAAACAAAAACCACAAACAGGTTCTTTTTTGTTACAGAGAAAGGTCTTGTTGGCAGCCTTGTGCCTAACCCTATTTTATAACTGAAAAATGGAAAGTTGTTTATAATACATATGTGCACTACTTAATCTCTGGCATTTGTGTTTGCAAGCTAACATGCTGTCTATTGCATTTGAACAGCTGTAACATATGTGATACGATTTCTTAATAAGTCATTTTCTTGAGCAATGGAAATATTGCTCAAGTAGTAGTCCAGCTTATTAAGTTGTACTTTTAGACCCTTGGGTTTTAAACATAATCAATTACCTATAATTCTGTATTTGAGAAAGATTGCGAAGATAGCATTATAACCTGTTTTGGAGGTAACAGAAATTCTTTTTTTTTTTTTTTTTTTTGATGTGCAAAAATGGAGGGGTGCTTACAACTGTGTCTAATTGGCTATAAAGTCTCACAAATTTTCTCACCCAAAAGGAAGGCTGAAAATGAACATTTATGCATGGTAAGTAGCCTTTTGAACCCAAGGTGACTTAATCAACAGTCAAATCAATTGTTGCTTTGCATCATGACATTGTTTAATATTCTACATGTAGAATATATATAGTTTTTAAAAAATAAATATCCACAGGAGATTGCTGGTACTGATTGTTCCCAGAGCCGATGAAAGTCTTTTTGTTCTTTTATTGTATGTTTGTTGACAGTTGTGATCAACATGGAATGAACTGCTTTACAGTTTATTACTTTCAAAGTACAAATTTGAATGCTGTGGATTCAGATGTATAAAAGAGATAAAATTACAGACAGCTTTGAGTGGCAGTTACATATCAAACCTCACAGGGGTTTGACAGGCAACGAATATCGTTATTAGACGCTTTTTCCATAATTGCTGACATTTATCCAGTGTTTCACAGTATTTGCTAATGTATTAATGCAGTCAATCTCTGAGAGGCTGCACATGCCTTTTTAGCCCTGGCTTTTATGGGATTCTGAAATTCATAGACCCACAGATACTTATTCCCTGCTGGTTGCCGTAGTGACAGAGCTCAGAGATAAGCCAAGACAGAGCCCTTTTGTGATTGCTTTTCAGGTGACATTCAGCGGCAGCTTGAGTAGAGTGTCCTTTTATAGTTCCTGTAATTCAGAAAATGATAACAGCTTTTTGCTGCTTAGAAGAGAAGTCTGTGGACTGCTCCCCGTGGGATTTTGTTTTGCTGTGCCACTTCATACCAACACCAGCCTGATAAAGTTCTTATTATTGTGGAGATTTCAAAGTGCAAGCAGACGGAATTAATTATGACAGGTTAGAAGATACAGGACTGATTTTACAAATAAAACTTTAAAGAATCAATACATGTTCGCCAACCATATGTAACAAGTTAATTTGGGCATTTTAAGCTATTAGTGGTAATATGGTTAGCCACTTGTTTAATAAGTAAATGAACCCAACTTCTGAATTGCTTGTGAACCCTGCTGGCTGTTCCATCCAAAGTGCAGAAATTATCTTTCAATTCTGTTACCATTTTCTCATTTGAAACTATTGCTTCAACATTTTGTTGTTTAGAGGCAAGTAGCTTTATTTTAACATTTTCTTGGTTGAGGTATTTATAATTTCACTATTCTCAGCATTGCAATAATTAAAAATAGATAATTTTAAAATAGCACCTTATCTGAATTGCTTCAAATTCAGAAGAAAACACCTGTGATGATGGAGAAGAACACTGAGAAGGAAAGCAGTTCAAGAAATAACTAGAGAAAATAGAATTTTACCTGGAAAGATCATAGAGGAGGTCATAAGAAGGCAATACTTTCACCTAGACTGTTAAAGCCGGAGAGTTAATAATCTTAATTGTGGAAGAAGAAGAACACCACAAACAATGCGTAAGTGTGGGACACCTTGAGAGCTGGAAACCACTGTCTGGGTAGCTGATGTTAGTGAGAAAGAGGCAAAAGACCAAAAACAAAATAAAACAAAAAATGTCAAGAAGAATCAGAGACACTACCCCAAATTGAACCATGTGAATCTGCTGGGAGATAGGAAGCATTTAGATATCTTACCCCTAAAATGTAAATGTAATTCACAGTTAAACTGGAAGCAAGTAGAATGAACGAAATAGAGAAGTAACTTGAGAATCTGAAGAGATTAAAAAGAATAGATGTGTTCCTAATTTCTAATAGATGTGTTCCTGATTTATTGATGAACAAGCATATGGATTGCACATGAATAACGGTTCAGAAGAGCAATTTGGCTTAACAAAAGCCAATCAGTTATCTTGAATTAGATGTTCAGCTGAAAACTGGAGATCTGATTTGTGTTACTCGTTTCTAACCTTTCAGTCTTATTTAGAATAGATGTAAGCTAAACTCTCATAAAATTCAAATATTTGTAATTCAGACTAAAAAAGGTAACCTTCAGACTAGTGACAAATATGACATTTTCAAATGATATTTAGTAGACCTTTATTAACACTCTATTACCCTATAGTGTTCATCGTATCCCTTACTTCTTATTGTTAACTTAATCATCAGTCATTTGCTTTGATATACAGTAGTCCCCCTTATCCTCAGGTGATAGATTTAAAGACTGTAGTGAATGCCTCAAACTACTGATAATACCAACCTCTGTATATACTATGTTTTTTTCATATACATGTACATCTGTAGTAAAGTTTAATTTGTAAATTAGGCACAATGAGAAATTTACAACAATAATAGTAAAACAGGACAATCATTTTAATAATAAAATCAAACACTTATTTCAGAGGATCCCTTGCTGAAATCTTCATATAGGTTCAATGCTTTCTGGTGCAACACATGGCCATTCATTGTAAAATATTTTCTGTTTATGTTTTTCACCCACAAATTTAATGCCTTGTTCATCTTAACTAAGCACTTATCACAGACATTGTGGTTGTAACTTTTGCACTTTGGGGTGCAACAGCAAAACTAGCAGATGTTTCTTTTTCCTTCAAATGCAATTTCACTGATAGAAAATAAGTTCTTTTTGGAGATCTTAGCAACCTTAGCATGATTTTTTTTTTCTTATTAAGTCAAGAACTTTCTCCTTTTCACTTAAAGGAAGCACTTTATGGCTTCTCTTTGTCATATCTGAATTGCCAACATCACTGCTCTTGAGCTTTGGGGCCATTATTAAGTAAAATAAGGGTAACTTAAACACAAGCACTGTGATACCTTGACAGTCAATCTGATAAATCTGATAAGGTCTACTAAATGACTAATAGGCAGGTTGAGTATACAGCATGGGTACACTGGACAAAGGGATGATTTATGTCCTGATGGGGACAGATCTGGCTGGTACAAGATTTCATCATGCTACTTTGGATGGCATGCAATTTAAAACGTGAATAAATATTAAATTGGGAATAACAAACATTTTTGGACCACAGTTGATTGCAGGTAACTAAAACTGTGTATAAGGAGGGACTACTGGAGTTCCATTTCATAACAATGAAACAGGATAGCTAGGAAAAAAATGCGTGTAGACAGTAGAGATAACTGCAGTGTGGCAGAGGAATGGTAGGAGAATGAAAATAGAGGCTGGGCACAGTGGCTCATGCCTATAATCCCAGCGCTTTGGGAGGCCGAGGTGGGTAGATTACGAGGTCAGGAGCCTGGCCAAGATGGTGAAACCACATCTCTACTAAAAATACAAAAATTAGCCGGGCATGGTGGCGGGTGTCCGTAATCCCAGCTACTCAGGATGCTGGGGCAGAGAATTGCTTGAACTGGGATCACGCCACTGCACTCCAGCCTGGGCAACAGAGTGAGACTCTCTCAAAAAAAAAAAAAAGATATGATACACTAGATATATAAACTGGAAAGTGAAACCACAGATAAGGGGAGACTATGATATTAAACAAAAGAGAGAAAAGAGATTTGTAAGAATTGTATTATTATCTCTTTTTTTCTTTATTAGTCTTGCTAGCAGTCTGTCAATTTTGTTGATCCTTTCAAAAAACCAGCTCCTGGATTCATTAATTTTTTGAAGGGTTTTTTTTTTTTTTTTTTTTTGTCTCTATTTCCTTCAGTTCTGCTCTGATTTTAGTTATTTCTTGCCTTCTGCTAGCTTTTGAATGTGTTTGCTCTTGCTTTTCTAGTTCTTTTAATTGTGATGTTAGGGTGTCAATTCTGGATCTTTCCTGCTTTCTCTTGTGGGCATTTAGTGCTATAAATTTCCCTCTACACACTGCTTTGAATGTGTCCCAGAGATTCTGGTATGTCGTGTCTTTGTTCTCGTTGGTTTCAAAGAACATCTTTATTTCTGCCTTCATTTCGTTATGTACCCAGTAGTCATTCAGGAGCAGGTTGTTCAGTTTCCATGTAGTTGAGCGGTTTTGAGTGAGTTTCTTAATCCTCATTTCTAGTTTGATTGCACTGTGGTCTGAGAGACAGTAAACTAAAGAGCTTCTGCACAGCAAAAGAAACTACCATCAGAGTGAACAGGCAACCTACAAAATGGGAGAAAATTTTCGCAACCTACTCATCTGACAAAGGGGTAATATCCAGAATCTACAATGAACTCAAACACATTTACAAGAAAAAAACAACCCCATCAAAAAATGGGCAAAGGATATGAACAGACACTTCTCAAAAGAAGACATTTATGCAGCCAAAAGACACATGAAAAAATGCTCATCATCACTGGCCATCAGAGAAATGCAAATCAAAACCACAATGAGATACCATCTCACACCAGTTAGAATGGCAATCATTAAAAAGTCGGGAAACAACAGGTGCTGAAGAGGATGTGGAGAAATAGGAACACTTTTACACTGTTGGTGGGACTGTAAACTAGTTCAACCCTTGTGGAAGTCAGTGTGGTGATTCCTCAGGGATCTAGAACTAGAAATACCATTTGACCCAGCCATTCCATTACTGGGTATATACCCAAAGGACTATAAATCATGCTGCTATAAAGACACACGCACACGTATGTTTATTGCGGCACTATTCACAATAGCAAAGACTTGGAACCAACCCGAATGTCCAACAATGATAGACTGGATTAAGAAAATGTGGCACATATACAGCATGGAATACTATGCAGCCATAAAAAATAATGAGTTCATCTCCTTTGTAGGGACATGGATGAAATTGGAAATCATCATTCTCAGTAAACTATCGCAAGGACAAAAAACCAAACACCACATGTTCTCACTCATAGATGGGAATTGAACAATGAGAACACATGGATACAGGAAGGGGAACATCACACTCTGGGGACTGTTGTGGGGTGGGGGGAGGGGGGAGGGATAGCATTAGGAGATATACCTAATGCTAAATGACGAGTTAATGGTTGCAGCACACCAGCATGGCACATGTATACATATGTAACTAACCTGCACATTGTGCACATGTACCCTAAAACTTAAAGTATGATAATAATTTAAAAAAAAAGAATTGTATTATTATATGATATACTTTTCAATACTGTGGTTATCCATTTAAAGGGTCTTTCTCAGAATTTTGTCATCCACTGAGAAGGTCTTTAATATTATGTCATTCCCTCAGTGTTTTAGAATACTTAAGTATCAGTTTATAATTGCTACTAAAAACAAAATAAGAAAGCAAACAAAATTATGCAACCTATAGAATAGGGGGAAAGGGCATATAGTCTCAAAAAATGTGGTGAGACTGCATGTTAAAAAACGGTTATTATATTTAGGGAATTGGCTCTTTTTACTAACATGGCAACTTATTCCTGAATCCAGAAGTTCAAAAATGCTATCATAGTTCTTACCTATGATATTTATCTATTTTCAGATGTTTGTAAAGTCAAAAATAATGAAAATTAGCCTTTTACAGTATGACATCACAAGTTTTGAAGTGATCACTAAAATCGCTTTTTGAATTTTAGTTTAATGCAAAATATGTCTTACAACTAAACATGGAGTATTTTTGTGACTTGACTCCAGGGAACCAAAATGAATTTTTACATGAACTGTAACCATTCTCTTGACTTCTGTGTTATTTTTGCTTTATTAATAAATAGTAACAGGAACAATATTTATGTATCTTACTTTGTTCTAGGCATTTTGCTGAAAGTCGATTTTTTTTTTTTTTTTTTTTTTTTTTTTGAGACAGAGGCTCGCTCTGTCGCCACGCTGGAGTGCAGTGGTGCGATCTCGGCTCACTGCAACCTCCGCCTCGCAGGTTCAAGCGATTCTCCTGCCTCAGCTTTCTGAGTAGCTGGGATTACAGGCATGTGCCACCATGCCTGGCTAATTTTGTATTTTTAGTAGAGATGGGGTTTCTCCATGTTGGTCAGGCTGGTCTTGAACTCCCGACCTCAGGTGATCTGCCTGTCTCGGCCTCCCAAAGTGCTGGGATTACAGGCGTGAGCCACTGCACCTGGCCTTGTATGTTTTATCTTTAATCTTCACATTAATCAATCCCGAAGGGTAGATGTTATTATCCCCACATTTACACATTAAGGAACTGAGGCTTATGGTGGTTTAACAACTTTTCAAATAACACAGAAAGAAGGGGTATTGAAAAGGGATCCTGACCCATGTTTGACTAAAGGCTACCTCTTTTTACTATACCATAAATTATTTCCCTATGAACCTTAAATCCCAAGTTCTTATCCTTTCTTCCCTAGCATAGTCCCCCAATTTTACCCTATTATGCACAGTCAGAGATTTTCCTTAAAGAATCTTATCTGGAGGCCGGGCACGGTGGCTCACACCTGTAATCTCAGCACTTCAGGAGGCCAAGGCAGGCGGATCACCTGAGGTCAGGAGTTCGAGACCAGCCTGACCAATATGATGAAACCCTGTCTCTATTAAAATACAAAACTTAGGGGGGCGTGGTGCCATGCACCTATAATTTCAGCTACTTGGGAGGCTAAGACAGGATAATCACTTGAACGCGGGAGGCGGAGGTTGCAGTGAGCTGAGATCGCACCATTGCACTCTAGCCTGGGAAACAAGAAAGACTGAAACTCCATCTCAAAAAAAAAAAAAAAGCATCTATCTGGATCTACAAGATTGATCTTTTTGCCTTAAGCTCATGCCTCTCTGGGAATAACAATAATAGATATCACTTTAAAATATTTATTATATACAAGGCGTTAGTCTAATACACACACATATAATAACTCATTTAACCTTCCCTGCAACCCTATGAGCTGAAGGCTATTATTCACCCCATTTTACAGTTGAGCAAACTGAATTATATTGATATGACCACATAAATAATAAGTAGCAGTGGGGTTTGAACCCCCAAAGAATGGCGTTACCACACTATGTGCCTCTCTTAGTAGTAGAAGATCAGTGACAGGATGTCTGTGAAAACCTGTCATCTGTGTTCTTTAGGTGAATAATGTTCACTGTGTAGCAACTCATGATGAGCACGCTACACATTGTGGCCATAGTTCCATTTTTATGGAATGTGGGATGAAAACGGTAACTAGGTCTTTCTGTAATTTACTGTGAAGTGTGACTACTGTGTGCACCTGTTTGACAATTCTTTTATTTGCATTGGTCTACAGACAGTTGACAAGTTTAATCACTTTTAAGCTTTTGACATCCAAGAAGGAGAAGGTATTGTCCTTCTAGCCTTTTTCATCTCTAAAACTGTTAGCCAAGGGTTTACTAATTGATCCATAAAACTTAAGAAATGATATGAAATATCCCCATTTAAACATGAAGATAAAGGCTAGGTACTTTAAAATGTGTCCAAGGCCACAGAGACAGGATTCAAACTTGGGAGCTCCTTATACTGAACATTAGAGTATTGCCACTGACCAAAATCCCGCAGTTTCAAATCAGATAGCTGTGTGTAGAAAAAGAGCGATGAATATGGGGACAGAAAATGTTGTTTCTAGTTCAAGCTGAGTAAAATAAGTTTCTTCACCTGTGTTCTGTACCCCATCACCTTCTATTTTCTCAAGAACCATATGTTATCAATAATATCTAATATATTTTTTCTTTCATCTCATTGTACTAGAAATTCTGTTCACATTTAAACATGGCAAGTCTCTCATCTTAACAGAAACACACATGCATACACACACACAGAAACATAAACATACCATTAAAGCAAAACCAAGAAATCCTCCCTGACTTTAGCTACTACTTTCTTTTCTCTTTACAGCCAAAATTCAGAGTTACCTGCAGTTACTATCTCAATTTTTTTCCTTCTACTTATTCCTCAACTCATGCCATTCTGGCTTTCAATTTGTTTCTCCACCAGAATAGCTTTTCTTTAGGTACGAATGACTGCCATGTTGCCAAATCAAGTAGACTTTCAGTCTTCATTGTTCTTGACTTCTTAGCAGCATTTAAAAAAAATGTTTTGTTGAAAACAATTATTCAGGAAAATATACAAATCATGAATGTACAATTTGATGAATTTTTAAAAGTAAATACTGCCATGTAGCCAGCATCCAGATTAAGAAAGAAAACATTTTAAAGTATCCCAGAAGCCCCCCTCACATTCCCTTTATCCAAAAGATAAGACCATAGATTAGTTTTGCCTGGTTTTGAACATTATATATTATGAATCATGCGGTATGTACTATTTGTCTCTTTCACTCCCTCCTTTCCTCCTTTCCTTCCTTCTTTGTCCAACCTTACGTTTATGAGATGGATCCATATTTTTCTATGTAGTTATAGCTCATTCATTCTCAGTGCTTTATTATATTCCATTGTGTGGATATTTCACCCCTTTATCTGTTCTACTATTGATGAGGCAGGCATTTAGATAGTTTTCACTTCTGGGCTATTTAAAATACTTTCTAGGAGCATTTGAACCTGTTGAAAACTCCTTCCTCAGACACTTTTTCATTTGGCTCTTGGTTTCTCCTTTTCTATCTCCTTTGCAAGCTCATCCTTCTTTACCCTGTCACTAAATATAGGAGTTCTTTAAGACTCAGTTCCATGTACTCATGTCTTCTCACTTAGTATCTTCTTCCTAGGTATTATTTATCATATCTACAATTTAAATTATCACTCATGTGAGATTGTTAACAAATTTATATTTCTAGCCTCGTCTTCTCATGTTAGCTCCAGAAGAGCCTTCTTATCATCTTCACTTAGAGGTCCCAAAGGAACTTAAATTTACCATTTCCAAAATTGAATTCATATTATTCCCTGCCCATGCGTGATCTTCTTCTTAAGTATTCTAATTCCATGAATGGCATCACAATCCATCCAGTTCCACAAGCCAGATAAGAGTTACTCTTAATTTCTCTCTGTCTTGCTGACTTTATGTAAATCATCATTAATTCCTGTCCATTTTAGCTCCTACATATCTCCCATTCATTCACTTCTATTTCCACTGCCACTACCCCAATATAAGATACCAACTTTTCATTGTGGACTGTTTATTGCAGAAGTTTCCAAATTGGGCTTCTGTATTTACTCTCACTTCCCCTCAATCAACTCTCCATACTATATCAGAATAACACTTTTTAAAAGAGATATAAATCTACTCAAGTAATCTCCCTGCTTCAATCTTCCCATATAAAGACCAGACCCCTTAATATGACTAACCAGGCATTGCATAGTCTGATTCTTGCTTACTTCTGCAAAGTAGTCTTACTTCTTGCTTATTTCTTTAGTGTTATCTTATATTTTACTGCCTCTTGTTCTCTGTTCACTAGCTACACTGGTCTGAGAGTTCTTCTGAGGTACCATCATTGGGGCTTTTTATATATCCTGTATAATTCTTATTCTTTCAACTCAAACATTTCTTCATGGAAGCTGTCCTTTTATTGCATTTACAGTTGTGATTTTATATTTTATTTAGGGATTATTTCCTATTTTATACCATATGTTCCACAAGGGCATATGTCTGTTTTTGTTCATTATTGCATACCTAATCCCTTTGGATAGTAGGTGCTCAATAAAGATTGTTTGAATGAATAAACCTCTCTAAAACTCAGTTTCCAATTCTTAACAACTGTGACATTGTTGTCAGTTTAAATAAGATGACATATTTGGAAACACATCTGAAAATATAACACAATAACAAAATTTAAGGAATTGGGATCATTATACCCAAGCAGATAGATTCTTGCTACTGAAGATTATAATTATTTAATTTCACTTTGATATTGGAATATGCGAAAACATGACAAGTATGGTTTCAGCTCTTTTGATCTATTGATCTGTCTCTCCTGTAGTTCCACCATTCTTACCGTAGTTTAGACTCTCATAACTTTCTTCTGATTTCCCTGTTTCAGATCTTTCTGTCTTGCTTCCCTCACTCCATTCTCCAGAACTTGAGGAGTGTGAGTTATCTTATTAAATGCATTTGCATCTTATTACTTGCTTGCTTCAAATCTCTCAGTGGTTTCCCATTGCCTACAAGGTAATGTCTAAACTCCTTAATGGAACATATTTGACTCTTCAAAATCTGACCAATGCCTCCCTTCCTACCTGTGTTCCTCACCATTTTGTGCCTTACCTGGCCTCCAACCACTCTAAACTACTTGTTTCTTAGATGTGTTACCTTTTTTCTTGCCATTGTGCATATCATTTCTTTCTCTTCTAAGGTGCTTACACTCCGCTTGCCCTACTCTTTAATTAAATCATCCTTTAAGACTCAGCTGACACTCCTTTGTGACATTTCCCTCGAAGTCTTCAGGCAAAGTTAGACGTTATCTCTTCTTGTACTACCAAAGCATTGGTTGTGCTTAACCACATTGGTAAAATTAGTCACACTTCTTGTGTATAAGTTTATTCACTACTGTTTGCGAACCCCTCAAAGGCAAGAATACCATTCTTTTTCTCTCTCTATCCTTAGGTACATAGTAGATACTTAATATTTGTTGACAGGATGATTAGAGAAGAATGCCCAGAAGAAATGAGGAATGGCCAGATTTTAAGGTGTGAGAAGTTGTATCAGAACAAATTTATGCTGCAGTAGTGGATTCCCTGTATTGTTGTTAAGAGTGTAGGATTCTCTGCCAGGCTTGGTGGCTCACGCCTGTAATCCCAGCACTTTGGGAAGCTGAGGTGGGTGGATCATCTAAAGTCAGGAGTTCGAGACCAGCCTGACCAACATGGTGAAACCCCGTCTTTATTAAAATACAAAATTAGCTGGGCATGGTGGCGCACGCCTGTAATCCTAGCCACTGGGGAGGCCGAGGCAGGAGAATCGCTTGAACCTGGGAGGCGGAGGGTTCAGTGAGCCGAGATCATGCCATTGCACTCCAGCCTGGGCAACAAGAGCAAAACTGCTTCTCAAAAAAAAAAAAAAAAAAAGAGTGTGGGATTCTGATGCTGTATAAAAGGGAGAGTTAAACCTGATTTCACTTTGGATGGAGAAGGTTAACAATCACATATTTTTATTGCACATCTACTTATGACACTTGGATTTTACTTTGGGGTCTTGTAAGTCACACAAAGTGAATATATGTGAAAAGTTAGAGATATGGTAATGCTGTTCTTATTTAGTGCATAGGATAAGCCTAGTTAGAAAATGTTGGAGAAATAAAATCAATTATCTATTTTTCCTTGTTTTCCTTTTCATATGTTGAAGCCCTCTCTGTTTTTCAGTTTTAAAATCCTTTCATATAGATTAACTCATTTTTTTTATATCTGCTTAATCAAGCAAAGGAGTTATTGTTTTTGTTTGTTTTGTTTACAAATAAGGAAACTGAAATTCAGAGAGATAAATTACTTTTGCAAGAACACTAGAAAGTTTGAAAGTTGGCCGGGCACGGTGGCTCACGCATGTAATCCCAGCATTTTGGGAGGCCGAGGCGGGCAGATCACAAGGTCAGGAGTTCGAAACCAGCCTGGCCAACACAGTGAAACCTTGTCTCTACTAAAAAATACAAAAAATTAGCTGGGCATGGTGGCTGGCACCCATACTCCCAGCTACTTGGGAGGGTGAGGCAGGAGAATCGCTTGAACCCAGGAGGTGAAGGTTGCAGTGAGCTGAGATCGCGCCACTCCACCCCAGCCTGGGCGACAGAGATAGACTGCGTCTGAAAAAAAATAAGTTCGAAAGTTGTGTCTGGACTAGGACTAGTCATTTCGACTTGACTGCCTGCCACGGAACTACATGGTCTTTCTAGTGGCAACACTAGCATACAGTGCCATTTGTATTTGTGGTTCTTGTTCTTCCTCCTTCTTCCTTCTTCTTCTTCCTTCTTCTTCTTTCTTCTTCTTCTTCCTTCTTCTTTCTCTTCTTCTTCCTCTTCTTCTTTCTTCTTCTTCTTCTGTCTTCTTTTTTTTTTGAGACAGGGTCTCACTCTGTCACCCGAGCTGGAGTGCAGTGGTGCAATCACAACTCACTGCAGCCTTGCCCTCCTGGCTCCTGGGCTCCCACTTCAGCTTCTTGGGTAGCTGGGACTACAGGCGCATACCACCATGCCTGCCTAATTTTTTGTATTTTTTGAGCTTATTGATACTTGAGGATCTGAGGAAATGAAGCAATACAGGTAAAGTTCAGTAAAGTTGGGAACCGGTGAGAACAGGGTCATGGTGTAGGAGAAGATGATATTAGTGAGCCCTAGGGAGCAAAAACTAGGGTACAGTATGGGATTACCACCAAGTCCAGGATAATGAGGGAGAGAATCTGGTCCTAGAGGAGGATTTGAGGAATAAGGGTAGAATCTAAAAGAAACTTCAAGCTACCTCTCATTTATGACCAATTTTGCCTACCACTGCTCCCTGATGTGCACAGATATACTATCAGACGTTCTCCAGAGAAGCCAAATTCCCCTACTCCTCACAGTATTTTCAGGGATATCCCACTTTAGTAAAGAGGAGGTCATAGTAGTGTCCAATAAATACTGGAATCCTCTCTGTTCCTCTTTACCATCCTCCCCACCCCCAAGTCCAAGATTTCCCTTAACTCTGAAATTTTATGATTCTGTAAAATTCTAATACATGTCCTTCAGCAAATGAAATGGATCAATTAAAAATAGGTAAATTTCAAGTAATATTAGATTCCTGGATGACAATTGTACTAATATCCTTTAAAAATAATGCTCAAGAGAGTGGACGAGATAGCTAACTAAATGCGGCCTGGAAGTGCCACTTCTACCGAGAGAGACCATATCATCAAGTCAGCATAATTTGGGCAACTCTTAGGAGAGAAAATGCCAAGAGTGGTTGGTGAGGAGATGCTGAAGCCAAGGCTGAAGAGGGAGGAAGATGGGAACCTTGTGTGGAGTATCTGAATGCTGGTGCTAGTTCTTGGCCCTGAATAGCTTTTGGGAAAGGGGTGTATGAAGGAAATGAGGGATAGCTCACCCTTGCCACAGACCAACCTAGCTACGGGGGATCCTTTATCCTCCATGGACATGTGAGCTGGCAGGGTAATCTTTCTTTTTTTTTTTTTTTGAGATGGAGTCTCGCTCTGTTGCCCAGGCTGGAGTGCAGTGGTGCAATCTCGGCTCACTGCAACCTCCACCTCCCGAATTCAAGTGATTTCCTGCCTCAGCTTCCTTAGTAGCTGGGATTACAGACACCTGCCACCATGCCCGGCTAATTTTTGTATTTTTAGTAGAGACTGGGTTTCACCATACTGGCCAGGCTGGTCTCGAACTTCTGACCTCAGGCCATCCACCTGCCTTGGCCTCCCATAGTGCTGGGATTACAGGCGTGAGCCACTGCGCCTGGCCAGCAGGGGAATCTTTCTAGGGAGCAAGACAGACAGGAGTGTGGTCAGGACGGAGCCCAGGAGCTTTTGTGTGCTGGTCAGCTCTGGCAGAGATTAGCCATAGACACCCACCCTCCAGGGCTCCTCATCTTCCTCTAGGAGGTGCTGGCCCCAGGTAACCTCCAACCTAAGAAAGATCGGGGCTGGGCCAGGTGCAGTGCCTCACTCCTGTAATCTCAGCACTTTGGGAGGCTGAGGCGGGTGGATCACCTGAACTCAGGAGTTCGAGATCACCCAGGGCAACATGGTGAAACCCCATCTCTATTAAAAATACAAAAAAATTAACTGTGTGGTGGCGCGTCCCTGTAGTCCCAGGTATTTGGGAGGCTGAGGCAGGAGAACCTCTTGAGCCCCAGAGGTGAAGGTTGCAGTGAGCCGAGATCATGCCACTACACTCCAGCTTGAGCTACAGAAGTGAGACTCCATCTCAAAAAAAAAAAAAAAAAAAAGAAAAGAAAAGAAAAAAAGAAAGATCGGGGCTAACTTCCCCATAAGACTGGGGCATATCTTTTCTGCAAGCCCTTCTGCTCACTGGCTCCTGTGAAGGCCCATTCCTAGCTGCCTTGCAGGAGTGTGTACACAGCACCCCCTCTGCAGCCCAGCCAGAGTGCATTGTTCCACCTGAGTACTTTCCCAGTGACTCAGGAACACATCAGAAACCCCAGCACAGCCATAACCCCACCCTGAGCTGTGGGACTTCCTGGTACTTCCAGGGCTGTGGCGTGTAGCTTAGGAGTATGGAGCCAAGATCTAAGGCCAACACTTGAGCAGGGGAGGAGCCCCCACCCTCAGAGGACTGAGAACTAGGGTAGGAGCAGGGTGTGCCTCCCTCCACAGGGCTGGTCCGGAAAGTGTGCAACATATCTCCCTGCTCCAGCCTCTGCCTGAGGGGGCCCCTTGGCCCGGAACACCTAACAAAAGAAAATGCGGGCACAGTGCCAGTGATTGGAGGGGGCACCCCCAAGGCTCAGAAGCAGACATGGTGAGGGAGCCATCTCCTCCCCTCCCACACCACAGAGCACACCTGAGAATGCAAGAAAGTACAAAAGATCTATGTGGCTAGATATTTGCCTAGCTACTGGCCATTACTCTTAAGCACCATCTACTGGATCGCAGCTCAAACTGCAACAACAAAAATTATCCTGCTAATATATACACCTGTGAAACCAACTGCAAGAATTCACCCACATGTGAAGAATCAACACGAGAACTCTGGCAGTTGAAAAAGCCAGTGTCCCCTTACCTCCAGACAAGTCCACTAGTTTCCCAACAATGGTTCTTAACCATTCCAAAATGACTGCAATGACAGACACAGAATTGAGAATCTGGATGTCAAGGAAGTGCATTGAGATTCAGGAGAGAATTGAAACCCAATCCAAGGAATCTAGCAAAATTATCCAAGAGCTGAAAGATGAAATAGCCATTTTAAGAAAGAACCAGACTGAATTTCTAGAGCTGCAAAGTTTACTACAAGAATTTTATAATACCATCCAAGTATGAACAACAGAATAGACCAAGAGGAGGAAAGACTCTCAGAGCTCAAAGACTGGTTCTTCAAATCAACTCATTCAGACAAAAATAAAGAAAAAATTTAAAACAATGAACAAAACCTCCAAGAAATGTGGGATTATGTTAAGAGACCAAATCTAGGCTGGACGTGGTGGCTCACGCCTGTAATCCCAGCACTTTGGGAGGCCGAGGCGGGCGGATCACAAGGTCAGGAGTTCGAGACCAACCTGGCCAACATAGTGAAACCCTGTCTTTACTAAAAATACAAAAATTAGCCAGGCTTGGTGGTGGGCATGTGTAGTCCCAGCTACTTGGGAAGTTGAAGCAGGAGAATCGCTTGAACCTGGAAGGCAGAGGTTGCAGTGAGCCAAGATTGTGCCATTGCACTCCAGCCGGGGTGACAGAGCAAGACTCTGTCTCAAAAAAAAAAAAAGAGAGACCAAATCTACTATTCATTGGCATTTTTAAGAGAGAAGGAGAGAGAATAAGCAACTTGGAAAATATATTTGAGGATATAGTCCATGAAAATTTCCCTAATCTCACTACAAAAATTGATATGCAAATCCAGGAAATACAGAGAACCCTGGTTAGATACTATATGAGATGACCATCCCCAAGGCATGTATTCATCAAATTCACCAAGGTCAATGTAAAAGAAAAAATCTTAAAGGCAGCTAGAGAGAATGGTCAAGTCATATACAGAGAGAACCCTATCAGGCTAGACAACCTCATTAGCAGCAGGCCTGTGAGCACAAACCCTACAAGCTAAAAGAGATTTGGGGCCTATTTGCAGCATCCTTAAATAAATTTCAACCAAGAATTTCATATCCCAGAAAACTAAGCTTTATAAGTGAAGGAGAAACAAAATCCTTCTCAGACAAGCAAATGCTGAGGGAATGTGTTTCAAATAGACCAGCCTTATAAGAGGTCCTTCTGGGAGTACTAAACTTGGAATCAAAAGAATGATACCACTACAACAAACACACACTTAAGCACATAGCCCATAGATACTGAAAAGCAATTATACAATCAGGTTTACATAGCAACCAGCTAACACCACAATGACAGGATCAAAATCACATATATCAGTACTAACTTTGAATATAAATGGGCTAAACACCTCACTTAAAAGACACAGAATGACAAGCTGAATAAAAAGATAAGACCCAACCGTCTGTTGGGTTCAAGAGACACATCTCACACATAGTGACACCCACAGTCTCAAAGTAAAGGGATGGAGAAAGATCTACCACGCAGAAAGAAAACATAATAGAGCAAGGGGCCAGGTGTGCTGGCTCACACCTGTAATCCTAGCACTTTGGGAGTCCAAGGCTGGTGAATCACATGAGGTCAGGAGTTTGAGACCAGCCTGGCTAACATGGTGAAACCTTGTCTCTACTAAAAATACAAAAATCAGCCAGGCATGGTGGTATGGTGGTGCATGCCTGTAATCCCAGCTACCTGGGAGGCTGAGGCAGGAGAATCGCTGGAACCCAGGAGGCAGATGCTGCAGTGAGCTGAGAGTGTGCCACTGCACTCCAGCCTGGGTGACAGAATGAGATTGTCTCAAAAAAAAAAAAAAAAAAAAAAAAGCAAGCTTTGCTATTCTTATATTTGATAAAACGTTAGTAAAAATTAAGAAGGACAATAAAGGGCCTTATGCAATGATAAAGGGTACAACACAACAGGAAGACTTAACTATCCTAAATATATGCACACCCAGCATTGGCTCACCCAGATTCATAAAACAAGTTTTTGGCATTAAAAAAGACTTAGGTGGCCAGGCGCGGTGGCTCACGCCTGTAATATGAGCACTTTGGGAGGCCGAGGCAGCCAGATCACCTGAGGTCAGGAGTTCGAGACCAGCCTGGCCAACATGGTAAAACCCCATCTCTACTGAAAATACAAAAAAAAAAAATCTCTAAAATCTACACAAACAGATGGAAATTAAACAACTTGCTCCAGAATAAACACCAGTATTAGCAAAAATTACCAAAATCTCTGGGATGCAGCTAAAGCAGTGTTAAGAGGAAAGTTTATAGCTCTAAACACCCTCATTAATTAGTTAAAAAGCTCTAAAATTAACAATTTAACATTAAACCTAAAAAAACTAAAAGAACAAATAAACCCCAAAGCTAGCAGAAGAAAAGAACCAAAATTGGAGAAGCGCATAATGAAATTGAGATGCAAACATCCGTACAAAAGATGAAAACAAGAGTTGGCTCTTCGAAAAAATAAGCAAGATTAATAGACCACTAGCTAGATTAACAAAGGAAAAAAGAGAAGATCTAAATAAATATAATCAGAAATGACAAAGATGACATTACAGCTGATTCCACAGAAATACAAAAGATCTTCATAGTACTATGAACAACTCTATGCACACAAATTATAAAATTTGGAGGAAATAGAGAAATTCCTGGAAACACACAATCTCCCAAGGTTGAATCAGGAAGAAATTGAATCCCTGAATAGACGAGTATCAAGCTTTGAAATTGAATCGATAATAAAAAACTTGACAACCAAAAAAAGCACTGGACCAGATGGATTCACAGCTGAATTCTGCCAGACACCTAAAGAAGAACTGGTATCAGTGCTACTGAAATTATTTAAAAAAAAAAACAAAAAACAACAAAAAAAAAACAGAAGAGGAGGGACTCCTTCCCTAGCTCATGCTGTGAGGCCAGCGTCACCCTAATACTAAAATCTAGCAGAGACCATAAAGAAAGAGAAGTAAGGCCAATATCTCTGATGAACAAAGATGCAAAACTCCTCAATAAAATACTAGCAAACTGAATCTGGAAGCACCTCAAAAACTTAATTCACCACAGTTAAGTAGGCTTTATCCCTGGGATGCAAAGTTGGTTTAACATACACAAATCAATAAATGTGGTTCACCACATAAACAGGATTAAAAGCAAAAACCATATGATCCTCTCAATAGATGCAATAAAAGCTTTTGATAAAATCTGAACGTCACTTCTTGATAAAAACCCTAAACAGATGAGGCATTGAAGGAACATACCTCAAAATAATAAGAGCCATCTATCATTAACCACAAACCCACAGCTAACATTATACTGAATGGACAAAAGCTGGGACCATTTCCCTTGAGAACTGGAACAATACAAGGATGCCTACTCTCACCACTCCTATTTAACATAGTACTGAAAGTCCTAGCCACAGCAATCAGGCAAGAGAAAGAAATGAAAGGCATCCAAATGGAAAAAGAAGTCAAACTGTATCTCTTTGCTGATGATATGATTCTATACCTAGAAAATCCTAAGGACTCTGCCAGAAGCTCCTAGAACTGATAGACAATTTAGCAAGGTTTCTGGATATAAAATCAATGTACAGCCTGAGTGCAGTAGCTCATGCCTGTAATCCTAGCACTTTGGGAGGCAGAGGTGGGCAGATCACTTGAGGTCAGAAGTTTGAGACCAGCCTGGCCAACATGACAAAACACTGACTCTACTAAAAATACAAAAATTAGCTGGGCATGGTGGTGCATGCTTATAATCCCAGCCACTCAGGAGACTGAGGCACAAGAATCACTTAAACCCAGGAGGTGGAGGTTGCAGTGAGCCAAGATCGTGCCACTGTACTTTAGCCTGGGCAACAGAGTGAGACTGTCTCAAAAAAAAAAAAAAAAAAAAAAAAATCAGTATACAAAAATCAGTAGCATTTCTATACACCAGTAACACCCAGGCTGAGAGTCAAACTAAGAGCACAGTCCCATTAGCCACAAAGAAAATGAAATACCTAGGAATACAACTAACCAAGGAGGTGGAAGATCTCTAAAATGAGAACTACAAAACACTGCTGAAAGAAATCAGAGATGACAAATAAATGGAAAAACATTTCATGCTCATGCATTGGAAGAATCAGTATCATTAAAATGGCCACAGTGACAAAGGCAACGTACAGATTCTGTGTTATTCCGATCAAACTACCAATATTACTTTTCACTAAACTAGAAAAAAAATTCTAAAATTAATATGGAACCAAAAAAGAGCCTGAATACCCAAAGCAATACTAAGCTAAAAGAACAAAATGGGACTTCAAACTAAAGTGTAAGGCTACAGTAACCAAAATAGCATGGTATTGATACAAAAACAGACACATAGACCAATGGAACAGAATAGAAGACTCAGAAATAAAGTCACATACCTACAACCATCTGATTTTTGACAAGGCCAACAAAACAAGCAATGTGGAAAGGACTCCCTTTTCAATAAATGTGCTGGGATAATTGGCTAGCCATATGCAAAAGAATGGAACTAGGCACCTTAAATTTTATAATATACAAAAATTATCTCAAGATGGGTTAAAGATTTAAATGTAAAACCTCAAACTATAAAAATCCCAGAAGAAAACGTGGGAAATACCCTTCTCAATAAGGGCCTTGGCAAAGATTTTTTTGGCTTAGTCCCCAAAAACAGTTGCAACAAAAACAAAAATTGACAAGTAGGACCTAATTAAACTAAAGAGCATCTGCACAGAAAAATAAACTATTGACGGAGTAAATGACATACAGAATGGGAGAAAATACTTTCAAGCTGTGCATCCAACAAAAATTCTATATCCAGAAATCTATAAGGAATTGAAACAAGCAGAAAGCAAGCCCGTTAAAAAATGGACAAAGGATATAAACAGACATTTCTCAAAAGAAGACATAAGCAGCCAACAAACATATGAAAAAATACTAATCATCAGAGAAATGCAAATTAAAACCACAATGAGATACCATCTCACATCAGATAAAATGACTATATTAAAAAGTCAAAAAACAGTAGATGCTGGCAAGATTGCATAGAAAAGGGAGCACTTATATACTGTTAGTGGCAATGTAAATTAGTTCAGCCACTATGGAAAGCAGTTTGGAGATTTCTCAAAGAACTTAAATCAGAGCTACCATTCAACCCAACAGTTCCATTACGGGTATATACAGCCCCTCCCCCGCAAATAGATTATTGTACCAAAATGACACTTGCAGTGCTATTCACAATAGCAAAGACATGGAATCAACCTAAGTGGACATCAGTGGTGGATTGGATAAAGAAAATATGGTACATATACACCATGGAATACTATGCTGCCTGGAAAAAGAATGAAAGCATATCTTTTGCAGCAACCTGGATGGAGCTGGAGGCCATAACCTAAGCTAAATAATGCACAAACAGACAACCAAACACTGTGTGTTCTCACTTACAAGTGGGAGCTAAACACTGAGTACACATGGGCATAAACAAGGGAACAGTAGACACTGTGGACTACTAGAGCAGGGAGGGAGGGTGTGGGTTATAAAACTACCTATTGGGTAGTATGCTCACTACCTGGGTGCAATATGCCCATGTAAAAATCCTGTACATGTACTCCCTATGTCTAAAATAAAAGTTGAAATTTAAAAAATAAAAATAAATCATGCTCACATTCTCACGTCATTTTTTTTCTCGTTTTGCTGGGAAATTTCTTTCTTTCTTTCTTTCTTTTTTTTTTTTTTTTTTTTGAGATGGAGTTTCGCCGTTGCGGCCCAGGCTGGAGTGCAATGACACGATCTCAGCTCACTGCAACCTCTGCCTCCCAGGTTTAAGTGATTCCCCTGCCTCAGCCTCCCGAGTAGCTGGGATTACAGGCATACACCATGACGCCCAGCTAATTTTGTATTTTTAGTAGAGATGGGGTTTCTCCATGTTGGTCAGACTGGTCTCGAACTCCTGACCTTAGGTAATCCGCCCGCCTTGGCCTCCCAAAGTGCTGGGATTACAGGTGTGAGCTACCGCGCCCAACCCATTTTGTTTTGTTTTTAAAGGAAGATTTCTAATATTATTACTATGTGTTGATCAAAATAATTTATAAAATGATTTATTTCCAGTCTCTAGAAAATATTTTGCAGTTTTTAGTTTTTTTTACACTCACATAAACATTCTTTTTTTCCCCCTTAACTCTAATATTTCAATACATTTATTCAGCTTGAAGTTACAGGTAAACTAGTTTTTTGAATAATCGGACTTAGTAGTACACAACAATAGTTTCTGCCTGGTTTGAAGAGTTAACACTTCACAGCTTTCAGATTTGTGGCATTGACGTAAATAATTGCTGCAAGTATGAGTCTGCCCATAGAATACATGCTTGTCTTGGGAATGGATCATTCTTTTACCATGTGCCAAAATATTTTTGGAAAGAGTTTTGGATCTGAGGGTTTTCTCATTTTTGTCTCTTGGTTTTTTTGTGTGTGGGGTTTTTTTTTGGTTTGTTTTTTTTTTTTTTTTTTTTTTTTTGACAGAGTCTCGCTGTATCGCCAGGCTGGAATGCAGTGGCGCAATCCCGACTCACTGCAACCTCCACCTCCCGGGTTCAAGCAGTTCTCCTGCCTCAGCCTCCCAAGTAGCTGAGATTACAGGCACGTGCCACCACGCCCGGATAATTTTTGTATTTTTAGTATAGACAGGGCTTCACTATGTTGGCCAGGATGGTCTCGATCTCTTGACCTTGTGGTCTGCCCGCCTTGGCCTCCCAAAGTGCTGGGATTACAGGCGTGATCCCACCATGCCCTGCCTGGTTTTTTTTTGTTTTGTTTTTTTAATAGATTCTTCTTGCAATGCATGTGTATATATAAGAAGCAGTAAATAAACACATGTATGTTGAGTGATTACTTACTGTTTCTGGTATTTACTTGAATGGGAGTCCTAAAAAGTATAATTCCTTGTGTATTATTCTCATGTGAGACATTTAAAGTCTGGTGGATTTTTTTTGATGTTTAATATACATTATAAATTTGAAAATGTTTTTATTAGCTACATTATTCATCCTCATAAATTTAAGAGCAATCATGTCGAAACATTAAGTATGAAATAAAAACAGTATGTCTTTGTCAAAAAATGAAGATGCGTAAGTTCAAATTATGTTGAAGGTAAATTTGGTCTTTATTTTGCATATTTTGATTGGTAGTTTTAAGTCTTTGTGACTACTGAATTAAATTTAATATGCCATATCATGTCAGAATGCTTTTGAACCTTATACTTTTCACTGAGGCCCAGATGTCAATCAGATAGTTATTTAAACTCTAATGATAGTTTTTAGTGTTTGTCTCACTTTGGAGTGGTTTCCAGGCCTTGGATTATAGGACTAGGTAGGTTATATATTTCTCTAGAAAATTACAAGTCTTTCATATTTTATCTTGACAAGGGAAGTAGGAAAAGTACCCATATAAATTAGAGCATTAGACATTTATTGCATGGCGTATACAAAGCAACCTACTAAGAGCCCTGTGGCAGCTAAAAATGAGAATATAAGATCCAGGCTGTGTCTTCAAGGACCTTAGAGTCACCTAAACACAGATACAATGGAAGTTGTAGTTCTTTTAAATCACAAAACACGAATTCTAGAGCTTCACAATAAGGGTTGTAAGAGTTGAGCAGAAGGAAAAAAATTACTTGTCTAGGCTGAGCCAGCAAGGATTAACTGGCAAGGTGAAATTACTTTTTCTTGTTTCTAGATAGTACCCATTTATGCTGGTGTGCCTAATATGGTATAGTTAATTCAGACTCTCTTTTCCTTGGAGGAAAAGCCAGGACAAGATGCCCAGCAGCACTATGTCCATGTCCCGAGACCAAAGTTGTTAGCATAACTGCCTAGGTTTTGCCAAGGAATTAGATGCTGCTGGAAAAATATCCAGAGCTCTTATATTTGCTATCCAAAGAGTTCCACAGTGTTGAGGGGTAAATGGCATCTCACTATTGACTAGACATGTGCCAAGTGGCTGGTTGGTACCCTTCATGCATACAAAGCAGGCTTGAGATGTATCCTTGCATATTTGAAAGTTCTGTGGTTATGATGAGCTGAAATGACCACTGATTAATACAGTAGCTCTCTAAAATAATGAGGTTTCTCCACTAACAGAACCTCTTTATTTATCAAACTTATAATAAAATGAGGAATCTGCTTGAGGTAAAATAACCTTTTCGTTATAACTGAAGATTTCGTCTTGATTCTCTGTGAATTTGTTGTGATTGTAGAATAAGGCAAAGGGCTTGTTTTGATAAGATCCTAGACTGTTATAATCAATATATCATGTGTTGACTTTATATGCTTTTGTTAATGTGACTTTCTACATGTTAGGAAAATGAAGAAAAATATCATCAGAAAATGTTACATTTCTAATAATGCACTTTTCCTGTGTATGATGGTTTTTAAATTTTTCAAATTATTAAGATACTGAAATTATGTGGCCATGCCAAGATTACCATCGAACTGTTTTCGTTCACCAATATGTGTGATTTTCTGCAAACAAGCAATTTCTTCTGTTGAATTTCCTGCTCAGCGTCATTATTTTGCCCTTTACTTTTCATGAGTATTTAACACTTTCTGTTTCAAAGCCAGTTTCCATGAGCTCTGCCTTGTGTCCTCCAGCCTGTGCGTGTGTATATACGTGTGTGGGTATGTGGGGAGGCTGGTAGGGGGTGAGAAATGACAGTTAATTCCTGTTAACTCTGACCAAGTAATGTACACTGGGTATTTGTGAATCAAATTGTGTGCATTGTGAAAAATATGTATCTGTCCACTCTTGTTTTCCTAGTGAATATTAGCATTGATTATGATGTGGACATATTTCTCAGACTTTCTGGGTCTTCATCTAAATAGCAGCAGCAAATAATGAAGTATTCAGAGCTTAACCATCATCATCTCGTGTTTCCTTGAGTTTAAATTGAAGTAAAAATGGAGTAAAAGACCATCTTATTTATTTTTAAAATCTGCTATCATCAGAAAGTAATTAACTCAGATCCACAATTAGCCTCACAGCAGTCCATATTAACTACCTCCAACTATCCTAGGTCTTTCAGAGGTGGCATAATTTTGAGATTATTTTGCACTTGAAACAGGGAGGCTTATAATAACTAGCTTGAAGCACATTTAAGGGTGTGAGGTTTTTCCTTTTTCTTTTTGTGTTAATATCTACCTTGTCTAATGATAATTTTCTGGTTTGTAAGTGGAGAAAAGCAAATATTAGAAGAAAATTCTTTCTTCCTAGTATAAAGCTAAGTCTTTCATAAGTCTAAAAGTAGCTGCTTTGCTTTAACTGGAAATTTCATTATTGAATTAGTAACTTGACACAAAAGAATTAACAAAGTGAATCAAATACACCAGTACAATGAAGTAAATTTGAAGAGACCCGCTCATCACCACTGCTGGCTGGTAAAGTGTAATTGCTGGCGCTGCCTTGTTTACCTTTTTGGTTTGATTTTGTTTTAAAGGAAATGTTCGCTTGTATAGCATTCCTGCATAATTCAGATGCTGCACAAAGCTCGACCCTGGGAACCTATTTTGCAGCTCTCTGAATGTTTTTTATACTACCTGCTTTTACAGGTTTAAATTACATTTTGTGACACTGTTTTTGTGGTTGAATTAGAAACTTTTTTTTTTTCCTTAGTTAAACCTGTGATAAGTAATTGTCACAGTTAGTGCCTTGGTACAATGCTAATTTGAAGTGACATGTCCATACTGGCCCTCTGTAACATGAAGAAGCCTAACAGGTGTGAGGGGTGTGGCTTCCCATGGGCTCTCTTGAACTTCTAACCGAGAAAAACAGCAGAAAAAGTGAAATGAACCTTGAATAAAGCTGTCAGCAGTAATTATCTCAGCAACACTTTGTGGGGAGATAAAATAAGCACTGATGCTTTTATAACCTGAGCACACTGCATCCAAGATAGATTTTTCACCCATTTAGTATAAACTTCTAAATACCTTTCAAGAGATATTTTCATACAGCCTAATTAAACAATAACAACAATAACAATTAACATGAAATATAAATTGTTGAAAAACATGCATTTGTTTTTATTTTAACATGGTTTCTTTTTGATATTTAAGTAGTTTTAATAACAGAAAACTTTTTCCATGCTTCTTTTTGTGGTAAGCCATTATGGTGTGAAATCTCAAGTAATGTGTAGAAAATTATGTTCTCTTTTGGGAAAGGATACTTCCACAATTAGAAAAATGCTTGAAAGTTTGGTTTTCAGTTTCTTTGAGAGGTATTCAGTGTATTGAACATATCATCATATGGATCATATATGAAACAGGTAATACATATATGTGAATGAGCTGAATGACCTGCAAGTCACCATATGAACACCACTGTATTGGAGTACAGTAGGAACCACGGAAGATTTGATCAATGTTTTTCAATCTGTTCTCCAAACACAATCCATTGTCTTTTTCTTTGACAGCTGTCTTTTAAAAGTGTACTTTAATTTATTTAGCAAAATACTTCAAATCACTAATGACTATGTTTGCCTGACCTGAGTAGAGTATAGGAAAGTTAAAGTGAGATTTTTGTTTATAAATTTCCTGGCTATAGAAGCTAACTGTGGGGGTGTGGGGGAGAAAACAGGTGAAACATGTGGTTTTGCAACATAAGTTGTTCTCTTTATTCTTTTCATGGTCTTAAAATATAGTTATATTTTGGGCGATCTAATGACTTAACTTTTTTTTTTTTTTCCATAATTCAGCTTTACCATGTTCCTGCATCCCCAAAATTAAAAGCTTGACAAGTCAGCCTGGTTGGTTTATGTTTCAGGTGGAGATGATGTCATTTTTAAAAGCTGAGAATCTTCAGGCACAGTAGCTCACACCTGTAATCCCAGCAATTTGGGAAGCTAAGGTAGGAGGATTGCTTGAGCCCAGGAGTTCGAGACCAGTGCGGGCAACATAGCAAGACTCTACTAAAAATAAAAAAAAAGTTGGCCGGGTGTGGTGGCCTGTGCCTGTAGTACCAGCTGCTCAGGAGGCTGAAGTGGAAAAATTGTTGGAGCCTGGGAGGTCAAGGCTGTGGTGAGCTGTGATCAAGCCACTGCACTCCAGGTTGGGTGACAGAGTGAGACCTTGCCTCAAATAAATACTAGAGATGAAGTTAGTTCTGACTCTGTTTTGCTGTCTGTTAGCTCTGTGATCGACCCTGGGTGAAAATATGAGCCTCATTTTTCTTGTCTGTGAAATGGCGATGTGGCAAGCTATGCCAGGTTCATTCTCACTAAGAGGGAATAACAAGGATTAGGCAGAATAGCATAAAATAGAACTAGCATGATCTATACTTTATTCACAAACCTAAAGCCTGGAAAATTATTGGCTTTATCAAAGCAGAAACTGTTCACCATTGGCTCTATCTCTAGCACTCAGCTGAGGTCTTGACACATTGTGGTTGTTCAGTAACTATTAGTTAAGTGAGTGGATAATGGTATTTTGCACTCTACTTATAGTACTGTCTGTTCCCCCAGAGTGATTTAGCAAAATTCATACAATCAAGCATAGATAGATACATTGGTTGATAGACAGATTTAGATACACATACTCCTGAATCTTCACAACAATCTTGTAAATTATAAGACTTTGCAGAGGTGGAAATTAAGGCACTGAGAAGGTGAGAGAGTTGTCCAGAGTCATACAAGCTCTTTAACCAGCAGAACCAGGATTTCAAACCCTAGAAGAATGGCTTTGGAGTCCAAGTTCATAATTGCTCTGCTTTTATACCTCTCCAACGAAGTGTAGTGACGTCTGCCTACCAAAGAAATTACCTTACAATGACACATTTTTCCAGATACTTCGTTGTCAGTGATACAAATGATTTGAGAGATATGGGGAGACATTTTGGGGTAAGACTTCTCCTTCTTCAGTAAGATACTACTTCTTCCCCTCCCCTCCTAGGACAGCAGGTCCCCTCATGCGTTGCACTCATTGAAGCAATGTTGCAGCCTCTCTTAGGACTACCATTTCCCTAGTGAACAGAAATGTCATACATGGTTATGGCCTGGGCAGACTTCCACAGATGTAAGATGACAGAGTTTTGATCTCTAGGAATTTGTCGTTCCCCTCCTTTGGGTCCAGTTCCTGACCCACTCATGTAAAACCTTTGCCTGTTGAGGTGCAAGGCAGGACTGAACTCCAGAGGCAGGGTTCAGGCACCTGACCAAATTGAGGACTAGCTAAAATAGGGACAGGGCAAAAGCAGCTTTCCATAAGACATGTCCACCATTGTGCCATGTCTGTTTACCATTGCCATGGCAAAACCCAGAAGTGACTGCCCCTTTCCATGTCAACAACTGAGCAACCCAGAAGTTACCCCCCTTTTCCTAGAAATTTCTGCATAACCACCCCTTAATTTGCATGTAATTAAAAGCAGGTATAAATATGACTGCAGAACAGCCTTTGAGCTGCTACTCTGAGCACACTGCCTATGGGGGAGCCCTGCTCGGCAAGGAGAAGTAGCTTTGCTACTGTTGTACACTGCCACTTCAATAAAAGTTGCTGTCTTAACACCTCCAGCCCACCCTTGAATTCTTTTCTGGGCAAAGCCAAGAACCCTCCTGTGCTAAGCCCCAGTTTTGGGACTCGCCTGCCCTGTATCACTGTGACATCCACATTGCCTCTGTCTACTCAGTTCCCACCTGGGATTCTGGGTCTCCCCTTAGGAACTAGCTGAATAAATGAGGTTTATCTGGAAGATTTGTCCAAGTGTCACTGGATATGATTGACTACCAAAAGATACCAAGTGTTTTGGAGACAAAGAAAAATGTGAAATTGGGGAGGTCATATAGAAGGCTTTCAGAAAGAGATTGAGCTGAGTTTTGAAGTTTTGTCACTTAAATCTTTCTCATATTGTCTTCACATACCTAAGAAATAGACAGATGGAAAAGAATGGTGAGGGAAACCCAGGCAAGAGTAATGGAATGAGCAGAAGCCTAAGAGTAGGCACATGCAAGGCACATTTTTGGATCATTGAGCAAACAAATCTGTATACAAAAATAGTGGGAGATAATGGCTGGAAAGGTGGGCAGGGTTATGGCCTTGAACATCAGACTGAAAAAGTTTTCAGGGTGAGAGAAAACATGAGAATCATCTAGTCCAATTTTTTCATCATACAGGTGATAAAACTTAGAGAAGAGAGTTGATCAAGGTCATAGAATGAATAAGAGGCAGATTTAGAGTTTTAACCCAGGTCCTTTGCTCTCTATATAGTGTTTTTCCCAAGTATTTACACATATGGAATCATACCACAGGCCAACTTATGGCAGAAAGGTGTCATACAAGGGCACCAAGAAGCCTAAAGACGTAAAAGAACAATTCTTGCTTTGCTTTAATGGTGGCAACAGGAAAAAAAAAAAGTGGCTTACAGGCTAGTTAAATGTTTTTAAGCTAAATGTTCTCAGGAGGCTTAACTGGTCCCCCAAAGTCATTGCAGCAGACAGAGATACCCTTTTTAGTTTTTCATTTGTTTGTTTGTTTTTGTTCTTGTTATTTTTGCCTCCAATAGCCTGTTCTTTCTCTCAATTTTGGTTTAGTTCCTCTCGCAGGAATTGAATGGGAAACCTGAAGCAAGTTCCACTTTTGGACATGGCTATGTAATGTATCCTTTCGAAATTCCCAGTCGTAAGCAGGTAATGAGTGATGTAAGATATGGGCCCTTAGAAACTCTCACAGCTCGGCCGGGCGCGGTGGCTCACGCCTGTAATCCCAGCACTTTGGGAGGCCGAGGCGAGCGGATCACCTGAGGTCAGAAGTTCGAGACCAGCCTGACCGACATGGAGAAACCCCGTCTCTACTAAAATACAAAAAAATTAGCCAGGCATGGTGGCGCATCCCTGTAATCCCAGCTACTCGGGAGGCTAAAGCAGGAGAATCGCTTGAACCTGGGAGGCAGAGGTTGCGGTGAGCTGAGATTGTACCATTGCACTCCAGCCTGGGCAACAAGAGTGAAACTCCGTCTCAAAAAAAAAAAAAAAAAAAAAAAAGAAGAAACTCTCACAGCTACAATATATCTAAACAAAAATGCTCTCCATAGGTTGGCACTCACAAGAATGTTATGTGGGAAATGATAAGAAACTCTTCTCTCTCTATAATTTAAATTTGTTCACTTAGGAAGAAATTTTTCTTTAACATTGGTCAGCATCATTTGGATATCTTTGGTATGGAAAAGACTGAATAATATGTTTGGTTGTTGTATGTTTTAGAACATATACTAATACAGTTAAATTTAATTGACATCTGTTGATATAAAATACTTAAATGATACCAATTCTGTCATCTAGGCTTAGATTCTTAAAAATAATTGGGCATTGCAACTGAAAACACCTATATGATAATCCTTCTGGCAAGGAGACAAAGATGAGGTGGTGTGTGATTTTTATTTTTTTAAAGTTGAAAATCTAGTCCACTATGCTACATATTTTTTCACTTATCTCTTTGTTGCTGTCAACAAAGATATTATTCCCATTTCTCAGACAAGGAAACTGAGATGTTTTGAGATAAGCAGCTTTCCTGAGAAATGACATTAGATATCAAAGCCCGGATCCAAGGCCAGGTTATTTGGATCCAAGTGCCTGACATATAATAACTAAATATTTATTGAATAAGTTATCAACTCTGAGTAACTATATGGTTAGTATAACATTCAACAGATAGTTCTAAATTATCAAATAATATGAGGAAGAAAAGCAGAGTCAAGAGAAATCTGCACGTATTCCAGATCTCTCTTTCCCCCTCACCCTTCCTACTGGTTATAGGCAATATGTTTAATATGTTCTTTTCCCTCTTCTGCCCTCCACCAGAGGGTGCTCATAAGCAACTAAATGACGTAAAGCTGTAGTGATAGGAACTGAGAAAGAAGGGCTATTTTAATTCACAGTGTGGATTATTGGCCTCTGAAAAAAAAAAAAGTTGACTTTGGAACAGAGTTCTTGATTGAGCTGAAATAACTTTGGTTTAAAGTTGCCTTACAAATAACATCTTGAGCACTTACTTACCTGAGGATAGTACTTTTTTATATAGGTAAAGTTGACCATTCTCTCTAAAAAGGTATGAGGGACTATGCCATTAGACAGTGTTAGGCTGGTCTGGGCTGTATTTCTTATTGTGTAACTTAATGCTCTTCAGAAGTATTTTAATGATGTAGAATACTTCAGAACCTCTTCTAGTGTACTCACTAAAATCAATAAGTAATGAAGTACAAGAATATTGATGTCTGTGTTTAGTTATAAAAGCATATCCATTTAGAAATTGTGCTAATTCTGTTACAGTGAGCAGCTCTTTATCTCCCTATGACATAAGCTGGTTTTAGGGGATGAAATGCCCTAGAAGATTAAAAAAAAAAAAAAAACTTTTTATATTGAGCAACCTCTCTTTGATAGCCAAAATCTCAAGATAATGTTGGGACAGTATAAGGAAGCATAAAAGTAGGTAATTATAATGTGGAAAAATAGCATCAGGTGATTCTCCTTGATTTTGAGAGTCCCACCAGATTAAATGAAAGAAACCAAAAAAGTCAGAAGCATTTAAAATCACTATATATATTTCCAAAAGCTTTTAAAAAGAAAATATGAGATAATTAAATCAAGATATTTGTTAGTATTTTACAATTAACTGTAACATCTTTAAAAAACACATAGTTGGCTGGGTGTGGTGGCTCACACCTGTACTCCCAGCACTTTGAGAGCCCAAAAGGGGGAGCCCAGGAGTTCAAGACCAGCCTGGGCAACATGATGAGACTCTATCTCTGCAAAAAATAAGGAGACCCTCATTTCTACAAAAAATTTAAGAATTAGCTGGGCATGGTGGCATGCACCTGCAGACTCAGCCACACAGGAGGCTGAGGTGGGAGGACTGCTTGATGTGGGGAGATCGAGGTGGCAGTCAGCCGTGATTGTACCACTGCACTCCAGTCTGGGTAACAAAGCCAGACTGTCTCAAAAAACAAAAAAAGAAGAAAAAGAAAAACCAAGATTAGGAGTCAAAAAGAGAACATGCTTGTGCTATCATTAAGCAGATGTGAGACTTGGGACAAACACTTCACCTCTCTATACCTCAGTTTCTTTTCCTGTTAAGTGAGAGGATTAGACCCTTATCTTGTGAGGAGAAACTGCCTTTCATTTGGAATCTGTTGCGGATGGTGGGATCACTGATAGAAGTTTAAGAGAAGGCTGCTGATACCTTCTCTCTGGAAATTCTTATTACTAGCTTGGAATGGGGCAGGGGAGATGCTGGGCGGGGGAAGATATGGCAGTAGCACTTGACTGGGCTAAGGCTTCAAGATCTCGTGGTTGGGATACAAGCAACTGATGAATTCTGAGGACTCTTCCAAATCTAGTATCTTATGTGTAAAATGAAGCCATGTATAGCAGCCATCCTTGTTTCTTCCAACTCTGGTTGCTTACATGGTAGCGTTTGTGTTTATGTACATAGCAAAAAGCCTGAGAACTTGTAACTGTTGGTTTTTATTTCATTAAACTTTACCAACTTGGCAAATCAACTGAGGACTGTAACACAGCAAGGCCAGGCAGAGAACACAGTTTTTTGAGCTATTTACACAGGAGTTTTGTTGATAATTGATCTTGACCTGCACATGTCTTTTAATATTCTGTTGGTTCCAGAATATTATTAGTCACTTCCTTTTTAACAGTGTGCTTTTTTATGAGGTGACTAAACTGCTGTTTAACCCTGCTACAAGAATGTGGCAGTGGGCTAGTCCAGACAAGTGCATGTACACTTGGTAACTAGCATTCTTGATAAGCTTGCTTCAACCTGCCACAAATTAAAGCTCTGTGTGACTTTTCTAGCACATAAGTGACAAAAAAATGGCTGGGGGAAGGGCAGAAGAAACCTCGGATTGTGAATAAAAATAAATAAGCTTTTTTGAGTTGCGCTTTGGTTGGCAGTAAATGAAATTTTAGCCTCATGACTCAGTTTGGTTTAAAACTACCTCAGTAATCTATGTAGCTGAACAGTAAGCATCTGAAAATTTAAAAGGAGTATTCCAGAAGTCATCTTCAGGACTACTTACTATAAAAAGCCTTATTTACGTTGGAAATGTGATGTAATAGGAAACTCCATGGCTTTTGGAGTTAAATCTGGTTTGCCATCTGGTACCTGATTTATCTCGGACAAGTTACTCCATCACTCTAAGGTTGTTTTATGATTTGTACAATCATGATAGTCTTTAATTTACAGAGTTGTCATGTATGGTAGACATATGTTAAGCACTTACTATGTAGTTTCTGACTAATTGATGGTCTCTAGGAGTAGCTGTTTTAACTAAGCCAAAGAAAGTAATTACTGGTTATCAGATAGTAAGACAAGATATCTTAGAGCCTTAATAGTTGTTTGATTGGATGCTTTTTAAATGGTTGTAAGATAAAGTGCCTGAGTTTTAATTTTGGTTCACCAGTCAGTACCTGTTTGACTTTGGGCAACCTTCTTATTCTGTGTGAGATTTAGTAACCTCATCTCTAAAATGGGGATTATAATCCTTACCTGGCAGAGTTATTGTGAGAATTAAGTGGGGTAGTGCGTATAAAGCACTTTGTGTAATAACAATACATACTGAGCTCTTAATAATAGCAGTTATTATACAACTGCTTTTTAAAATACTGAATGGTTTCATGGGCGTATGTGTGTGTGTATATATATATATATATATATATATATATATATATATATATATATATATATGTCAAAAAGCAATACTTTAGGCTGGGTGAGGTGGCTCCTATCTATAATCCCAGCATTTTGGGAAGCCGAGGCAGGCAGATCACTTGAGGTCAGGAATTCAAGATCAGCCTGGGCAACATGATGAAACCCCATCTCTACAAAAATACAAAAATTAGCCAGACTTGGTGGCATGCACCTGTAGTCCCAGCTACTCAGGAGGCTGAAGAGGAGAATCGTTTGAACCTGGGAGATGGAGGTTGCAGTGAGCTGAGATCACACCACTGCACTCCAGCCTGGGTGGCAGAGTGAGACTCTGTCTCAAAAAAAAAAAAAAAAAAGCAATACTTTATATGAGGATATAAATGCATGTATTAATAGCACTGAATACTGCCTTATTGAAGTATATTTGACCTGTAATAAACCATACATTTTTTAAGTGTACAGTTGGATACATCTTGACATACAAATACACAGATTAAAAAGATCATCAGTGCAGTGTAGTCAATGCTAATATCCAGTAGCATTCCCAAATCTGGATGAAATTACATCAGTGTCTTGTTAGGATGATGACAAGCTTGAGATATGGTTTTTAAAAAATGTCTCATATTAATTGTTCTTCTTAAAACACAAGAGAATTGTATTTTACAAACTGAGTGAATGAAAGATACAAACAGTAAAGCTGTAGTTTGAATCACGTTCACTTGTGTTACTGGGTGTGTTATATGCAGAGCAAGGAGTCTGCAGGTGACATAACCAAATCTCCTTAGTGATGTATGAAGATCATAGCCCATTAGGGCTAGAAGGGATCTGAGAGGCCATTTAGTTGGTCGTACCTATATTTTACAAAAGGAGAATTTAAGACTCTTGGTTACTGACCCAAGGTCCCATAACAGGTTTTATAGCTTCCAATACTCTTAAAATGTCTTAGTCTTTGTCATTTATAATTAGAAAAAAAGACAGACTGCAAGCATGTATTTGGGAGAGGGTTAAAATTTGGCTATAAAATAAAAAATACTTTGAAGAACTAATTCATATGTATATGAATATATGTATATATGAATATATGTATATGTGAATATATGTGTGTATATGAATATATATAGTGTATGTATGTGTGTGTGTGTATATATGTGTGTGTGTGTGTGTGTGTGTGTGTGAATATATATGTATTTTTTGAGACTGAGTCTCACCCAGGCTGGAGTGCAGCGGCTCAATCTCAGCTCACTGCAACCTCTGCCTACTGGGTTCAAACAGTTCTCCTGCCTCAGCCTCCCGAGTGCCTGGGAGTACAGGCGCCCGCCACCATGCCCAGCTAATTTTTGTATTTTTAGTAGAGACGGGGTTTCACCACGTTGGTCAGGCTGGTCTCTGACTCCTGACCTCAAGTGATCTGCCCGCCTTGGCCTCCCAAAGTGCTGGAATTACAGGTGTGAGCCACCACGCCGAGTCTACTAATATGATATTTTTAAAGAAAGAAGTATTAAGAATGGTCTTAAATGCTCTGAGGACCAAGCTTAACATGATAATACTGTGTTTTACTAACAACTTGTTAGACATAGCCAGTGATCAGTCATGATGGTTTACAGGAGTTTTCCTTTGCATATTGTCCTAGTATTTTATTTTCATATGAAGAATAACGTAAAGAATAATACAAAGAAGATACTGTTTGCTTTGTTTATTGTGTAAAGAAGAAACATCAAAAAGATTCTAAGATTTCATGAAAGAGCTTGTCTTCTCAGTTGTTTCAAATAATAGTTGTCATTATTCATGAAAATTAGTTGCACATGTACACATTGCATAGTTCAGCAGTTCACAGCTTTTTGGTCTCAGGATCCTTTTGCACTTGTAAAGAAATCATCAAAGACCCCAGAGAGCTTTTGTTTATGTGGATTATATTCATTGACATTTACCATTCTAAAAATTAATATTGAAGAAAATAATATTTAAGTGAATTACATGTTAATATAAATAGCATTTTTATACAAAGTAATTATATTTTCTAAAAATTTAGTAAGTAAAGTGGCACTGTTTTTATACTTTTACAAATCTCTTTAATGTCTGTCTTAATAGAAGACAACTGGATTTTCGTGTCTTCCTTCTTCTGCATTTAACCTGTTGTAATGAATTTTTTTGATTGAAAATATGAAGAAAATCTGACCTCCTACAGATCTATAGTTGGAAAAGGGAGGAGTATTTTAATAGTCTTTTCAAATAATTATAGATATTATTCTTTGATACTAAACTAGAACTTGAGAAGTGGTAGTTTCCTAAAAGTTAGTTTTATTTTTTTTTATTTTAATTTTTGTGTGTGTGTATATGTGGCAAGGAGCTTTCTCGGGTAAAGCTAAATGTTGCTTTCAATGTCTTGGGTAAAGCTAAATGTTACTTTTAATGTAGAATCTGAAGCCCTATCAGTATACATTTTGTATTAATACTTTGTCACAGTAAGATACATTGGTCTGCCTCACAGTTTGAATTAAACCTTTATCCATACATAATTTTATAACATCATGCAATCACTGTTCATTTGGAGAATATTGATCTTGTGAGTTATGCAGATTTTCTAAATGTTGACACATTTCATTACATGATATAAAAAGTCACATCTGTTATATTAGTATAACCACTGAACTCATCACAAAGGCTTTAAGCATTGAGAAACTGTCAAGCTCATGATGGCTGATAGTTTTTAAAACTCTTAATTTTTACGTGAAAACTCAAATTTTGTCATTGGCAATTAATACTGTCAGACCTGTTCCTTGAAGTAGTAGTCTCACTTCATTCATTTTGGAGAAAATGTTCAGCAATTAGGGATGCTCAATCACAGGTTGAGTATCCGTAATCTGAAAATCTGGAACTTTTTAAGCAGCAACATGATGTTGAAAGGAAATGCTCATTGGAGCATTTCAGATTTTGGATTTTTAGATTCGGAATGCTCAACTGTTAGGTATATATGATGCAAATATTCCAAAATCCAAAACCGTTCTAAGTCTGAAACACCTCTGGTCCCAAGCATTTTAAATAAGGGATACTTGTCTAAATGCCAAATCCAAATAACCAGTTTGTCTGCCCATCATTTGTTTAAGTAGTAATGGTGTTTCATGAAAAAAAGTGGCTGATTCAGCATATAACTCAAACACAAGTGCTTTTTCTTCAACTCATCCGTTATACTTTGGTATGCTGTAGAAGTCCTTTATACGTACTTCCCATTTGTGACATAGAATATTAAAAGACATGTATTAAGAGTCAAAATTTAATTAAAAGTAAGAATTTTTACTGATTTAACAGGGACGTTCTTAAATGAAACTGCCGTTTTTACAGTGAGTACATGGAACTGGAGATTTTTAACAGTTTGGTGTTACTACCTTAATTTGTGCTGAAGTAGCAGCAGATTTGCCCACCATTGCCTTTTTTAACATCAGTATGAAAACACTGTGGCCAGGCCTGTAATCCCAGTTGCTTCGGAGGCTGAAGCAGGAGAATCACTTGAACCTGGGAGGTGGAGGTTGCAGTGAGCGGAGATCGTACCACCGCACTCCAGCCTAGGTGACAGAGCAAGATTCCCTCTCAAGAAAATAAATAAATAAATAAAACACAGTGAAAAAGTCTAATGCCATTTAAGTATTATTATGAAATAATTTTGACCTTATGGAACTCCTGGAAGAATCTCAAGAACCCTGTGCCTGTAGTACATACTTTGAGAATCACATAGTACGTTCTTTTTTTTTGAGACGGAGTTTCACTCTTGTTGTCCAGGTTGGAGTGCAATGGCACAATCTGGGCTCACTGCAACCTCCACCTCCCAGATTCAAGCAATTCTCCTGCCTTAGCCTCCCAAATAGCTGGGATTACAGGCATGAACCACCATGCCTGGCTAATTTTTTGTATTTAGTAGAAATGGGATTCCACCATGTTGGTCAGGCTGGTCTCGAATTCTTGACCTCAGGTGATCCACCCGCCTCAGCCTCCCAAAGTGCTGAGATTACAGGCGTGAGCCACCGTGCCCAGCACGTGAGCCATTGCGCCCAGCACAGTATGTTCTTAACACTAAATACTGTTTGTAAGAAGAAAAGAAAAAACTTCAAATGGACTTTGAGTGTTCACTCACTGATGGAATATCTACTATGTAGCAAGTGTATTCTCATTTAAGCCATCCTTACAGAAAGCCCGTTAGGAAAGGTCATGTTAATTTTACAAAACAGAAAACTTAGACTCTTTTTTTATAAGACAGGTTCTTGCTCTATCACCCAGGCTAGAATGCAGTGGCATGATCTCAGTTCTCTGCAGCCTTGACCTCCTGGGCTCAAGCAATCCTCCCATCTCAGCTTCCCTAGTAGCTGGACTATGGGTGTGTTCTACCATGCCCAGCTAATTGGTTGTTCTTTTTTTGGAGACAGGGTCTCACTCTGTCACCCAAGCTGGAGTACAGTGGCATGATCACTGCTCACTGCAGCCTTAACCACCTGGGCTCAGGTGATCCTCCTGCCTCAGCAACCCAAGTAGCAGGGACTGCAGGCATGTACCCCCATACCCAGCTAATCTTTTGTTTATGTTTTTAGAGACAGGATCTCACTATGTTGCCCAAGCTGGTCTTGAACTCCTGAGCTCAGGCTATCCTCCTGACTCAGCCTTGCAAAGTGCTGGAATTACAGGCATGAGCCACCACGCCCAGCCAGGAAACTTAGTTTCGAGATGGAAAATATTGATTCGAGTGAATAGTAGAAGTGAATTTGAACTCAGGACACTCTGAGTTTAAAAGTCCATTCTACACTTAGCCGTCTCCTGTTACTAAATAGAAAAAGTTCCTTTAGGGATCAACAAGAATTTGTTAAGTGCCTGCCTTTTCCATGGATTACTTTTTAACAGAACAAATTTACTTAATTTTGTTCATTTTTCTTCATGTCCTGTCAAAAAATGATTTACCATCCTTATATTTCAATCATTGACAGCTGACAAGAACAATTAAATTCTTGCCAACTATAGCTACTTTTTCCTTAAGATGTGGCCTTAAAAATATAAATACTGTAAAATAATTATTATTTTTGTGAAAAAGGGTTTTCTTTGGATACTTTAAATGCATAAACTTTTTGTGTTGATGTAGTATAATTGTCAAATTATTTAATTGGGCACATACACTTAAAATAATGTTAATATTATATAATGTTAATTTACAAATACTGCTTTTGTAGCTACCCTCATATTTCATAATATTTATTCAAATTCTATAGGCATTTTTTATATATAAGCATCATCATCACCGCTAGGGTCACTTTTTTTTTTCTTTTTGGTTGACATTGTAAAGACTAAATAATTGAACTGAATAAGATAACTACTCTTGTGTTAATTAAGGAACAGGCTAACTTAGAAAGACCCCAGAATACAAGGTGACAGTGGGCTTCTCTCATGGAACAGTCTAGGTGAGGAAGGTGTTTCTGCTAAAGTCATGTTTTCTAGAGTCCATCCTTCTCGCTGGACATTTTATCTCAAGCCACAGGTATTCTTCACAGACTAGTAAAAAGTAATGTTTGTTGAGCCACTACTGTGTGCTAGGCATTTTCTCATTAACTTTACCCATAAACTCAACCTTATTATCCCTACACTGTGGAGAAAGTAATAATCAAATACTATCCCTATCTAGGTGTCATTAAGGACAGTTGTAATTTTTTCATTTGCTTATTTTTTGTTTTGTTTTGGTTTCATTTGTCCTATGTATGTATATTCATCATCTTCCCAAGACATTTTTCAAAGTACCTTTTAAAGACAGGTTTATAAGGACTTTTAATACTTGCAATTGTGAGATTATACAGAGCTCTAGGAATAATCGTGTCTTATCATTGTCTTCTTTATTAACCAGTTTTGACAAGTAAACTCTGGGAGAACCTGAAGCATCATTGACTCAGTTTATTTAAGGCTAATCTGTCCAAACAGTGTATTGAAAATGAAGTATTTGAGGAAGCACCCTGTAATAGGAGAACTTTTGTAACTACTCAATATAAGGCAGCTTCCTTTAGGGTAAAACCTAAACTTAGGTTTTTGTATATTTTTTATATATGTATCTTATGGAAATTTTAAATTTTGTATCTCACCTACAATTTTATATTTCTATCCCTACTGCCCTCGGAGTTAGGAAAATGAGGTATTATTCTGCTAATCAGAAAAGTAGCAGACACACATTGAGGCAGTGGGGGATTGGGGGCAAGTATGTATGATTTGCCTTATTTTGGGCTCATTACAGTTTCCTAGAACCTCAGTCTATCATCTAATGAAAATTAGCCTTGGCTACCATAACATCCCATGTGTGGAAAAATTTCAAATTTTCAAAGCCTTCCTGGTTATGTAATACCCAGGATACTAGAGTTAGCTTTCTAATCTAGCTTCAGCAATAATAGAAAATACCTGAAAAGTCAAATCCTTTTGTGAAACATGGCCATACTTTGTTTACAAATGATGGATTCTCCTTTTTGCAGATGTGTCTTGCTGAATCAGGGCTCTCTTATCCCTGCCATCGACTTACAGTGGGAAGAAGATCTTCACCTGCACAGACCCGGGAACAGTCAGAAGAAGTAAGCCTGTTTGCCAGCTTTTCATTGAGGGCCCATCCGCACCTACCTGCCCACTTCCGTTTCTTTTTTATCTGCCAGAGCAATGAACAGATAAAGTTAATGTAGCATTAATTAAATCTCGGTAAATTCTTGAAGGCAGAAACTGTCCATGCAAGGTTACTACTAATGTGCTCCTTCTGACTCTGTTAGTTTCATGTTTCAACAGACAGAATTCAGATGGATTGGTTGAAATGATTTTTACTTAGAACCATCGGGCTAACAAAGAACTTTCTAGGCTGGGCGCAGTCGCTCATGCCTGTAATCCCAGCACTTTGGATGGCCGAGACAGGCAGGGCACATGAGGCCAGGGGTTCGAGACCAGTCTGGCCAACACAGTAAAACCCCGTCTCTACTAAAAATACAAAAATTAGCCAGGTGTGGTGGCAGACACCTGTAATCCCAGCTACTTGGGAGGCTGAGGCATGAGAATTGCTTGAACCCAGGAGGCAGAGGTTGCAGTGAGCCGAGATCACGCCACTGCACTCCAGCCTAAGCAACAGCATGAGAATGCATCTCAAAAAAGAAAAAAGAAACTTTTTTTGCTATTGACTGTGTAGTTGAGTAGATTCATTAGGATTGACCCTGGAAGTCCTTTAACTCATTGGGTTGGAGCACTCGCCATGAGGCAGACACTGTGCTTAATATCTTTAGATAACAAAGATGAATAACACTGTACCTATACCAAAGTGCTCAGAGTCAAGGGTGATAGATAAAATAACAGTGGCCGGGTGCAGTGACTCACACCTGTAATTCCAGCACTTTGAGAGGCCAAGGTGAGTGGATCACCTGAGGTCAGGAGTTCGAGACCAGCCTGACCAACATGGAGAAACTCCGTCTCTACTAAAAATACAAAATTAGCCGGGTGTGGTGGCGCATGCCTTTAATCCCAGCTATGCAGGAGGCTGAGGCAGGAGAATCACTTGAACCCAAGAGGTGGAGGTTGTAGTGAGCTGAGATTGTGCCATTGCATTCCAGCCTGGGCAACAAGAGTGAAATTCCACCTCAAAAAAAAAATAAAAAGATAATAATAATAGTGATGGCATAATATAAAAAATGCAGTGATAGTGTTGCACACAAGGGTCCTAAAGAAACAAAGAGAGGGGTAGATAAGATTGAACACGTTTGTGTGTGTGTTGTGCCTATTTGGGTCTATGTGAGCCTAAAGAATATATATATATATATATATATATATATAATTTTTTTTTGTTTTTTGAGATGGGGTTTCACTCTTGTTGCCCAGGTTGGAGTGCAATGGAGCGATCTCGGCTCACTGCAACCTCCACCTCCCAGGTTCAAGCGATTCTCCTGCCTCAGCCTCCCAAGTAGCTGGGACTACAGGTGCCCGCCACCACGCTTGGCTAATTTTTGTATTTTTAATAGAGACAGGGTTTCACTGTATCAGCCAGGCTGGTCTCGAACTCCTGACCTCGTGATCCACCCACCTCGGCCTCCCAAAGTGCTGGGATTACAGGTGTGAGCCACCGCACCCGGCCCAAGCCTAAAGAATATTATAAGGGAATATCTAAATTCTGTTCCATGGCTACAAACAGCACTTTCATGCTCAACTCTGACCATGGTTATAAGGAAATGGGAAAGAGAGCATGGATGTTTTAACTTATTTAAGAAATATTTATTGAGCTCTTACTATGTGCTAGGAAAAGTCATCACCAAGACTTTAAAAGTGTATACAATGGAAGTCATAACTAAATAGCACAGATGAACTTTATTTAAAGTATAATTTTTTTTTTTTTTTGGAGACAGGGTCTCACTCTGTCACCCAGGCTGGAGTGCAGTGGTGCGATCTCGGCTCACTACAACCTCTGCCTCCTGGGTTCAAGTGATTCTCGTGCCTCAGCCTCCCGAGTAGCTGGGATTACAGGCACGTGCCACCACACCCAGCTCATTTTTTTGTATTTTTAATACAGATGGGGTTTCACTATGTTGGCCAGGCTGGTCTTGAACTCCTGACCTCAAATGATCCACCCTCCTCAGCCCTCCAAAGTGCTGGGATTACAGGTGTGAGCCACCACACCTGGCCTTAAACTAGAATTTTTTAAGACAGAGCATGATTCAAGTATTTAAAAGCTTAGGTTGGTACGATAAAAATTTCTTTCCATTTACATTCTATACAAAATGTGGTTGCTCATTTTTATTTAAACTGCCTATATATTCTGGACACCCATTATGAAACCTACCACAGGACTTCTCCAGCCATCCTTTGAATATGTATTTATATCACTTAAACATGTGAAAGAGAAATGGAGTTATGTAATTGAAGTTGTAGTCTATAATCATCCTGTGAAAATTATAATTTGCCACTCTGGTTCTTAACATTTTTTAGAAAACCACAGAGAAGGAAGCATTTTCCCCTGCTAATAATACGACTGTGCTCTATTATACTGTACTGTACTTGTTCTCCAAAAATGTTTATTCCTTTTCAAGAGACCAAACCATTTTTTTTTTTTAAAGCACTTTATCTCACTAGCCCTTGTGAAATAAAGATAATATTGAGTTTCACTGCTTGGCAGAAATTGCCGGACATAATTTAATGAGATATTTCTTTAAAGTGCTTGAGTCTGTTTTTAATAGCTAGGTCATACTTTCACTCTTTAATGGATAAATCCACTAACATTAAAAGGTGGCCAACTAGCCCCAACCAAAATTTTTAATTATTCTGTGTCCTGTCTGAGAGGTGACAGGTAACTGTTTCACTTCATTTACTTTCTTCTCTCACCCTCACCATTACATGTGTTATTTGGGTGGTCCCATCAGCAGAGAGAAGTCAGTTCCATATAGTGAAGAGCAGTGTTTGTGAGGCTAGCACACTATTTAGGTTATTTTGAGAAAATGGTAGTGTGGGATTGGGAGGCTTTGCCAAACTAAAACAGTCACAACCTCGGTAATATCTTATTATTACTGAATAATAATATCTTATTATTAGGAGTTCTGCCCTCCTATGATAACCAGTTTCATTTTCGAGCAGGTTTTTCTGTTGTCTTCCTTACATTAAGTTGAAATATGTGTAATTGTACCTTCTACCCGGTGATTCTACTGCTGTCTTCCGGTTCTACTCCTACGTGACTTTGTGTGTTTTAAGACCATCATCTTTCTTTTTTTTTGAAACAGAGTCTTGCTCTGTTGCCCAGGCTGAGGTGCAGTGGCACGATCTTTGCAGCCTTCTCCCCACGGGTTCAAGCAATTCTCGTGCCTCAGCCTCCCAAGTAGCTGGGACTACAGGCATGTGCCACCATGCCCGGCTAATTTTTGCACCTTGAGTAGAGACGGGATTTTGCCATGTTGGCCAAACTGGTTTTAAGCTCCTTACCTCAAGTGATCTGCCCTCCTTGGCCTCCCAAAGTGCTGGGGTTACAGGTGTGAGTCACCGTGCCCAGCCAACAATAATCATTTTGCTATTGACTTTCTTAAACTTTGAGTTAGGAAGGAAATATTTGAGACCAGCAGTTAAATTCAAGTTTTAGATTTTATGGATTGTAGTTATATGTCCTTTAGCTGGGAGAATTTTGATTCTTACATCATTCTGGCCCTACAGACACAGTTTCTTTATGATGATCATTTAATATTTTTTCTTATCATCCTCCCCTTGTTCCTGAGCCCCCGTTTAATGATTTTCCCATATTTCTGGATACCTAGCTAGGTAACAATTTATCCCCAGTTGCTTGGGTGAAACAGTGTGGGGGCCTTGTTGACCCTGGCTCCTTGGGAATTGTTCAGTTCTCAGTTGACAGTGAAGAAGGAGAAGCAATCTAAAAACTTAACAACAAAAAAAAAGTTTTAATGTGATGTTAAAAGCATTAGTTTATAACTATGGTTAAAGAAACATTTATTGAATGCTCACTATGTACTAGTCAGATGAATATAAATTGGTAATTTTATATGATTAATGAGAAAATTGAGGCAAGCATGAGATGCTAGGGGAGCATAGATAATGGGGGTGGGTTGTAACTTTCAAGAATGTTTGCAGGCAAGAACTTTGTTTGCCTTTCTCCCCTCTGTAGCCCTAACACCTAGCATAGTGCCTGGCATGTAACAGACACAGAATAGTTCTTTTTAAATGAATATTTTTTAAATAAATGAAATAAAAGAAAAAAAAGACTAGAGGAGGTGACATCCAAATTGGATTATAAAGAATGAGTCACAGACAAAGAATCAAAGGAATCATATTCCATTCATTCTATTCAGAGAAAAAAGCATGATTTGATGTAGCAAGTGAGAAGAGATAAGTGTAGGTTGCTGTTAGTGCAGAAGAAAGTCGGGGGAAAAGGAAGATAAGAGATGAGGTGAAAGTGAGTAAGTCTTGTATGACACATTGAGAATTTGGAACTGTAGAAAGCAGTAAAAGCCTTTTTTTTTTTTTTTTTTTTCTGAGATGGCATCTCGCTCTGTTACCCAGGCTGGAGTGCAGTGGTGTGATCTCGGCTCACTGCAACCTCCACCTCTCGGGTGCAAGCTGTTCTCGTGCCTCAGCCTCCTGAGTAACTGGGATTATAGGCACCCACCACCATGCCCGGTGAAATGTTTGTATTTTTAGTAGAGACGAGGTTTCGCCATGTTGGCCAGGCTGGTAACTCCTGACCTCAAGTGATCCACCTGCCACGGCCTTCCAATGTGCTGGGATTGCAGGCATGAGCCACTGCACCTGGCCAGCAGTAAAAGACTTTTAAGTGGGGAGTGATATCTCCCCACAAATACACAGTTTAGTGAAGAGCACTCTGCTGTGCACAGGCTAGATTGAAGGGAAACAAGATAGAAGACAGAGAAATCAGGTATGAGTCTGTTGTACTAGTGCAAGCAAGAGATAATGGAATCCTCAATGTAATACGGCACATTTACAGAATGAAGGAAAAAAACACGTCATCATCTGCATTTGACAACATTCAACACCCTTTCATGGTAAAACTAGAAATAGAAGAAAACTACTTCAACATAATGAAAGACATATATGAAAAACTCACAGCAAACATCATACTCAAGGGTGAAAGACTGAAAACTTTTTCTCTAAAATCAGGAACAGGATAAGAATGACCCCTTTCTTTTTCTTTTTTTCTTTTTTTTTTTTGGAGACAGAGTGTCGCTCTGTTGCCCAGGCTGGAGTACAGTGGCGCAATCTTGGCTCCTGGGTTCAAGTGATTCTCCTGCCTCAGCCTCCCGAGTAGCTGGGACTACAGGAGTACACCACCACACCCGGCTAATTTTTGTAATTTTAGTAGAGACAGGGTTTCACCATATTGGTCAGGCTGGTCTCGAACTCCTGACCTCAGGTGATCTATCCGCCTCAGCCTCCCAAAGTGCTAGGATTACAGGCGTGAGCCACCGCGCCCGGCCAAGAATGACCCCTTTCACCATTTCCATTTGACATAGTACTGGAAGTTCTGGCCAGGGCAATTAGGCAAGAAAAAGAAAAAGAAATAAAAGGAAGAATTAAAATAATCTCTGTTCACTGATGATGATTTTATATGTAGACAACTCCAAAGATTACATTTTTAAAAAACTATTGGAACTAAAAAATGAATTCAGCAAAATACCAAGATACAAAGTCAACACACAAAAATCACTTGCATTTCTATAAACCAACAGTCAACAAGCTGAACAGAAAATTAGAAAAACAATTGCAATGACAAAGCATCAAACAGAATAATACTTAGGAATTAACTAATAAAAGAAGCAGAAGACTTGTACTATGAAAGCTACCAAACATTGCTGAAAAATTAAAGAAGATATAGATAAATGAAAACACATTTCATGTACATGGGTTGGAAGGCTTAATATTGTAGTGCCCAAAGCAGTCTACAGAAATCCCTATCAAAATTCCAATGGTGGGTTTTTGCAGAAATAGAAAAACTTATGCAAAAGTTCATATGGAATTTCAAGGGACCTTGAATAGCCAAAAACAATCCTGAAAAAGAACAAAGCTGGAGGACTCACTCTTCCTGATTTCAATGTTTAGTAAAAAGATACAGTAATCTAAACAGTGCAGTGCTAGTATAAAGACTAACATATAGACCAATGGAATATACTAGAGAGCCCCAGCATACCAGCATATTATGATAAAATGGTTTTTGACAAGGGCACTAATCCCATTCAATGGAGAAAGGGAAGTTTTTTCAACGGTACTGGGAAAACTGGATATCCACATGCGAAAGAATGAAGTTGGACCATTACCTAATATCATATGCAAAAATAAACTCAAAATATAGGAAAGACCTAACTGTAAGATCTAAAACAATACAACTGTTAAAAGAAAACATAGGGCAAAGGTTTTATGACATTGGATTTGGCAATGATGTCTTGGTATGACACTAATGGCACAGGAAACAAAAGAAAAAATAGAGAAATTGGACTTTGTGAAAATTAAAAAGTTTTGTGCATCAAAAAACACTAGCAATGGCGTTAAGAAGGCAACCCACAGAATGGGAGAAAATATTTGCAAATCATACATCTGATATGGGATCAATGTCTATAAAATATAGAGAACTCCTACAACTAAGTAGTATAACAACCCAGTTAAAAAATGGGCAAAGACCCAGAGCTGCAAGACTGCTACTGCTGTAGTTGTTCTGGCCTGGGAACACAGCCCAGCAGCCTTGACAGTCTCTGGGTGTGTGACCTACCACTCCTCTCCCTCCCCCTGACCTGGAGTCACCTGAGCTGCTCCTGCTTGGGTCTAGAATCCCTCCTCAGCAGACTTCGTATTTTTCAGGTGCCTAAGCACCTGAAATCCCTCCTCCCCAGAGCCACCCCAGCTGCTGCCTCCATGGGTTCTTTGGCCCAGGGAGACAACACAGCTACTGCATGTGTGCCTGAAAACAGCTCTGTGACCACTCATCACAGGCTTCAAACCCACCACTACATGTACCTGAGGCTTACCCCAGCAGCTAGGCTACTGCATGCCGCCAACCCTGGCTGCCACAGTTTTATGTGTATAAGTAGGTGATCTTGCCCCTTGGCTCCTGCCCCTACCACTGTGCTTGCAATCACAGATGGCCCTGCAGCTGACCACATATACACAGATAGTCTAATTCCTGTCACCTAACCCTAGCTGGTCCCTGCAATTGAGCATAAGCAAGCTTCCAGCCCTGACCATCCCACATGTGCTCTTACAGTCTTGCTCATCTCCTGTTTCTGTCTCCAGCACTTACCCCAGTGCATGAGGCTACATCTGGATCTGCTGCCAGAGGCATGTCTGCAGCCAGCCTCTACACCAGAGGATGTGCATTTCACTGGCTCTGGCCTTCATTGTTGCTAGCCATGGCCCTTTGTTGCTGGACACAGAGGCACAGCAGAGGACTCCAGTAGCCCTTGCAGCCTCTGCAGACCTCCCACAACTTTTGCCACCAAGGATCACACAGGTGCCAATGTCACAGACTCTTAACTAAGCTGACAAGACTCAGTGTCCCCCCTAGACCTCAAGTCACCACACACACACACCACTTGGTATCTTGTGCCCTTAGACCCAGTGCCACAGCATGCCCCAGAGTGCCTCTCTCCTTCCCTACTCTCTCTCCACACCCACAGGTGAAGGTCTCTCTTACTGATGGTGGCAGCCCATAAAGTCTGGAAGAGGTAACTTTTTCATCAAATGCACAGACACTTTTGCAAGAATACAAGGATCATAAGGAATTTGGGAAAGATGATACCACCAAAGGAACACAATAAACTCTAGTAACTGACCCTAAAGAATTAGAGATACACGAATTGCCTGACAAATAGTTTAAAATAAGTTCACCTTCAGCCTGGGCAAATAATGAGACCCTGTCTATACAAAATTATATAAAAATTAGCTGGATGTAGTGGCACGTACTGCAACTTCCATCTCCCATGTTCAAGCGATTCTCCTGCCTCAGCCTTCCGAGTAGCTGGGATTACAGGCGTCTGCCACTGCACCAGGCTAATTTTTGTGTTTTTAGTAGAGATGGGGTTTCATCATGTTGGCCAGGCTGGTCTTGAACTCCTGACCTTAAGTGATCTGCCTGTCTCGGCCTCTGAAAGTGCTGGGATTACGGCATGAGCCACCATGCCTGGCTGACATACCTAGTTTTTAACATAGTGCCTTGACATAATAGGTAGTTGGTGAATGTTGCTGAAAGGAACATCTATTTCAATTATAAGCTTGCTTTAATGCCAGTTATGAGTTCTAAATGTTTACCTTAAATGGTTTAGTTATCATCTCCTCCAGGAAGTTTTTCCTGATTCCTACCCCCTATGATTTAGGTCCTCTCTTCTGAATTTACATGTCATAGCACTAATCACTCTATGTACAATATATGGTGCTCCTTAAGAGAAGATATACTGTATCTTTCACACAGGTCCAAACAGTGTAGCGCTTAACAGTGATTTGTAAATGTTTGTTAAATGTTAAAGGTAATAAATGAATGCAATAAACATAATCACTAATTTTTTAGCTGTTTTTAAAATTATGAATAAATACCTTTTCTGGATTTAAAGAATTTTAGGGCAGCCATGACAGATACCAAGAGATTATCTATTCTCATCAGCAAACATTAATGAAAAAAAGTTTGTTTATCTTATTTTTTAGAAAAAGCTTTTTCTAACCTGTTAGATGGCTGATAAGAAAATATGAAGAGACTGGGAGTTCCTTATACATAATTAAGTAGTTCATTCTTGCAGATATTTCAATAATTCATATTTGAAATATACTTTTTTCAACAAAATTGGCTTTTTAGATACCTCCCTTTGAAGATGTTGTGGTTATAGGATTTTGTTTTCTGGGATTTTAAGAGGTTTGGGGATTCTCTACTTTGTGAAGGGAAAACAAATAATGGAGACACATGGAGAATATTAAAATCACTGTCTTAATATGAAGTAAGGTCCTGTTGTTATAGAAGGAGCTAATTTATTGAACAGGATTTGGAGAAAGAGGATAGATGTGGGACAGTAAAGTAAAAGGGGTAAGTATAGAAAGAAGTATATATAGAACATTACCTTTTTTCTCCTCTGTGTCTCCCCCCCCTTGTTCTTAACCTGACGCCTCAAAGGAGGGAGTGAGTACTAGGCAAGATTAAGCAAAGATTGAGATGATAGCTTACCTGATAGAGGATGTGAGAAGATTTGTCATACTCATCCTTTGTTTCTCTTCAGTTGCCTGTGAACCTGGCTAGGCACTGTAAAAGAACATGTGGTATATCTTGTAAATCTTGAGCCTTTACCTGTTTAAGACTAAGCCTCAAATTTAAAGGCAACTTCATTCTCCAGATATTTGACTACCTGAAACGCAGCGGGAACTCAAGCACTGTTGTCCTAGTAAATGTGTTGTTTTGTGGAGGAGGTTCTTTCACTGCTCTAAAATGAGAAGGCATTGTGGATTTTTAAGCTGTTGACTACCTTAAACCAGGAGGAGATCTTAGATCTACGAACAACCATTAAGGGAGGAGAACCAGTGTTTCCGTGAGAAATAGAGTTAAGATAGCAGGTAAATGCTTAAGGGAAGGACCATTTATTTATTCATCCAACAAATGTATCTTCATTATCTTGTCTATTCAAAGCATTAGAAAGATTGTCTTAAAGTTGAGAGGGAAAATATGATTATGATTCTCTGCATTAATGCTTGGGTATGCCCGAGGAGGAAATGCTGACATTTGACACTAAGTCAAATGAGAAATGTCTTGACTTCCTCATTTGGAACTCTTAGAATCACTAGATCAGCAGTTTTAAAAAGTGTTTCACGGGGTCCTGAGATCCTCTGGGTATACCCCAGGTGTCAACAGATACAAGGAAGAAAAGGCCAACTCCAAGAGCATTAAGCTCCCCATTGACCTCTCCCTGTATCAACCAGAGTAGTCCTACTTTTATGTATTGTAATATTTTGTTTGGGCCTAGGGGAGGGAGGTAACCCTTTGAAAATAAGTTAGAAAACCGCCGATGACAGATTTTTAAGATCCTTCCAGCTTTAAAATCTATGATTCAACAACTGTCTGACCTCTGACATTCCCTCTAGCTAAATTTTTATGAGTCTTTTTTTTTGAGCCAGGGTCTCTGTCACTCAGGCTAGAGTGCAGTGGTGCAAACAAGGCTCACTGCAGCCTTGACCTCGTAGGCTCAAGTGATCCTCCTGCCTCAGCCTCCCAAGTAACTAGGACCAGCGGCACACCATCATGCCAGACTTTTTTCTTTTTTCTTTTTTTTTTTTTATGTAGAGATGAGATCTGGCCATGTTGCCCCAGCTAATTATGAGTCTTATATTTTGTTTCTATTAATGCTTTTCTGGCAAAATATTTATGTTATATTAGGTTATTCTACATAGACTGAAGGATCAATTAGTTTCCCCATTTTATAACTGAAGTACATAGTGCCACATTTTAAAAGATAGAAATTTTATTTACTAAGTAATATTTATAGACTTTATTTATTGAACATAGGACAGACAAGCATGTAGCCAGATATCTTGCTTGGACCGTCTTTATACCTAAGGCATGAATATTCAGCAGTACTTACAGCCCAGTCCAAAAGTTTTACATCTCAGTATTTCAGAATCACATTCTAACCTAGAGAATAACAGCCTAGTTCGTTGAAGCAGATGTTTTTAATACCTTTTCAATTGATGTTGCTGAAAACAAAATAAACAGAGCATATTCATCAGTGCTCAGCAGATAGTAAATTCTTAGTAGTTTTTACTGAATTAAAACATTATTATTACAATTCATATGTAAAACATTATTATTACATCTCATCTTCAGTTTACAAAGAACTTTCATATATAGTGTATTTCATGTTGTCCATAACAATGTGAGGATAATGTACCATATTTCATGAAGAGAAACCTGAGAACCACTGCAGTAAGGAAGTGGAAAGTTTGAAAATGCTACCATTGCTTCTACCTGCCAAATATAAATTAGTGTGAGCTTTTTGAGAGACTCATAACTTACTTTTCTCTGACTTCTCCAGTTGTACTCATTTTCTCATTTGTTTTGCACTTACTTGTATACTATATGCTGGAGAAAAAAACAGACAAAAATCTCTGTCTTTAGTTTGTAAGCGTTCTTCATTTCCCGAAGGTTGGAGACCTTCGGTCTACAGGTATCGCAGAAAGTTTAGAAAGTATGTAAGCCTTAAAAGGAAAAAATAGTAAGCTTTACTCTAGCAAATGAGTTTATTTGATAAAAATTTTATAATGCTTATGTCCTGTTGTTATTATTATAACTTATTCTTAGAATTTGATAGGCCAAAATCAATATGAAACTAATCAGGACTTTCCTTAAATAGCAAAGCACCGATGTTCATATGGTTAGTGATAGCGATGGAGATGACTTTGAAGATGCTACAGAATTTGGGGTGGATGATGGAGAAGTATTTGGCATGGCGTCATCTGCCTTGAGAAAATCTCCAATGAGTGAGTATTAATAGCTCTTTGGGTCCAGCAATAGAATTCTTTCTTCTAGTACACAAACTTATGAAGAACATTAAATTTAAACATCTCTTACTGACCTCCAGGTTTGAGGAGATAAGATAATAGAGAGTAGGCATTCTTCATTAGAACCAGAGCCTTTTGAATTTAGATTTTATTAAACTCAGAAATTCTCAGTGCATTAGGAAAAATTCATTAAAAATGCAAGGTAGTGTAACTTTTGTTTTACATGTATAATTAATTATGACTGTCTCTCTTTAAACCTAGAGGCTGATTAACAAACAGGTGTACTTTCTGTGACTGATACTTGTTTCCCCACATCTTATTAGAGATATCAGTTTTAAGAGTAATAATGTTACTTTTCTATTCAACGGTACCCATCTTTGGAAGGAAAAAAGTAAACTAAATGTACCATCTCTTTCACTTCCACTTACAAGATGCGTACTATAGCATAACAAGACATGCTACGTGCAGAATGACCACTAAAATAATAATGGCCTATTTACTTTGCGAAATTAGAGAACTCCTGTGGGCAGAAATAGATGTGATGTTTACATAAAATTGGTTATTTTCCCAATTAATGAAGTCTTTAAAATAATATCAGACCCATTTAATATAATTTAGTCACAAGATGTCTATTTCAAGAAAACATTGAAATCCTAAATGACAACTGGGCACATATTTTAAATGCTTAGCAGGATTGTGTCCGTTGGTTTTTCAAAATTTATGAGCTTGGAATATTTTAAGGTTCTTTTTGATTCTGGTTTGATGAGATCTAATATATGTTGAGTTAAACTATCCCCTCAGATATATCACAGAAGCTAAAATTTAATTTTATTTCCTCTTTATTGATTAAATATATTTCTTATATGTGGGATTAGATGTTATGTGGTTTGTTTTTTGTGTCTATTTGTTTTGTTTTTTTTGTTTTTGTTTTTTCTTTTGTTTGTTTTTTAGTGCCAGAAAACGCAGAAAATGAAGGAGATGCCTTATTACAATTTACAGCAGAGTTTTCTTCAAGGTAGGGTTAGGACATTAACTATATAAAATTGATGCTGTTTTATGCTACTGTGATTTTTCTTGGGCAATTTTAATTATAGACTGTTTAAAATTTCTCCTTAAAGTATTCAAAGGATATACTTGTTAATTTATGTAGTCCTAATAGTGAAACACATAAATAACTAGTAAACCATTTATGCCACTTTAGAGATAGATTCAACTTATTTCTGTATGTTTATGGACGTTCAATAAATGGATCCTAGTTTAATATTTTTATTATATTCCCAAAGGACTAGGATATAGGATAATAATTTTTAGTATATCTTAGGACAGTCAAATGGAAAATCCTTTAAAATAATATTAAATTTAAAAATACTTTAAACATTTTAAATCCAAGTGAATTTTTTCCTTTAATTTTTTCTTTTGGAATTGTTTTACATTTCTTCCTTAAGTGTCAAATATAAAATGTTTTATATGCATTTGAGAGTCTGCTGAGGTGTTCAAATATAAAGAGAATTAATGTTTAATCCTCAATTTCGTGTAAATGATATTGTTTTAGTGATGTTTTCTGTTGAAATATAATATGGAAACTTTTAAAAGAAACAGTTTTTTCCCTCTATTGGAATTCTGGAATAAATGAACTAAAGTGGGAAAATAAGGCTAATGTAACTAGGAAAATCATATAAAAGTGAGTAACCAAGAGTTTCTTCTTATAAATGGCATGGTTTTATAGCACTTATTAAATTCATTTGCTAAGTGTACTTAAAATTCCAGTATTTTAGTATATCAGTATAGGCCAAGAAGAATTCTAAAAACCAATAAAGCTCATTTCCAAGCTTTTAAAGAAATGTTTTTATTTTTAGTATGCACTAGACATTAGCCCCAACATTTACTTAAAAGTCATTGATTAGACTTGTGAAATTTGAAGTGAATTTGAAATGTATTTTAATTAATAGAGTCAATTTTTCCTATAGATATGGTGATTGCCATCCTGTATTTTTTATTGGCTCATTAGAAGCTGCTTTTCAAGAGGCCTTCTATGTGAAAGCCCGAGATGTAAGTACAGTTTGACCTTTTCTGATTAAAAAGTGTGTCCCACAGGTTTACCACTAGGGCTGAGGCAATGCTTAAATGTTTTCTGTTTTTGTTTTTGTTTTTTTCCAAAAACATGGAACTCTTCACGAATTTGTATGTCATCATTGTGCATGGGCCATGCTAATCATCTCTGTATAAGTCCAATTTTAGTATATGTGCTGCTGAAGCAAGCACCGTTTTCTGTTTTCGTTTTGAGGTTGGAGACTTCATTTGTTTCTGGTTCATCTACTAACCTAGTCTTCACCAAGATACCCATTTCACAAAGGACATTAATGTAATAGGGGTACTGCTGGCTCTTGCAGAAGGCCTTGTGAAGCACTGAAATTGGTTTTTTTTTTAATGGGAGAAGAGGTGGATGTGCTTAGAAGGGACCAGGCTACGTATTTGTATTCTTTTCAGTTACGCAAATGACTAGTTCTTGATAGATTTGTTCTTTAGTCTTTTCCCAAAATGATTATTCTATGTAGTGATATATATCTAACAACTGCAATATTTTTCCCCAAAAGTCACTTTGGGCCCCTGCCCACCCCCCAAAAAAGATTTTAAACATAGAAATGGACTTTGTGATCTTGAAGTCTATATATAATAAGAAGCCCATAACAAGAATTTAGAAGATAAATTTTGAGCAAGAAGATTCTAATCACTATTTGTATGTTGTCACAGCAGTCAAGACATCAGTAATCTGGCTCCTGCCTATCTGTGTAGCTTCAGCTCTTCCCATTCCCTGCCTCACACTTAATAAATAAATCTAGCAATAGTGTACCATTTGTATTTCCCCATAATCTTACTCTTTCTTCGTGCTTCCCCACTGCTAGAAATGCCTTTCATTCTGCTCTTTACCTGGATGACTCCTCCTCCTCCTCTGAAACTTACCTTTTCCAGCTCCTCCCCTTCTCTCACATTGGCAGCACCTACCCCTTTAGCACTTCCCAGTGAAAAACCCTCTGCTTATCTCTTATTGTTAAACTTAACACAGTGTTTATAATTATCCATTCTACATATGTCTTCCCAGGAGTTTTGATTTTCTTTTGGCAGGGACTATCCTGTATGTCCCTGTACTTAGTAAAAATTCAGTAAATGTTTAATAAATCAAGGAATAAAGAAAGGGAAGAAGGAAGGAATAGTGTGTACATGGAGTAGAGGGGAAAGCTATTGGAATTAAAGAGAGCAAGGAGTTTGAGAACAGAGTGCAAGGATGCCTCTGAGATTTCTATTTTCTAGATTATGTTAAATTCTGATACAAAGAAAAATTCATTTAAAAATAAATTTTAAAAATCAAATTCCAAGATGATTAATCAGATTAGAGCTATAATTGACAGTCTAATGAATTTAGAGTAAGAAACTTCTTTACCCTAAGAATAGCAGAATAGCCCTTTTAAAAGCTGTTTTAAGCAATTATGTTTCAACTGTTAAATCTATATAAAAATGGCTATTTTTAAAGAAATGCATGTTTATGGCAATATATGTTTATGGTGTTCATAAGTATAGGTTTATGGAAAGTACTAGGCTGGACGTGATGGCTCATGCCTGTAATCCAGCACTTTGGGAAGCCACGGCAAGTGGATCACTTGAGCTCAGGAGTTCAAGATCAGCCTGAGCAACCTGGTGAAACCCCGTCTTTACAAAAAATCATACAAAAATTAGCCAGGTGTGGTGACCCATGCCTCTAGTCCCAGCTACTTGGGGGGCTGAGGCAGGAGGATTGCTTGAGCCCAGGAGGTGGAGGCTGCAGTGAGCCGAGATCATGCCACTGCACTCCAGCCTGGATAACAGGTGATATTCTTTCTCGGAAGGAAAAAAGAAAATACTGAAAAGCAAAGAGAAAATATTCTAACACAGATTAACTGTTAACTTTGTTATGCTCTTTGCATATTATGGTATGTTTAGTTGAGCATATATATGGATTTTTAGTATAAAATTTAGTCATGTTATAATCCTGTAATAACAGCTTTTTTACCTTTTAATATTATATGATCACTTTCTTAATTATAACTTCTTTTATAGTATTTTAACTTTTATTATAAAAAATTATTTAAATTTTAATACAGAAAAAGTACTATAGTACAATAAATAGCCAAATCCCCTATACCTACCTTTAATAATTAGGAAAATTTTGCCATATTTGTATCTTCCATATATAGGCATCTCAAAGTCTTAATGGAGTTTTAAGGCTTAATGACTTAAAAGGATTAACTGCTACAGATTGACAAAAGAGCAGCATTTGAAATTTATTTATATTTTTATACTTATTTGGATTTGTGATTTTGATGAATAAATTTTTATGATAAATTTTTGTTTCAGTTCCTCTGATTAAAAATGACGAATGTTGACTGGAACAGAAAATAAATTAAAAATTTATTCAAAATTCACAAAAACAAACAAGTATAAAATAAATATAAATAATTAAAACTTCAAATAATTTTTTAATAGTTTAAAATTATTTAAGTTATTGAAACTTAAACTGCACAGAAACATTTAGGGTATCCTGTATATTTATTATTTTTTGCTAAGCCATTTCAAAATAAATTATAGATGTCATAATTTACCCCTAAAAACTTCAACATGCATTTTCCAAAAATAATGATATTCTCCTACGTAATCACAATGCCATTTTCACATATAACAAAATTAACAATAATTCTCTAATATTATCTACTATCCAGTGCATATACAGACTTCACCAGTCATCCCCAGAATTTCTTTTCTGCTGTTTTTTTGGAACCACAATCCACTCAAGGATCAGAAATTATATTTGAGTATTAGATATCTTAAATACCTTTTAAGCAAGCACCATCTCTCCCCATTTTTTCCCCCTTGGCATTTGCTTTGTGAAGAAATCAGACCGGATGATTTGTAGATGGTTCCAAATTCTGGATTTGTGTGATTGTTTCCTTGTGATATTATTTTTCTGATTTCCTGAAAAATGGATATTAGGTCTAAAAGCTTTGTTAGATTTAGGTGAAATGCTTTGTAAAAGAATGCTTTGTAAAGTAATACTGAATATTTTATTTTAACAGGATTTTTAATGTTTATGGAGTCTTTCATTGTATGGCTATGTTGTTATATTTAAACAATCACTTATTAGACATAAATATGTTTGAAAGAATATCTAATTATAGTTTTAAAATAATGTATTTTTCAACTTATTCTTTGATAATAGTGCATTTCTCTGCTTACCAGTAGTTGAAGTAACCAGAAAATGTCACAGCCTTTTGTAACTTAAACTGTAGCTCCCAAAACAGGTATAGATATTTTTAAAAACCCATTTCCAAAGCTTCCAAATACATACTGTAAGATACACTATGTATACCTCACACATTTTAGCTTTAAATGCAGATAACTTACACTTAAAAATACAGTATATCGTAGACAAAAGAACTTTTACTAAGTGTCTTGTACAGTAAATTGGCATTTGGATTTATTCAGACTGATAATCCCCTGAGGAATATAAGCTCTTGTTTATTAACTCCTGGATATTTCTAATGAAACAATTGATTGTTTGCTTTTCTTAGTGTCTAGGTGTTTTAGCAGATGAAAAATTATTGGTTCATGTAATTAAATATTTTACTTCATATTCGATTTGTAACCAAAATCCACTGACCTCCCTGGACTGATAAAAATGTCTTTATCTTTATTCCTTTGTCCAGTGCTTTTTTCTTTCCTCATTTCTCTTTTCCAAGTTACAGACCAACAATTTATGTACAGTTTATTACATTTCTATAAACTTAAGTTTAACTCCATGAGAGATAAATTATTCAAAATTAAATCTAAACAGGTTCATTTATTGAAGTCATCAAGCAGATTGTATACATCTTCTTTTAATTGTGTAAGTATAGTAATTGTAATGTTACTTCAGAATTCTATGATGCTCTGTGGTTTATAAAACATGTTCCTCTACATATCTCGTTTGAACTCCACACCCAAACAGTGAAATAGGGATATATAATCCTCATATTCCCATTTTAGAGATGAGAAAGTCCAGAAAAGCTACATGACTTGCCTACAACACACTGACAGTAAGTAGTAGGGACCAAATAAGAACTCACATGTTCCATGACAGGTAAATATGGTTTACACTATCCCACCACACTTGAGTTTTCATTGCTAACTGCTGTACTGCAGGATTTAATGATCAAACTTCATCTCTCCTTTTCATATTTCACACTTGAGAGTTAACAGATTTTGCTCAAGATTATTTTTTAAAACTTTTGAATGAATCATTTTTCAGAAAACAGTTTGCTCATGTTCAAACATTTTAAGGCAAATGTGACGGATACTGTGGCACTCTTACTAAATTTTCTTCATCTTAAATATCACATGTTTAATTTAAACTGTGGGAGGCACATTAATTTTACCAGGGCAACAGATGAGCCTCAAACACCAGCATTCTTCACTTGAAGTGAGAAATTGAGTTCCAAGAGTAAATAAAAACAAGATTGAAGGTTTAAATCCTCTGCTAGGCTTTTTGAACTTATATACTCATTAAATGTTTATTGGAGTGGTGGGATTACAAAGGATTTGGGGAGCTTCATCAACTGGTATATAGTTAATCACTAAGTAAAACACTACATTTGATAAAGTGTTTCTCACGATGCCACATTCAATCCATCTTAATGAAAACTGCTTCAAACTGATTTCATTTGAGAGCACTTGGTGGTGAGAGTACTCGTAGTTCTTTTTGCCTTTTTTCTTGAGGAATTTACAGTACTGTACGAAGCAGACCTTCCAACTTTGGTGAAGTAGTTATTCTAAGTTTTCATGTTTCTTTTAAGTATATCGTGACAAAGTATTGACTTCTGATAATATACTGATCAGTTTTATGTCTTCCTTCCTTGCCCTTAACTATGAAGGACACTCATCCAATTGAGGGCTATAAATGTTTATCACATGCTCTCTAAGGATCTGGGAAATAGAGGTTTCCTGCTTTTGCTCAGTCTAATGAGGTAAATGAAACAATATAAACAGATCCATATAGTATAATATACCATAGAAGCAAAGAGAAGAGGTACCTTCAACTACCTTAGAAGTTCAGGGGAAAGATTTTTCTTTTCTTTTCTTTTTTTTCTTTTCTTTTCTTTTCTTTTCTTTTCTTTTCCAGATGGAGTATCACTCTGTCACTCAGTTTGGAGTGCAGTGGCGCCATCTCGGCTCACTGCAAACTCCGTCTCCTGAGTTCAAGCGATTCTCCTGCCTCGGCCTCCTGAGTAGCTGGGACTACAGATGCATGCCACCACGCCCTGCTAATTTTTGTGTTTTTAGTAGAGATGGGGTTTCACCATGTTGGCCAGACTGGTCTTGAACTCCTGACCTCAGGTGATCCACCCACCTCAGCCTCCCAGAGTGCTGCGATTACAGGCATGAGCTACCGCACCCAGCCTAGGGGGAAGATTTCTAGAGGACATACCTCTGACCTGAATCTTAAATGATGAGAAAAACTTAGGCAAATAACAGAATTCTAAACAGAATGAAGAACAAAAGTAAAGGCAATGGAAGATTAAAGTGAGGAAACGACAACCAGTTTGGTATTACTGGAGCAAAAAAATGCAGGACAGAGTTGCATTGCTAGGCATGATGCTGATAAAATCAGTGGGTGCCAAGGCATGAAGGGGCCTGTGATGCCCTGGCATTAGCTGACATTTAAAATCTGTTTTTAGGCTGGGCATGGTGACTTACACCTGTAATCCCAACACTTTGAGGGGCCAAGGTGGGAGGATCGTTTGATCCCAGGAGTTCTAGACCAGACTGGGCAACATGGTGAGATCACCATCTCTACAAAAAAAAAAAAGAAAAACGAACAAACAAAAACAATTAGCCAGGTGTGGTGGCATGTGCCTGTGGTCCCAGTTACTCAAGAGGCTGAATCAGGAGCATCACTTGAGCCCACAAAAGGTCTAGCATGTAGTGAGCCATGTTCGTGCCACTGCACTCCAGCCTGGGCAACAGAACAAGACCCTATCCTGGTGCAGGGGCGGCGGGGGGGCGGTGCGGAGATGAGTCTTTTTTTTCCTTGGAGCCTCCCCACCTCTCATGCCTACTATCCCTGAATTCTCTTCTTCTACACCACCAAAAGTACCCTAGAGAATCATTAGATGTTTATAGTAACGAAAAATCAACAGGAATAAAAATCTCAATGGCAGGGCTTATCTCCCATGTGAAGGATTGTTCCTTTCCCAAGCATTCCTTTGGGAGTCTGAGCTTTGATATTAGTAATTTCATTACAGCTCCAAAGAGCTGACTTTACACCAGTGCTTTTTCCAAATATTATACATAAATTAAGGGAATCAGTACTCAATTGCTGATTTCCCACTTAGTAGCTCTGTGGCCCTAAACAAGTAATGAGCCTATGTCTAATATGGAAAAAACATGATGATGATAGTATTTACTTTATACAGATTGTTTTGAGACTTAAGTGGGATGCTACCCATAAATGCACCCAGCACTGTGGATAAGATAGATGGTGCCATTAAGCAGTTTTGGACAAATTTGAGAAATGTTTGTAAAATAACAAAACTGATTTTCTCATTCAATTATGAACTAGTTCTAGGAACGGTTTCAGAAAGGAATTTTGAGAACTCCATGAGCATTTCTACCACTAAAATTAGTAGTTCACGTTTAACAGTGCTCTTAGTTATCAAATTTTATTATATATTTTTTAATCAGCCCATTTTAAAGTCATGCTATTTCTACTGCTTTATGTTGAAAGAAATCTAAATGCCATCATTGATCATTGTCTTTTAAGAAAAATAAGTTCTACACAAATTTGAGGCCACAGCTGTAGTTGGTAAGTTTCTAGCTCACCACACAATATCCAGAAAACCAGGCAAACAAACTTCTTTGTGCTTTGGAAAATATGCCCAGTCTGCTTATCTTGTCTGTGTTATTTTTTCCATTTAAATTCCTTAAAGTCAGGAAAATGTCTTTTATAGTAATTTTGTATGACAGCTGGGACAGCATCCTGCACATGTGTGAAATAAGACTTAGAATGCTAATATTTTTTTTTAGGAAAATATATTTGAATTATACAAATAATGCATTTGCTGTAAGAGAATGAAAATACAGATGCATTTTAAGTAGAAAATGACACCACATAATTCCAAACCTGAAAATAACCACTATTTATTAAATGCTTTTACTTTCTAAATGTGATTTTTAAAAAAATCTATAAACATGTATATCAGTCAAAAAGCTGATATAGTTTATATAAATACAACCATACCAAACCTGCTGTTCTGTAATTAGATGTTTCTACTAAATAGTATATTTGTTAGTACCACTTAGAATTTGCCTTTAATTCTCCAATTATCAGATCTGCCTAATTAAAATTGCAAAAATCTTTAGTGTCCATATTAAAATTATTTCTTAAATTAGTTCAAAACTTACTAGTTTAGAAATACACTGCCATTTGGCCGGGCGCAGTGGCTCACGCCTGTAATCCCAGCACTTTGGGAGGCCGAGGTGGGTGGATCACAAGATCAAGAGATCGAGATCATCCTGGCTAACACGGTGATACCCCGTCTCTATTAAAAATATAAAAAATTAGCCGGGCGTGGTGGCGGGTGCCCGTAGTCCAGCTACTCGGGAGACTGAGGCAGGAGAATGGCGTGAACCCGGGAAGCGGAGCTTGCAGTGAGCCGAGATCATGCCACTGCACTCCAGCCTGGGCGACAGAGCGAGACCCTGTCTCAAAAAAAAAAAGAAAAAGAAAAAAGAGTTAATACAACTCTATATGCTTAAACACAGCTTGTTTTTATAATACATAGTATTCTACTTAGAAATCTGTTTGTCAGACAATATTTGATGGTATTAAAAAGCTACTGAACATGTATACCCATAAATCATTGTAATTCTTATGATTTTCAGTAAGAATGCATTATTAATATATTTTTAGTGAAAAATTATTAATTTATCTTCAAGTCTTTACTGCTATAGTCTGTCACCTTTTGGAATGTGGAAGTAGATATAAGTAGGCTATGGGTTCTTGTTCTCTTCCTCAGTGTCCTAAAAGTGGGAGAGAGGAGTACACTTGACATTCGCACTCCTTTTGTCATGCTTGTTTAACAGGCCTATTGCTGACTAGGAGTAGTGTTACCCCTCCCCATAGAGAATAGTAAAGGGTTAGAAAAATCCTTCCTGCACTTATAAGAGACTACTATACCAAAGTCCTTAGTACTGTGTCTAAATGTTTACCTGGAAAACCAATGAGAGTTGGCCTGACACTGCCTACTTCCTTGCCTACCCAGTCCCTCTTCCAGCCTCCCCAAAGAGTATGCCTGCTTCTCTATAATTTGCTGTAAGAGCCAATCATTTCAGCTTCTCATGTCCTTATTCATAAAAACTTTAGCCACATGGTGGCCTTCCTCAAATATATTGTATTACCTGAGTATTACAGTCTAAGCAATGAAAACTGATAAAGATCTATACCCAATGAACATCTGTCAGCTTATTTTGAGAGTTTGATTTTACTTTAGGCTTTTCTTTTTTTAGACAGAGTCTCACCCCGTTGCCCAGGATGGAGTGTAGTGGCACAATTTCAGCTCACTGCAACCTCTGCCTCCCAGTTTCAAGCAATTCTACCTCAGGCTCCCAAGTAGCTGGGATTACAGGTTCACCCCACCACACCCAGCTAATTTTTTGTATTTTTAGTAGAGATGGGGTTTCGCCATGTTGGCCAGGCTGGTCTTGAGCTCCTGAGCTCAGATGATCCAACTGCCTCGGCCTCCCAAAGTGCTGAGATTACAGGCGTGAGCCACTGCACCTAGGGAAGGCGTTGTTTTTTTTTGTTTTTAACCCTCTGACTTCCATATGACAGTGCTGCCTATGCAAGATTCAGATATCTGTGTCCTCAAGATTTCAGAATGCTATCCCAACATCTGCTTCAGAAAGGGAGAGGAAAAAGACACCATCCTGGCATCTCCTCATCTTCAGTAGCTGTTTCTTTTTGGAACCTCTCCAATTTGGTTGATGCCTGTTGGTCTCTGAAATCATATTCAGGAGCTAAACAGGGCTAAGTTTTGTGATTCTTTTCACAATGCAACCTTCACTCTGGTGTTTTACTCTTTAAAGATAACTAGCTTGGAGTTCTTTGAACAGATGGGGCCATTGACATTGCTGGGCCTTTCCCAAACTTTTCCTTTGTTTTTTGTCTTTTTTACTCTTCTTTTTCTCACTGTCACGTATATTGAAAATTCCGCTTCAGGCCAGGCACAGTGGCTCACGCCTGTAATCTCAGCACTTTGGGAGGCCAAAGCGGGCAGATCACGTGAGGTCAGGAGTTCAAGGCCAGCCTGGCCAACATGGTGAAACCCCATCTCTACTAAAAACACAAAAATTAGCCGGGCATGGTGGCAGGTGCCTGCAATCTCAGCTACTCAGGAGGCTGAGGCAGGAGAATCGCTTGAACCCAGGAGGCAGAGTTTGCAGTGAGCTGAGATGGTGCCATCAGCCTGGGCAACAGAACAAGACTCTGTCTCAAAAAAAAAAAGAGAAAAATTCAGCTTCAGTCACAGAGAAGTCACTCTCTCCTACTTTTACTGTGGTTTGTTTGTTTCTACTTACAGCATTGATGTCCTACTTTTAAAATTCAGCTCAAGTATCACCTTCGCAGGCCAGGTGTGTGATCCTAGCACTTTGGGAGGCCAGGTCAGGAGGATCACTTGAGCCCAGGAGTTCGAGACCAGCTTGGGCAACATAGTGAGACCCCATCTCTATTAAAAACAATTTTTTTTAAAGTATCATCTTCATAAAGAAGCAGCCAATCTGATGTTCATGCCTAGACCCCAGGACTTCCTCTATTACTACTCATTACTACTGATTTGCCAGCCTTACTTCCTCACTACTCCCATCTAGAAAAGAGTTTTAACAGACTTGTGACCTTCAGAACTGTATGCCACCCAAGCACAAAAAAGTGTAGTGACTTTCCCAAGGTCACATAGCTGGGCAATGGCAAAGCAGGAATTTGAACCCAGATAGTGTGGCTGCCTACTCTCCTGCTTCTGTTCTCATATTGCACTTATCTTGAGTCATGATTGTATGCTCTGTGGTACCTGTGAACATCCATATACAAGAATAGCATTGTAGAAGTTGGCAAGTACTGGAATGATCCAAATTAGATGCTGGATTTAAAACAATAAATAAAACAGCTACAAAGGACATGTGGGAGTACTTGGGGGAAATTTGAATATGGACTGTGTATTAGATGATATTGTAACAATATTAAATGTCTTAGGTGTGATATAAATATGATGATTATGTAAGGGAATGTATTATTCTCAAGACAGATTTCTTTAGGGTAGAAGGGTCATGGTATCTGCAAACATTCAGATGTTTCAGGGAAGTATTAAAAGAATGATAAAGCAAATACGGCAAAATGCTAATGATTGGTAAATCTAGGTGAAGAATAAATAGGTGTTTATTGTATCATTGTATCCATTGTTTGTATCAATGAGCCATCTCCAAACTTAAAAAGTGATAGCGATAATGATTCTGATTACTATGGTGATGATGAGGGAAAAGGAGAACAGAAATGGGAAGGAGAGAAAGCAAGTCAGGTCCAATTTACACAAGGAAATTATTTTATACTATAATTTTAACACTGAAAAAAACTATGAACTACATTGTACCATTCCCAGAAATTGTCATATCAACTTTAAAAGCATTGAACATGCAGATTATGGATATTCTGGTACTGAAAATACAACCCTTTCTTTTTAGTTCATCAGCAAATATTTCCTTAGTATCTGCTCTCTGCCTGGCTTATTTTGAGACACAGCGCATTTCTTCCAGCTCTAATATTCTATGGTTCTGTGACACTAAGAGTCTAAATACAATAGCTACTGTAGCTTAAGGCCAAGTCACATTGGTTGCTGTCAGCTGGGCATTTCTTAAGCATCAACTTAGTACCTTAGCTCCTGGATTTGAATGTGAAGATTAGTGAGGCACTGAACTCAGAGACACAATAAGCATCCCAGACACTATTGCCAGTAGGAAAAATGAAGGAGCTGCTTAATCTTTAATACATTTTCATGGCCATTATTTCTCTTGAAATTGCTTTCAAAACCCTTTATTTTGCATGGATAGTTCAGGAATCTTCATCCTAACAGCTACCTTTCATTCAGCACCTACTATGGGCCAGGCCTTGTAAATAGGTACTTAACCTACATTATCTGAGATGCTTACAACAACCCATTTGCCCCATGGTCACACAGCTGCTAAATGGCAGAACTTGATTTAGAACAGAGCTCTCTGTTACTTTAAAGCTTGGAGACTTCTTTTGCACTGTGTTACTAAAACTTAGATTACAGAGAGGGAATCAGGAGAATGTAGCTTGGTTGTTTGCCTTTGTGGTCCGCTAGACTTAGACCCTCTCTGCCAAATTAGAAAGGACAAATAAAATATATTCTTTTTAATGCCCCAATATTATCATTTGTTAGATGGTACTACAATTAAACGTTTGCCTCCGCACATTCTTTCCCACAACTTTTTGAGGGTAAGGAAACTGTTTCATTCATCTTTATAGTCTCAATCCCTAATACATAGGTACTCTTTAAATGTTATTGAACTAAATTATTAATGGGCCAAAGGAAAAACTGGTTATAGTAATAGAAATCAAAACATTTTCTTACTCGTTTTCTGTGGTACTGCTTTTCTTCTCAAAAGCAATTTTCTGATTAGTTTGCCATTTCAACTCTTCCAAATTGGTTGATATGCTTAACCCAGTTCTCACTCTTTTGGCCTGTGCTTAATTGAGCTCAGTAAGATAATCAGAAATCTGAGTCTGGAGTCCGTTTATCTGTGACTGTAATTTAATCAGATTTATATAGCCTAAATTTACTAGCACTTCCATACTATTGAGTCTTTATATTTTGCTTATTTATTGTTATAAAAGCAGCAGAAAATTTTCTGTTGAAAGCTTATGTCAGAGAAAAGATTATTTTAAAATTATTAGTTTTCCTTTTGAAAGCTACTTTGGGGTACCCACAGCCTGAAGATCCTCTTGTGATACTCTTTTTATCATCTTCTTTCTCACATTCATTCTAGAGCTTAAAGTGGGAATTTTTTTTTTAAGTGTGTTTTCCTGGCATCTCATGTTTAACAGTGTCAGGGGTTTGTGTCCCTGGAACGAAAACTGTTTCTCCAGAGTCTTTTTTCTCTCAGCTTCCAGTGAAAAGAGGGGCGAGGCGAGCCAGTCGCTTACCACAAAGCAGTGCCACCACAAAGGAAAGATTAAGGGTTTAGAGAGAGGTCAATGTGGGTTTTTCTCTAACTAAACACTTTCCTAAAGTTTCCTTGTGGAAAAATAATGAAGTCATCTCGGAGTTTTTAAAGAATTTTTATTTCTTTTTCACCGTCTGCATTCGCTTGTCTTCTCAGCATGGATGTTTAATCTTCCTAGGCTTTGTGAATTGGCCCAAATGAATAAGTGGTGAGCTGTCTCTCTAGGAGCTAGAGGCTTATTCTAAGGGCCTAATCACTGAGTAAACACATCTTTGCCCTCCCTCTCACAACTGCGATATAATAGTCGAGATTCTAGCACAGTAACCTGGATATTGCAGGGACCAGTGCTTTGAAATGCAGAATGGTTGATCCTCCAAAACAGACAGTGCCTGATCTTCGCCTGCCTCTTTCTTCTTTTTTAAATTAAATATTGCCAAAGAGATGCCGTTTTATTGCTTGATATTGTGCATTAGTGCCCTGGATTTCCAAGTTTAGTTTCAGTCAACACTGTCGGCTGCACTTATAGGGAACTCTGCATGTTGGGTTTCTTAGTAGCCTCTTCGGCACATGTGTGTTTGGTTTGGAAGAGCATTTAAATTAAATCAGTGAGATAGCAATGTAAATCACTAATCTCTTTCCCAAAGTCTAAATGTTCCATTGCAGTGTTCTTGAGAGAAGTAGGCATTTTAAAGATTTAGCCATTGCCATTGTTTAGTTAGAAATATGCTGATTTAAAAGTGGACAGCTCTCTTGTTCCCAGTGTCTCATTAAATGTAGTTGCTGAGATACGATCAAGCTGAATTAGAGGTTGACATCCCTCTGTCTATTCAGTTAGAGAGCTCCTAAGAAGAGCTCTGAATTTGTTAATGGTGCCAGGTTCACGTTACTTTCCCTAAAGCATCAGAATTCTTGATTCATTTACTAAAACTGATTTTGCATTGCCATTGCTATTGGGTATCTTTTTTGCCAAGGGGCTGTGGCTTGTATCAGTGTTCTTGTTTCTTTCATCAAACAGGCTGGGACCCATGCTAGTTTAAAGGTGCAAAGAAGACTGAAAGAGACCTCTCTTGAGAAATTTAGTCTAGAGGGGAAACTGGTAAACAGTTATAATACTAATGGAAGGAGACAGAGGCCCAGGAAAGGAAGCTCTTAACTCTGCCTGAGGGAATCACGGAAGGTTTCATAGAGGCATTTGTTTTGAGCCTTATAGGATGAGTAGGAATTTACTAGATAAGTATCTCTCTAACAATGTATCTGATTACAAACTTCCTAGAAGCCTGATACTGTTCTCTGCAGACATCAACATAGATGAAGAAACCCCGAGTCTTTCTTGTTCACCATTTTATTGCCACTGCTTCCTGCTGAGCCTGACACAAAGAGTATTTCAACAAATGCTTGTTGAATGAATGAATAAATGAATTAACACATATAAGCAGGGTGGGATCAGCTGAGCTACTTATACCCAGGAGTCCTGCCCTTATTCCCATTACAAGCTGTCTCTGAGTCTCAGTCCAAAGCAGTCTGGCATCTTCATGTTGTATGAGTGCTCCCATAAGCCTTGACTACAGTGTGGTTGATTTCCCTGCTACCACTGTAGTATCAGAGAAAAAACACTTACTTGGACTTGGAGTTAGACAATCTGGGAGCCAATCCTCGTTGTATTACTTACTAAGTAGCTGTGACATTTGGGACAAGTCCGCTTTCTAAACCTCAGTTTCCTCATATGCTAATGGGGTTAAGGATGCTATTTTAAAGATTTATTCTGGAAATTAAAGTAGATAATGGTTGTGAAATTAACAGTGTCTCCTATTCGTAATAGATGCTTTTAGAATCTTAATCTACCTAACTGTGGCTACCCTCATCTATTACGAAATTTACCTTTGAAAAAAATAATTTTAATGATGATTACTATTACTATTATTTGGATTCTTTATCTAGATAATTCCTAACACCAGATTTCATTAGCCTTTCATCAGCATGAGCCTTATATTTTTCTGTAAGTTTCCTTCTTTTGTTCAGAATCCCACACAGCAAATTTTCATTTGCTGTCATCACATTCTTATTTAACATGAAGGGAAAGATACTAAGCTTCCTTGAAATTTTCCTTTGACAGAATTTCAAAGATTGGTTTGTATGTTGTCTTTACCATAAAATTTTATCTTTCCTTTCCCTGGTAATTGTGAGTATTGTTAAACTCAGCTCTTCTTTGAGGTAGTACCAAGAAGTTAGTCAACAATTTAAGCTCTTTAATCATTATAGTCATTGTTGGTAAAGCTAACATGTCGCAAACCATCAATGGCTACTTATAGCCATTGTTTTTATTATACCTATTACCTTGTTCAGTTTCAGTTTTTAGTTTTAATTATTGCATTGAGTATCCAACTATGACAGAAGACACATTTAAGAGACCAAATGTCATTTATTGAAAGCAACTTTTATTATGGCAAAAGGGAAAGAATAATTTTCTGTATGAAAAGCCACAGTGGACATTTTCTGAAATATAAACTAGAAAGAATGCATGTGAACTGAATATTTTTCCATCTTCAAATGGCAATTATATGTTACATGCTGATAAATAAGGGCTTTATATGAGAATACATTAAGGACTTTAAAATTATCTATAGAACAAAAAGAAAACTTCATTTCAGACCTTTTCCTTTCAAATGGAAGAGACTATCCATTGTTCAGATTAAAACCATAAAAAATATGTAAGAGGAATTTTGTCATTCTGTTTTAAAGGATATTTTTTCTCTGTAGTGTTGAACGGTTCAAAGTTAATATTTCTCTTTACATATATCTATTAAATGAAAAGAACAGTAAATCCATTTCCTTTAAGCAAAATACAATTCCTTTGCAACTTCATTTGAGATAGGCTTGCACATGTCAACAGAAATCTGCAATAGCAGTCTGCAACATTAGATATAATCATCCCAGCCTTTTTAAAGTATAAGGAGTAAAATTTTTTGATATTTTAGATGCTTTAGGAACTCCAAAATGTAAAGTACTCTTTTAGGGAATAGCATTTAATTTTTGTCTTTGCTGTTCATATAGACTAATTATGCCTCTCTAAAATTTAAGAAATCTTACATTAGTGGATATTTTAATTGATCAGATTTTTCTCCTCTTTTCAGAGAAAGCTTCTTGCTATCTACCTCCACCATGATGAAAGTGTGTTAACCAACGTGTTCTGCTCACAAATGCTTTGTGCTGAATCCATTGTTTCTTATCTGAGTCAAAATTTTATAACCTGGGCTTGGGATCTGACAAAGGACTCCAACAGAGCAAGGTAATACTGTTGTTCACAAGTTGTAAGTTGGGCTTCTATTAAAAAAAAAAATCATTGTGTTTGTCATCATCATAAACATTTTTCATCCTCAGCATTAAACTCTCTACCATTGCATTTCATTAGACAAAAGCTGCTCGTTGCAGCTAACGCATGCAGTTATTTGCAATTGTGAAAATATACCTTAACTTATAAAAACTTTTTAAATTCAAGAATAACCTGAAAACAAAAATACATTTCTCATCTTATTTTTGCAGTGCAACAGACATTTCTAATATGTTTTTGAACTTTTAGAGAAACCTGATGTTTTTAATGATGTTCAGAAAAGGCAAAACAAGTCTAATATATAATCTTAGTAGTGAGTTTATTTTTTAATAACTTCGTGAAGAAGGCAGGACTTTCTGCACAAGTCCAGTGGAGTTGGTAATAGCTTAACTCTAGCATATGCTAATTGATGTAATCGCTTTATTGCACACATTCTTTTGCACACAGCCAACAATACATCCATATTCTCAATAGGGAAAAAAAATTCCTTTCCTAGTTGTCAGGATGAGTTTACTTAGTTTGTTAATCATAGTATCTGCAAGTGATTAACAATTCTTCATATTTTGCCTATTTCAGTTTCCCATCTGAAATATATTTCATCATGTTTAATTACACATGTGGTCGTAACATCCCATGATGCTACTTTGGGTGTGTTAACACAATCATAATCGCAGGCTGCTGGTTTATGAACAGGGAGATTAAATTAATTCATTTCAAGGCAAGCATATTTTAGTTACCCAATTCAAACCATTATAGAACAATTAGAAACCATCTGATTTCTCTTTTTGTTATTTTATGGCTCACTGAATTTTTGGTCATCATTCAGACTTTGTTTTATTTAATCTGAATCAGAAAAGAACATGATTCTTTCCTTAAATGTGAGGCAAAATAATGTTGAAGCTATTTCATAATCTAATACTTCATTTCTTTAAGCAAATGGTTAGGAAATTTCATGAGATGACTTCGTTTTGCCTTGGAAATGTTCCCTGTTATACATAAGTAAAGAATCTTTAGCACCTGTATTTGTTTAAATTAAATCAGGTTATTATTCACACTCAGTTAAAGGTGATGAAAAGCAGTGCCAAAAACAGATAAAAATGCCACATCGAAGGTCTTTCATGAGGCAAAATACAGAGACTGGAGACTTGGCTAAATCTTTCGCCATTCACTGGCAGTAAGGAATCTCCTCCTTTCCTTTTATCCACAACTTGATGGAGAAGGAAACACTATTTCTAAACCATCTGTAGTGGCTAAGTTCAGTGGGCTACCTGCTGTTATTTTGTTCTATCCTCCATTTAATTCCTTAGTTCCTTTTATTTTACAATGACAAAAAATTGCAGTGTAGTTTCTTTTGAAAAACAGTGTTTGAGGGTTTTTTTTTTTATGATGGCAATCAACAGCCATGTAATTGCTTTGTTATGTTTTACTAAAGAAGTCTGTTAAGTAGCACAACTTTGATACACTAGTAATAAGAGTTTGCAGGTTACAGAGACACCTGTGGTGACCAAAGCGACAGAAGCTGCTTATTAGAAAGAGCCAGTACAGCTGTGTCCTATTAACTCCTTATGACACTTTTTTAAAAACACTAAATAAAGGTGTTGTTTAAGGCTTTAGAGCTATTTCTCAATGAACTGCAGGACTGACTATTAAGTATGATAGGATATTTCAATCTACATTTTGAGTTAAGCAACTGTCATGAAAATTTGTAAAAGGCAATATTAAAGACTGAAAATAGGAACATCTAGGAATTCAATTTAATAAACATTTATAGGAACCACAAATGGGGCAATAGGGGAATGGAATGATTTCTATAATTTAAGATACTTGGCATCCTTATTCAAAATATATTAATAGTTCTGTCCATATTACAAATTTAAAAGGTATTATATTTCTCTATATTAAAGTAACAAAAGATAATTACTGGGTACTGAGTTTAATACCTGGTTGATGAAATAATCTGTAAAACAAACACCCATGACACCAATTTACCCATGTAACAAACCTTCACATGTACCCTCCAAACATAAAAGTTTTTTTAAAATGTCAAAACATTAAAAAGCAAGTAATAAAAGTAACAAATAAAATTACATAGCTACTTTTGATCCATCGTTATTACTGTTAAGGCAAATGGGAAGATACACATTTTATAAACACAAGGTGAAAATTCATTAGAATGACATACTCCCAAAAAGGAGATTGACTTTGACATATGAAACTGTTAAGATAATTAATTAGGCTGGTTTATTGCTTAAAAAAAGGGCTTAACTTAACCACAATTTTCTTGCCACCTATCATATCACAGATTCATCTAAATAAAATTGTCTAATTGAGTTTCCTACTGTATTATCTTTCTTGGATTTTTACACCACATTTATCCAGAGGTGTTTATCATGAAAACTGATTGCATCACTCATTAGATGCTTTTAACTTTGAGTAACAAAACCTCAAGCTTTCACTCTCAATTCAGTAGACGACTGCTTGCACTAATATTTATTGATCCATGCGGTACATGTCAAAGGGTGTTATGACATCATTTGCATATTATTAGCAAGCTGAAATGGGGGCATATTAATATATGGAAATACAGAAGAGATTTCTAGGCATCACAAGTAAGATTGTTGTTGTGGGCTTCCTTTTAACTGTTATTTCTTTATGATAGATGTAAGTTTGGAAATAAATTCCTGGTTAATAGCTTGCCTGGTCCCATATCTGGTTAACCTAGTTCATACAGGCCATAAAAATTTAGAGAGTCCTGGACCTGTAAGCTATTTGGATGTTTTCTTAGTACTTTCCTAGGACTACCAGCTGATATTATATCTGAGGATGTTGATATCCAAGGTGGGAAGAGACTTGCCAAGCAGATATACTTTTCTTTAAGGATTACTCTGATTAAGCCTATAGAGTATTAGTTCTTCAATCACAGTTTACTATGGATCTCTCATGTATGTAGGAGATAAGTGAAGGATATTAAACCAAGTGAATGCTTTGATGAAGTCACCAGAATATGAGGATCACTTGCTATTATAAATTAAATTTCCTAATTTCTCTAACAAATTGGAATAAAAAAAGAAACATTTCTATAGAATGTCATAACCCCTGTGATGTTGATGATTTGGATTTTTACGCCTCTTAAATGATTCTAATAACTTTCTTTCTTAGTTGAATACTTAGATTTTCCAGCCCACTGTGTATAAAATATGTTGGAATAATTCTTAGGTTGATCTTAGAACATTCCAAATATGAACTGAGACATGAAACTTTAGCTGTAATGATTAATGTCTGTCATCTCCCCTACTAAATTGTGATCTCCTGGAAGGGCTTATTCGTTTTGTCGGTTTCAGTAAACAAGGCACTTTTTTAAATTCTAGGAAAAAGAAACCCAGAAAGCATTTAGCAAATAAATGTATGCATTTATTTTCGTCTAAGAATGTTGCTTATAATTTCAATATTGCATATCTAAATAGGAGGTTTTTTCCTTGGAAAATATTGTACAGTCTTTTGGGCTACCATGTCTAGTTGAATTTCAGAGCCATTCTTAAAACAGTGACAGGAAGCCCTTGGTAGTCTTGAGAAGTGCTAAAGGTATAATTTCTTTTTTCTTTTAAGAGACAAGGTCTCGTTATGTTGCCCTGGCTGGAGTGTGTAATCATAGCGCACTGCAGCCTGAAACTCCTGGCCTCAAGCAATCCTCCTGTCTCAGCCTTCCTAGTAGCTGGGACTACAGGTGTGTGACACCATGCCCTGTTCTAATTTCTTAAATATTGGTTTGACCAGTAATTCTGATGGGAATAGTAGGATGTACCTGTAAAAGAAAGAGCTAAAAACAGATAGGTAATAGTAAACAAGAAGATCCTGCAAATCACTTCGTAGTTATGCAGGATTGGTTCCAGGACCTCCTGCAGATACCAAAATCCACAGATACTCAAGTCCCTGATAGAAAATGGCATAGTATTTACATATAACCCATGCACATCCTCCCATCTACTTTAAGTCGTCTCTAGATTACTTATACCTAATACAATGTAAGTGCTATGTAAATAGTTGTTATACTGTATTGTTTAGGTAAAATGACAAGAAAAAAGTGTACATGTTCAGTATAGACACAATTTTTTTCTGAATATTTTTGATACTTGGCTAGTTGAATCAACAGATGCAGAACCCACAGATGCAGAAGACCAACTGTGTTTCTTATGTTTGTTCATTGAGTAAACACTGAATATTTAATATAAACCAGGAGTGGTGCTGCCATCTGAGAATGAAAGGTGGAACAAGACACAATCCTAACCCTCAAAACACTCATGGTCTAGTAGGCAAAACAGACATAAGAGCCAATATATAATATGAGGTATGTACAAGGTACTTTAGGAGTATGGATGAACTTTATACTGAGTTGCTGTACCCAAGAGGGTCAAAGAGGGACTTGAAAGAGATGATACACAGAAAGATGAAGTTAGAACTTTACTCTTTCTATTTAGAGATTTTTATATTACCATAGTAGCATTCCTAGTCTTTTGGGTGGCCGATTTTGCTGTTCTTTACTAAGGGGCATTGGTGTTTAAAACCTCATAATTACGTATGGGGAACAAAGGGTCAGTGGTTGAAATAATTGAGGAGAGAAGGAATAGAGGGAGCTGGCCAGCTAATATAATCCTCTGTAATCTGAACCAGATTGAAGATTAAAGTCAACCAGCCAACATGGACAAATCCAAAGATGTTTTGTTAATGATTCATCCAGCATTGGTATATGTCTACAGGCAAACAGTGAAGCAGGGATAAGATATTCTTTTGGATATGTAACATGTAGAAAACCATCATAGATTTAACTAATACAATAAAAATATTGTTAGTACAATGTATTCTTAATGAATGAGTGCTTAGCTATGAAAGAATAATTTCTTAAAATTCAGGACAGGTATCACTTCCGGGAAGTCTTGCCTCTCCCCACCCTTCTCTTGCCTCAGTCAGGGTTAAAATGCATATTCTGTATGCTCCCATAATATATCTATACTAACTTGTACTAATAGCACTCATTACATTGTATGGTCATTGTCTATCTCCCTGCTAGTTTGTCAGCTTCCTGAGGGAGCTATGTCTGTAATCCCATTGCTTTACACAACTTCCTTCCTTCCTTCCTTCCTTCCTTTTTTCCGTCCGTCCGTCCGTCCTAGATGGCGTCTCGCTCTGTCACCCAGGCTGGAGTGCGGTGGCACGATCTTGGCTCACTGCAACCTCCACCTCCCAGGTTCAAGCGATTCTTCTGCTTCAGCCTCCCGAGTAGCTGGAACTACAGGTGCGTGCCACCACGCCTGGCTAATTTTTGTATTTTTGGTAAAGATGGGGTTTCACCATATTGGCCAGGCTGGTCTAAAACTCCTGACCTCGTGATCCACCCGCCTCGGCCTCCCAAAGTGCTGGGATTACAGGCATGAGCCTCTGCGCCCGGCCACAACTACCTTTTAAAGAGTAAGTACTATATTGATAATAAACAAATAATCTCTAATAGGCTTATTGAAAAATAACAAGAGAGTACCAGTTTGAGTAATGGCAAGAATTTTGGAAATACAGCTACATTCCTCTAATTGTGTGATCTTCCCCTGTAGCCACTACTGGTACTAATATATGGTACTAAAGCCTTCATTCTCCTTACAGAATGAACTAAAAATGTTCATATTGGATACTTGGTCTTCCGCTGGCATTGTAGGGTCCCAGAATGTCATGGTGTATGCTCATGTGCCTCAGGTGCTCCCAGGCCATCTGGAAAGTGGCTTGAATTCCAACCCAGATGAGTTCTTCCTGGTTCTAGAGTTTCTTCCCCAGACTTCACCAAACCTCTGTGATACCCCAGAAGTAATTGGCCTCCCAAATTGGGCCATTCTGGGATGGTACTGAACCTTCTACAATGGTGGGAGAACTGATTCAACATGTCCCCAGGCCCGAGTGCTAGAGTGGCTACATGGTGGAAGAGACCAAGCATTCAGGCATGTTCTGTTAGAACACCATCAGAATTAACCATAAATAGTACTATGTAAAGCACCAGCATAGTAAGTATTAATCTGTTTCCCTCTATAAAGGCTGTACCCTCCAGGCTGAGCTGTGGATTCTTAGCTGAAGTTGTTTCATCAAGGAAAGCTACATCACATATGTGACACAATGAACCACCAGTATTAACCAGTAATAAGTGGGTTAGTGGGTATCTCTTGTTCTGAATAGGAGGGTCCACAAAGCAAATATAGGTGCTGGTTTAGATTATCTAATTCTAGAACACTTAGAATCAAACATTGAATTTGACTGGAATAGTGCCAACTGGGTAATCAGCTGGCTATGAGTGCTGGAAAACGAACTGCTTATGTAAGTACCTGAGATGAAAATGTTTTGCACAGCAATGTACATGCTACTAAGTGTTAAATCAGACATTGCACACTATTTCTAAGCAGTGTTCAGAGTAGCTGTAAACGGTTCCCCCAGGAGTTGCCAATAGTGCTTGGGTTACACAGGTTGCTTGTAACATACACATAGCATTGTATTAAATTTTGTACACACATTTAATACCGATATTCACAGACAGAATTCTGTGCCTGTCAGTATTAGCTTTTGAACTTAATGCCCTTGGGTGTGGTATTTCAGGTCACTGCAAACTTCCGCTGCTGTGCTGACAGGTACTTGGTAGGCTTAATATTCAAGTGATAGTTTTCCACATTACTTAATCTTTGGCAAGAGTTAATTGACTTAAAGCACTTATTATCAGTAAGCTGTCTTCACATGTACTTTCCATCTCAGTAATTAGCCATATTCACAGTGGCTTACCCTTAATTCCAGACTACTCAGTGGTTCATGCCTGGCTGAAGCCTTGCTGACCATGTTACTCTAACCCTACACTTCCATTTGATCCAGCAAATATAGCCCAGGTGTGGAGTCTGCATGGGAGACACAGGAGTATTAATTTCCAGCTGCTACCCTAGGTACAAATATGGATTCTGCAGAGGTAGCTGATAAAACAGATGAACATGTTGTGGTCAGGGTACTAAGATTTCAGGAGAGCCTTCGTGCCAGATTTCCATATAATTTTCCCCAAACTTCTTTATTCCCTTTGTGCAACATTTTCCTCCAGTACTTTTAAAGGAAGTGTATTGCCATCCTAAACATCCCAGGTCAAGGGCTTAATTAATGCTTTAAAATGAAGGTTCCAAAACACCAGGAGAGTTTGTCATTTTCTCCCTGGTTTGTTTTGTGAAGAGGGAGGAGAGAAGGTGAGGAGGAACCCCTCCTGTTCCATGATTACATCCTACCCACTCATTTTCTCCTTTTCTCTTCTGCTTTTGATTTTTAGTGGCGGTCTTAACAGAATGTCAAGATCAATTTGCAGCATGGTTTAACTCAAGGTTTGCGTTCTGCCAGCAGCAATTGTCCCTGCAAACAATGCCGTGTGTTCTTGTAACTTCAGAAGCTTTTAGAGGGATCATGGCAAGGGCAGCATCTAATGACTTTATTAGTGTAGGGTTTCAAAATGGGCTCAGTAATTGTTCATATCTCTTTGTCAGCAAGTCATAATTACTGCTCAGCATTGTCCAAGGGTACACTTGTGAATAGTTTCCTAATAGTACTGAAAGGAAAGGAAAGGGGGAATGGATAAAAGTGATGGCCTCTTACAATTGAGAATAAGCCAGTCTCTATATAGTTGATGGCTAAACTGTTTATAGTACATTCAACATTCTTAAAACAGATTATCCTTTTTTTTTTTTTTTTGAGACAGAGTCTTGCCCTGTTGCCTAGGCTGGAGTGCATTGGAGTGATCTTGGCTTACTGCAAACTCCACCTCCTGGGTTCAAGCAATTCTCCTGTCACAGCCTCCCAAGTAGCTGGGGCTACAGGCGCTTGCCACCATGCCTGGCTAATTTTTGTATTTTTAGTAGAGATGGGGTTTCACCTTGTTGGTCAGGCTGATCTCGAACCCCTGACCTCAGGTGATCCACCTGCATTGGCCTCTCAAAGTGCTGGGATTACAGGCATGAGCCTCCTCGTCCGGCCAAAATAGATTATCCTTTTAAAAATGTTCTTTGAGATAATTTAAAATTACCAATTTACGAGCCTTTTTTACTCTGATTTGGATACTTCCTACACTCCTACCTAGTACTACAGTTATAACTGCCTGGTTGCACATGCGTTGTATTTGAATCAAAGCATTTGTTTTTAAAAAAGAGCTCATTTTCCTCTGCACTAATCTAATTAATGCTATTCAGGAAATATGCATTTAACTCAGATACAGTTGTCAATAAATAGCCTATGAAAACTCTTAGAAGCTAAGATACAAAGGTGATATTATTGGCAAGCCATTCCAAAAGAATAACATTTTAAGTTTCCATCAAATTCTATTTTTCTCATGCACTAGATCTTTCTTATAAGTCTGTTGGTGTTCTCCTTGGTCATCTCCCAATTACTCTGTGTTTTGAATATTTTTGAATATTCTAGGTGTCTTGATTATGAGAGTCACAGAATTAAAAGAATCATCACTGTCTCAAGATGAAGTTTGAGGTTAATTCCAAACCTTTCCCTGTTTGTGATCTGTTGCTGAATCCTTCCCCATTCTGTAACCCGTCCCCCAACCCCACCAGTGTGCTCATGTATAGTTATATGCAAATAGTTACTCCCAATAGCTGGTTATGCTTGTATTTTAGAACATACAGTTTTTGTATTGATATAAAACATGAGTAATCTAATGAAACAAATTCCAAAAATAAGATAAATATCTTATTCTAAAAGTAATATAAGTATCTTATTCTAAAAATAAGATATTTGGGCTGGGTGCGGTGGCTCACACCTGTAATCCCAGTGCTTTGGGAGGCTGAGGCAGGTGGATCGCATAAGGGAAGGAGTTCAAGACCAGCCTGGCCAACATAGTGAAAACCTGTCTGTACTAAAAATACAAAAACTAGCCTGGCATGGTGGCACATGCCTATAGTCCCAGCTACTTGGGAGGCTGCTTGAGCCCAGGAGGCAGAGGTTGCAGTGAGCTGAGATTGCACCACTGCACTCCAGCCTGGGCAACAGAGCAAGACCCTGTATCTAAATAAATAAATAAATAAATAAATAAATAAGATATTTATAACGTGAAATATCTTAAATATATATATGCCATCATGTATTTTGCTTTTCTTCTTGCCTGAAATTAAAAAGGTCTGAAAAGATTTGTTTCCTTAACTGCTCTCATTAATAATTTTTATATTGATGATATTTCAGCAGACTTTTTACTAAATCATATCACCTATGCCATTGAAATTGGTAGCACATTTCTCCTCTTCTATAAATACTGATAGTAAAACAGTCAGAGAAATTATAAAAGAAACATGTTAGTTCAGTGATATAAAACCACGTAAGTAATTTGGTTCCTCTGACATATTTTACAGTGTTCACTTGTCAGTCTACATAGATGCTAAAAGATATTTTAAAGCCCAGCAATCTTAATGTTCTAATCTGCCAAATAGACCACCAAAAAAAGGAGGGTTTCTGTTAGTCTGGAGTTGGAGAGTAAGGTGGAATCCTGTTTCTGATGTGTTTAGGTAATTATTAAAGAATAGATTGGGTGTCCTTTCCTTAAGCTTATGTTTTTGTCTCTCTACTTAGTAGCATTAGGGTAATAGAGGAGTGACAGATAGTTTTATATTATTCAAAACAGAGTTAACTATAAAGACTTTTTAAAAGCTGTTTGACAGTTTATCTACTGTTGGCTAACTCAGTCTGTAGCAACAGCAACAATTTAAGAATCCTAAATAGATTGCTTTCATGTGCTTTTTTTCCCCTCAATACATGATCAGCACCAAGAAAGTCCTTTTCAGCAAATACTTTTTTACACACCTCAGCTAAGGAAGGAATGAGGCAAGGTTATGTGAAAAATTAAAAAGCCTTGATTGCCGTACCTCAAATCTGAGAAATTACATAGCCCAGTCCCAGTAATAAATGAGCTACTGGATTCTCTGAACAGCCCTCAAATAATTTACTGTCTCAGCAACAAATTTTATTATGTGTCTATTAGGAAAGCTATGTATTAACTTGTTAGTTCTTGAAGCAGACTTGTACACATTAAAATGTGTCAGTTGCTGTTCTTAAAGAAAACTGATTTTCTATTTTATTTTATTTTATTTTATTTTATGTTTGAGACAGTGGTCTTTCTCTGGTGCCCAGGCTGGAATGCAGTGGCACAGTCTCAACTTACTGCAGCCTCAACCTGTTAGGCTCAAGCAGTCCTCCCACCTCAGCCTCCCAAGTAGCTGGGACTACAGGTGCGCACCACTACATCCAGCTAATTTTTGTATCTTTTTATAGAGACGGGGTCTCACCATGTTGCCAAGGCTGGTCTCAAATTCCTGAGCTCATGCAATCTGTCCACCTCAGCCTCCCAAAGTGCTGGGATTACAGGCACAAGCCACTCTGCCTGGCCAATTTTCTTTTTAAATTTCAATAGATTTAGGGGTACAAGTGGTTTTTAGTTACATGGATGAATTGTGTAGTGGTGAAATCTGGGTTTTTAGTATACCCGTCTTTCAAATAGTGTACATTGTACCCAATAGGTAATTTTTCATTCCTTACCTCCTTCCTACTTTCCCCCTTCTGAGTCTTCAGTGTCCCTTATACCTCTCTATAGGCCCCTGTATAACCATAGTTAGCTTCCACTTCTAAGTGAGAACATGATGACTTCCAGTTTCATCCAAGTTGTTGCAGAAGACCTTGTTCTTTTTTTTTTTTTTTTTTTTTGAGATGGAGTCTCGCTCTTTCGCCCAGGCTGGAGTGCAGTGGCGCAATCTTGGCTCACTGCAAACTCTGCCTCCTAGGTTCACGCCAGTCTCCTGCCTCAGCCTCCCAAGTAGCTGGGACTACAGGCGCCCGCCACCAAGCCCAGCTAATTTTTTGTGTATTTTTAGTAGAGACGGGGTTTCACTGAAGACCTTATTCTTTTTTATAGCTGAGTTGTATTCCATTATATATATACACACCATATATATACACCATATATATAATATATACACATACCATATATACACATGCCATATATATACACCATGTATATATACACACACCTAATTTTATATATATAGGTATACATACCACATTTTCTTTATCCACTCATTGGTTAATGGGTACTTAAGTTGATTCCCTATCTTTGCCATTGTGAATTGTGCTGCAATAAACATATGCATGCAGGTATCTTTTTGATATAATGACTTTTTTTCCTTTGGGTACTCAGTAGTGGGATTGCTGAATCAAATGTAGATCTACTTTTCGTTCTTAGAGGAATCTGAATACTGTTTTTCATAGAGGTTGTACTAATTTACATTCCCACCAACAGTGTATAAGAGTTCCTTTTTACTGCATCTGTGTCAACATCTATTATTTTTTGACTTTTTAATAATGGCTGTTCTGCTGTTCTGACTGGTGTAAGGTGGTATCTCGTGGTTTTAATTTGCATTTCCCTGATGATTAGTGATGTTGAGCATTATTTCATGTTTGTTGGCCATTTGTATATCTTCTTTTGAAAAATGTCTGTTCATGTTGTTTCCCCACTTTTTAATGGGATTATTTGTTTTTTTTCTGGCTGATTTGTTTGAGTTCCTTGTAGATTCTTGATAGTAATCCTTTGTCGGATGTATTTTCTCCCATTCTTTTGCTATGCAGAAGCTTTTTAAAAGCTTTGGGTTTTATTTTGGGGTGTGTTTGTGTGTGTGTGTGTGTGTGTCAGGGTCCTGGGGTGTGTGTGTGTGTGTCAGGGTCCCGGTGTGTGTGTATGTGTGTGTGTCTTGCTCTGTCACCTGGGCTGGAATGCAGTGGCACGATCTCGACTCACTGCAGCCTCGACCACCTGGGCTCAAGTGATCCTCTCACTTCAGCCTCCTGACTGAAGTAGCTGGGACTACAGGCTCATGCCACCATGCCCAGCTATTATTATTTTTTTTTGTAGAGACAGGGGTTTCACCATGTTGCTCAGGCTGGTCTCCTGGGCTCATAGAAACTATGATTTTTCAATACAACTGTTTTCTCATTGTTTATGCAGACAGACAGATGTCAATCATCATAGAATGTAGAGCAATTGAGAAGTAAGGCTCAGGCTGGAAATATGAAAAACAAGATGATATTAGACAAGTAGTATAACATTTCTAGATCTTTCTTTTTCATCAATGAAAAGAGAGTGACTCACCTATTTGACCTGAGACCTTTGTCTGTAATATTCTGACTTGGATACGATTGTTTTCAGTAGAAAGATGTGAGGTAAGCAAGGGTTCATTTTTAAAATAAATTTTGGTGAAGTTTGATATATCAGATTATAACATAAGCATGCTACCCTTACCAGTTTGTGATAATCTGATCAGAGTGATTTTAGTGGGGTGTAGTGAAGAAGATGACAGTAATTTTCTTCCTCTTTCGTTTTGTAACAAGGAATATCTGTTAAAAGTATATTAGTAGCTAAGAGCAAGACTATAGTACTGCTTTTTAAAAAGCCAAACTACATAATGACAACTACAACCATTAATTAAGTACCTACTTAATTAATTATAGTGCCAGACACTATATAAATGTGCTAATTTAATTCTCTCTCTCCTTCCCTCTCTCTCTCTCTCTCTCTCTCTCTCTCTCTCTCTCTCTCTCTCTCTCTCTCTATATATATATATATATATATATATATTTACCTCATTTAATCTTTTCCACAATTCTGCAGGGTAAATAGCAAGATCCCATTTCACATGTGAGGAAACTATTTGTGGCTCAGAGAGGTTCTGTGAGGTCATTGAAATGGCTATACCAGCTATAAATCCCAATGCTACCTGTGCTTTTCTACCACATAATGCTTTTTTTCCCATGATCTTGCCATGCTGAATGATTCAGCAACAGAAATGTACTAGATAATTATCTAGTGTGCAAAGTCCTGCAGGAGGTATAAGGGAAGTCCATGGACCTTTTGTTCAAGGAACAAATAAACGTGAAATTCACCCAGTCTTAGAGTTAGGGATTAGACGTGTCCTTAGCAGTACAACTTGCAGCCACTCAGGCATTTTTTTCTATAACATGCTTAGCTGATGTTGCTCCAGCCTGTGCTTGAATATTGCCAAGACAGGGAAATGAAAGCTTCAAAAGATAGCTTTTTTTTTTAGCTGCTCTGAAAACTGGAAATGTCTTTACCACAATGCTTCTTCTATAGAGAGCTTCCGCAACTTTATCCTTTTTGGTTCTGGTTTTGCAGTTACCTGATATAAGCCTAACTTCTCTATAGCATTATAGCCTTTTATCAGTGTAACTCTAGCTCTCATTTGTCCTATTTTCCCTGCCTCTTCCTACCAAATACAATTAGTTCTTTTCACTGTTCTTCATATGATAGTGTGTCTAGACCCAGCCCCTTCTAAAGGTGCTGGGATCAAGCATAGTGCTCTAGAGGAGGTTTGTCTGGTGACATGCACAGTTCTATCTGAAATTTTATTGCGGGCTTCTGTTGAACTCAGGGAATCCTCTAAAACCCCATTGTTGTTTTCCAACTTGAGTTGATGCTAAACCAGATTTCTGCCATTCTTTACTAATGCAGTTGATTGACAAGATCATTTGGTGTTCAGATTCTGTCTATTGACCTTCACAAGTTTTATCACCCACAAATGAGTCTTAAGTCCTTATCATCTCTACTCCTGTCATCATTCTTGATAATCCTCTCGGTTCCTAGACATGTTCTCCAGAAAATTTTTCTTCTTCCCTGTATTTACCACATTTAGATGGGTCACTAATAGAAACTATATCGCCTCATATATTTTGACTTCAAACATCTGACTCTGATCACCACTTCCTACCACTCCTATTTATTTGTTCAAGTATCACTGGTCCTAAAGATTTTTTTATCTCCTCATGCCTTCCAATCTATTGACCTTTCTCTCACTCCATTTACCCTTTCCTATATCCAGTTTTCATATTCCTCATCCTATTTAGATTTTGAGGTTCATCATTATAATTTCCTTGTGATACTTTAAACTCTCTCTGTTACACTCATTTTGTTAGACCCACCTGTTCACCTTCTGTATGCCGGTACCCTTGCAGTTGAACACAGCTAGAGAAAATCACAGTCTTTTCTCTTCTCTTCTCTTCTCCTCTCTTCTCCTCTCTTCTCTTCTTTCTCTTCTCTTCTCTTTTTTCTCTCTCTCTTTTAAATAAACACAAGCTTCAAATAAGCACACAATAATGCTGGGCAAGCCTACTGGGATTTGGGATTCTCTAGTTAGTTTTCTTTGCCTAACTGAGATATCTATTTCACACTACTCTTCATTCCCCAAGTATATCATTCCCCTCTCTACCTCCCCTCCCAGCTGCCCCCACTAGTTGCTTGAGAATAAAAGAAGTTATCAGAAAGACAGAAATGAGCCCATTTTTCTGTCCTGTCTATATATTCCTTCAGAAGGGTCTGATGAACCTTTCTAAAGAAGGCTTCACCATCATTCTTTTTCATAGCACCCTCCTAGAACTTTCCATAATAAGCCATTACTTTTGCTTACTTTAACATTTATTTTCTATTTCTTCCAATGAATATAAGCTTTATAAGGATAAGAGTTATATCAATCTTTTCCACTTTTGTTTCTTATTAAAATGCTAAATAATTATTTGTTGATGTTATGAGAATTCAGAACATCATGATGATTAAGAATATGAATGAGCTTTGGATTTATTCAGACCACGATTGGAATTCTAGCTATGCCACTAGGCCACCATAGTGACTGTGGTGGGTGAGTTGCTTAAACCCTCTAGCTGAAGTTTTTTTTTTTTTTTTTTTGGAAACAGAGTCTCACTCTGTTGCCCAGTCTGGAGTGCAGTGGCACGATCTCAGCTCACTGCAACCTCCACCTCCCGGGTTCAAGCTATTCTCCTGCCTCAAACTCCTGAGTAGCTGGGACTACAAACGGGCGCTACCATGCCTGGCTAATTTTTTTGTATTTTTAGTAGAGACAGGGTTTCACCATGTTGGCCAGGCTGGTCTTGAACTCCTGACCTCAGGTGATCCGCCCACTTTGGCAACTCAAAGTGCTGGGATTATGAGCATGAGCCACCGCACCTGGCCTGCAGTTTTCGTACCATGAAATGGAGATAAAACTACATTCATCAGAGAGTTATTGGAATTAAATGGGATGATTGATTTTAAAGTCTGGTACAGAGTAAGTGCTCAGTGCATTTATCTACATGTAAATATTTTATTTGTCTCAGATATTTATGAAAATGTTAACAGGACAAAGCCAGCTAGTAAACTATTTGAGACTACTCTCAATTTGGTAGCATTCTACAGATTCAATTTCCTGATGACAAATGAACTTGTCTACCTTAGCCTGTATTTCTGAATCTTATCTAAAGGATCTTTTGGAACACCTTATTATATGCCTTACTGAAATCCAGATAGTCAAAATTTATGGAATGCTAATGCATTCTCACTCTAGGAAACTCACAGTTAGTTTTGGGAATAGTATGTTCCTAATGGCCTATGCTGCCTGCCGTTCATTGCTACTGTATTCTAATTGTTCATAAACCATCTTTCTAAGTGACTTTTTAAAGTTTTATAGGGTATTGTAAGCAAGTTTACTGGTGTGTACATTTTTAAATCGTGGTATTTACATGTTTTTAGGGACACAGATTCCTCGTGATAGTTACTTCATTATTATTAATTTTAGCTTTTTACTGTCTCATTCATTCTACCATCTATTCATTTCTTTATCCAAAAAAGTATTCATTAAGCTGTGTACCATATACTGTGTACTATATACCATTAAGCTGTGTGCCATATACTGTGCTTGAATTGGGAAAACATTCTTGCTCCTCTTATCTTCTCTGTGTATATGTCTGCATTTTTTTTCTATTTAGCATTTACAGTTTGCCTCCTTTAAAAAATTGACATAATCTCTAAATGTAATCTCATTATCTCTGTACATACAATATAAAATAGGAAAATAAAAAATAAAATTGGATGAAAACCAATTAAAAGTAGCAAATAGATATGAATATTTATAAGCACCTGAGTTGAAGTTTAGCTGTAGAATTCCAGCAGGTAAAGGTGAGAAAGGAAATGTCATAGGCATATAATCATTTATTCATCTGTCCATTCCATATGTATCTATTGTATTTCTCTTATGTGCCAGATCATACACCTGAGAGCATTTACATTTACCATTTACAGTTCTCGTTGTCTGACATATGGAATCATAATAGTTCTTCTCAAGATTTCCTGACACTGAAGTCAAGGGAGAATTTTGTTGCATGATTTTATTTGAGAGTCCTTAGGAAAAGTAATAGACAATAAACTTCTACTGTTGTTTTGCAGAAGACAGATTATTTTAAATAGATTTTTAAAATATAAATCCCCTGTAAAAGCAGAGGGCTTTGTATTTAATCTTTTTTTCAGTAATTATAATTCTTTAGGGAGCTTAGGTGATGTGGTCCTTAAATACTCCTTTTTGATTACCTAACTCATAACAAGTATAAAGTTTAGAGGAAAAGCCTACACAGTCAACCTGTCTATTCAGCTCTTTGTGTTAAACATCAGCTGTCTCAATTGAGCCTTAATAAGTGCTGGGTTACAATCAGCTCTTGCTTGAAAGCTTTGATGAGTGACTAAGATGCCAATATTCTGTTTTCCTGGTCACTTATCTGTTAAGACTTTCCTCCTGTGGGTGAGATTGCAACTGAAGCACTCCCACTTTTTTTTTTTTTTAAGACAGAGTCTCACTCTGTCGCCCAGGCTGGAGTGCAGGGGTGCAATCTCGATTCACTGCAAGCTCCGCCTCCTGGGTTCACGCCATTCTCCTGCCTCAGCCTCCCAAGTACCTGGGACTACAGGTGCCTGTCACCATGCCCGGCTAATTTTTTTGTATTTTTAGTAGAGATGGGGTTTCACCGTGTTAGCCAGGATGGTCTTGATCTCCTGACCTCGTGATCTGCCTGCCTTGGCCTCCCAAAGTGCTGGGATTACAGGCGTGAGCCACCGTGCCCAGCCATGCACTCCCACATTTTTATATCCATTAGGGTGATAGTTGTTTTCAAATACATAAGGACATTATGTGTAAATGTCAAGGTTCCAAGAGAAACCAACCAACCCTGAAATAAATGATGCTGAAACATTTTATGTAATGATAAAAATCACAAAGTGTCCAAATTCGGCTGTGCACAGTGGCTCATGCCTGTAACCCCAGTTACTTAGAAGGATCGATTGAGCCCAGGAGTTTGTGATCAGCCTGGGCAATATAGCAAGTCTGTGTCTCTTAATTTTTTTGTTTTCGTTTTTGTTTTTTGAGATGGAGTCTCTCTCTGTCACCTAGGCTGAAGTGCAGTGGTGGGATCTCAGCTCCCTGCAACCCCCACCTCCCTGGTTCAAGCAATTCTCCTGTCTCAGCCTCCCGAGTAGCTGGGATTACAGGTGCCCACCACCACGCCCTGCTACTTTTTGTATTTTTAGTAGAGATGGGGTTTCACCTTGTTGGCCAGGCTGGTCTTGAACTGACCTTGTGGTCCGCCCACCTCAGCCTCCCAAAGTGCTGGGATTACAGTCGTGAGCCACCATGCCCAGCCTTAAATTTTGTTTTTTTAAAACTTAGCTGGGCATGGTGGTGCATGCCTGTAGTCCCAGCTACTTGGGAGGCTGAGGCAGAAGGATCGCTTGAGCCCAGGAGTTCAAGCCTTCCGTGAGCTATGATCATGCCACTGCACTCCAGCCTGGGCAACAGAGTGAGACCCCATCCCTTTAAAAAAATCCAAAACAAAAAACAAAGTCTCTAAATTTGGCAGCTAGAAAAAAATTAGGGAACATGACAATGTTAAATATATAGATAGATTTAAAGTAGAGATACATGCATTTTAAATCTCTGCTCTGAGTAGGACGTTATATTACAATGATGTTGGTGCATATTCTAGAAGTTATGCAGCAGTATAATACAGTGGCAAGTATGGTGTAAAGAATAACTTCCTGTTTAGTGATCTGAGTCTGAGATCGGTGCTGTAACTTATTTTAGGAAACATTTCACCATACCTTTAATTTGGAGAGATGGGGGTGGAAAAACCAATTTTGACTCTGAAGCACACAAAAAGAAAGAAAAAGAAGTAGTATTTATTAATCCACAGACCAATTCCAAAAGTAGGTATTATTATCTTCTTTTTATAGATGAGAAAGCTGAGGCCCTTAACCAAAGAAACAGCTAATTTACAAAATCAGATTTGTTCGACTCCATAGTCTTTGTTCTTCCCACAATACTATGCTGCTTGCAGCAATTCCTAATTTCTCTAATATATTAATATTTGGATATTTTACACCTTTTCTAAGTCATCTTTTCAGTCAGTGGGTGGTGACAGGATGAAATTATATAAAAAGTGCAGTTTGCTAAAAATTAGACAGTAAGTTTAGAATCATAAACTTGTGGGCCAACACCTGCTTATTTTGAGGGTTCAAGTGGCCTGTGGAGGTGGAAACACAGTGAAAAGGGCCCTGAAGACTGTAGTTATTCACACTGACTGTCTTTGAATTAAACTGATTTCAAAAGTAGTTGGAAGAGAAAAAGGAAGATTGTATGGTCAACATTGTCATAGTGAAGATAAAGGTTATTGAAGCATGAATTGGCCCATTCATGCAACAAATATAGTAGGTGCTAGGAATAGAGGTGAGTAAGCGATGGTTCTTCTTCTCCTAGCTGTCTTAGGAGTTGCACCTTACAACATCAAGTTCTCCCTGACTTCTAAGCACCCGTTCCTTTCTCTGATTTTCCCCAGCACTTCATCTGAACCACTAAATCTAGGCCCCAGTAATATACTAGATTACATTTACTGTTTGGGGGCCTTGATTTATCAAAGGCAAAATATTCTTACTATGCTAAGACAAAAACCATGTCTTATCTTGTCATATATTTGGTGGGTCCTCATAAATATTTATTGGTTGGTAAAAGGCAAAAACACAGAAGAAATGTTATATGGCATTAAACATAAATGGGCTCTCTTATTCAGGCCCTGGAAAGTGAATCTTTTCTTTACGTTGCTAGAGAAGGAATTTCTGCATTTGATAAGAGATTGAATTAGATGTTCTCTATTATCCCTCCTAAGAATCTGTGATCAACACTTGAGAAAAAGTAAACACCCTTTTTATGAAGAAATTTTCAAGTACTTAAATGTTTATGTTCTTACTTAGTGGTAAGAAAAAGCCAATTATTATTTATGATTATTGTTCCTCAAAAAAATTAGGATAAATTGTCTCCTATAGATTAGCTATACCCTTGTTATTAAACTTTCAGTGCCTCAAAGCCTTTTGCATTTGAGTTATTTCTAGATGGCAACAAGGAGAAAGATTAAGAAATTACATGGCCTTTGCTGGGCGCGGTGGCTCACGCCTGTAATCCCAGCACTTTGGGAGGCCGAGGCAGTTGGATCACCTGAGGTCAGGAGTTCGAGACCAGCCTGACCAACATGGAGAAACCCTGTCTCTACTAAAAATACAAAATTAGCCAGGCGTGGTGGCACATGCCTGTAATCCCAGCTACTCAGGAGGCTGAGGCAGGAGAATCACTTAAACCTGGAAGGTGGGAGGTTGAGGTGAGCCGAGATCATGCCGTTGCACTATAGCCTGGGCAACAAGAGCAAAACTCCATCTCAAAAAAAAAAAAAAAATTACATGGCTTTTTCAAACTCTGACTACTAATCTATTGAGATAATTTAACAGTTTACTATTACTGGAAGCCTCAGGCAGATGAGATATGCTTTTTTAGGTTAAATTCTCCCAAAATCTCATCCTGTGTTTTCTTAACATTACCTTTGGTTTGTGTTCTCCAACATGCATACAATATGTGCATTTGCATCATGAGGCATTATACTGTCCGTTTAGAAAAAAATTTGAGGTCCGGGTGTGGTGGCTTATGCCTGTAATCCCAGCAGTTTGGGAGGCTGAGGCCAGTGGATTGCTTGAGCCCATGAGTTCAGGACCAGCCTGGGCAATGCAGTGAAACCCATCTCTACGAAAAAAAATACGAAAATTATCCAGGCATGGTGGCATTTACCTGTAGTCCCAGCTACTCCAAAGGCTGAGGTAGGAGGATCACTGGAGCCCGTGAGGCGGAGGTTGCAGTGAGCCAATATCACACCACTGCAAAAAAGATAGATTTGAACAGAAGACTCATATAAAATAGAAAAATGTGATTAACACTGTTAAAGGTTTGGGATTACATGCAGTTTTTCTTCATGTAAGGGACTTGCTCTTTTACCAGTTTTATGATTGGCTAACACATTCACATTAATCAAAATTCAAAGGCATGAAATGGTATGTAATAAAAAGTCTCCTTCTTAAACCCATATCTATGTGACCCTCCCCAGAGGCAATGTTCTTATTTATCCATCCAGAGGTTATTTTGTACATAAACAAATTAATGGCCGGGTGCGGTGTCTCATGCCTGTGATCTCGGCACTTTGGGAGGCTGAGGCAGGCGGATCACAAGGTCAGGAGTTCGAGACCAACCTGACCAACATGGTGAAACCCCATCTCTACTAAAAATACAAAAATTAGCCAGGCGTGGTGGCGCGTGCCTGTAATCCCAGCTACTCAGGTAGCTGAGGCAGGAGAATCGCTTGAACCCGGGAGGCAAAGGTTGCAGTGAGCCAAGATTGCACCACTGCACTCCAGCCTGGGTGACAGAGCGAGACTCTGTCTCACAAACCAAAAAAAAAAAAGAAACCAAATTAATATGTATTTATTTTTCCCCAGTTTTACACAAATGGTAAACACAATTTAATACCTACCTTTTATCACCAACATTACTTCATAAAGATATTCCATATCAGTTAATAAAGAAATCTGTTTAGTGGCTACATAGTATCTCTTTAAATTCCATAATATACTATAATTTTATTTAACCAAGATTGATTGATTTAGACACAGGGTCTCACTCTGTTGCCCAGGCTGGAGTGCAGTGGCATGATTCTGGCTCACTGTAACCTCAAACTCCTGGCCTCAAGCGATCCTTCTGCCCCAGCCTCCCAAGTAGCTGGGACTATAGGCATATGCCACCATGCCAGCTAATTTTTTTATTTTTTGTAGAGGCAGGTCTCGCTTTGTTATCCAGGTTGGTCTTCAACTCCTGGGCTTAAACAATTTCCTCCCCCTACGTTGGCCTCCCAAAGTGCTGGGATTACTGGTGTGAGCTACTGCATCCAGTAATTGATGGGTTACACCCAGTATTCTGCTGTTACAAACATCCAGTAATTAACTGTGTGTACATAGGTGATTTCCACATGAAAATATATCTATAGACTAAATGCTTGGTTAAGAGTATGTATGATTTATAATTTTTATTGGCAAATTGCCCATGAAGGAATTGTATCAGTTTCACTTACACTAACAGTGTATAGTAGTGACTTTTTCCTGGTTTTCCTGTAACCTTGCCAAAGCCAGTTTTTTTTTTCTTTACTAATCTGACAGGTAAAAAGTGTTTTTTTTTCTTTTTTCTTTTTTCTTTTTTTTTTTTTAATATAGCTTTAGGCGGGCATGGTGGCTCACACCTGTATAATCCCAGCACTTTGGGAGGCCAAGGCAGGTGGATCACTTGAGATCAGGAGTTCAAGACCAGCCTGGCCAACATGGTGAAACCCTGTCTCTACTAAAAATACAAAAATTAGCCAGGCATGGTGGCACATACCTATAATCTCAGCTACTTGGGAGGCTGAGGCAGGAGAATCACTCGGGAGGCGGAGGTTGCAGTAAGCCAAGATGGCGTCACTGCACTACAGCCTGGGTGACAGAGCAAGACTCCATCTCGAATATATATATATATGTAGCTTTAATTAGCAAATTCAGTATGTGTAATTTTGCATATCTTTTTAACATGCTTATGTGCTATTACTATTTCCATTTCTAGAAACTTTCTTTATTTTTTGTTGATCTTTTACTTACTAGTTTGTAAGAATTTTATACATAATGAGTAAATTAGCCTCTTTTTTGTGGTTTGGAATTCAGAAAATTTCCCCGTTTGTTATTTATCTTTTGGCCTCGTTATGGTGTTTTTGTTTTTGTTTTTTTATGTGGGGGGTGTGTGTGTGTGTGTGTGTGTGTTTTACCATGTAAATTTAATAAAACTCATCAATTTTTGTCTTTTATGCTTCACTCTGCTCCAACTATAGTTACCTCCTTGTTACCTTTCAAATATGCTAGATACTTTCCAACTTCAATGTCTTTTATTTGCTGTTCTCTACACCTGAAATTCTCTTCCCTGAGATAAATATTTCATTTCCTCCTTCACCTCTTTTGAGTCTTTGATCAAATGTCAGCGTTTCATTGAGACTTTCCCTGACCACTCTATTTTATATTACAACCTCCCCTTCCCTGCTTTGTTTTCCCTCCATCACATGGAGCTCACAGACTTTTGAGGTATTTATTAGTATTTTTTTCAGATCAGATTGGAGTTTACCCATACAAATGAAGCAAGTGGGAATTAATATTTTTAAAGTAGTTGCCTCAGGAGACTAGACACTTGGTCCAGTGAAGCTATCATTGCCCAAAACATTTTTATGATGACTTCTTTTAAGAACTGCCTTCAGAGACAGATTAAAGTCTTACAAAGAGAGTCCTGTGTCCAGAAAGCAATGTGTCTCAAAGTGTGGCCATTAATCACTTGCATCAAAATTACCTGGGATGGGGTTGGAGACATATTAAAAAGGCTGTTTCCTGACCCAAATCTATTGAATCACCTTCTCTGGGGGAATGAGGCTGAGGAACTTGCCTTTTAAATAAATTCCCTAGGTGATTTATAGGCCACTAAAGGTTTAGGATCACTGCCTTTACCTTTAGTTTCCCCTAGCTTAGTCATACACTCTGTTTTCCTAACTTAGTTTAGTTTAAAGCAAAGATTTAGGATTATGCTATGGTTTGAGCATCCCCACCGAAACTCATATGGGAACCTTAACTCCTAGTGTGGAAATATTGGGAGGTGCAACCTGTAAGAGGTGGAGCCTAATGGGAGATGTCTGGGTCATGGACCCACCATGTCCTTGACTGTTCTCATGGTAGTGGGTTCTCCCTCTTGTTAGCAATCCCAGGAATGGATTTCTTCCCAGGAGAGCAAATTGTTATAAAGGGAGGATGCCCTTTCCACATGGATCCACTTCCCCCTTGACCTTTTGCCATGTTATAATTAAATATAAATGTATTTAAAAGAAAATAGTGATTTTAGTTTTGTATCCAGTTGTAAATGTTTAAAATTTTGTGGTATTGTACAAATGCAGCATCTATAATACATTGTCTTATTTTCTAAATATTGATACCTGCCCATTCATTTTCTGAATGAAAAAAAAAAAAACAGTGACAGTGTTGGTTTAGTCAACAAATCTTTGCTAATGTATCTTCCTGTGCAAAATAAAGTCTCATAGAGCTGGCCTGTAGCTATAAACTATCATTTTTAATCCTAAAAGAAATGATGATAAAAGTGTTAAATATTATTATGCATTTAATAATAGTAAAATAGCGACCAATTTTAAGGGCCTACCATATTTTAGGCACAAGTCCAAGTGTTTTCTGTATCTTAACTTATTTCATCCTTACAAAAAGACGAGTGTTTTAAAGGTGTTACTCCCACTTTATACCTGAGGCTCTTTTAAACTCATGGGAATCACACTGAAATATGTAGTAATCAGGAACCCTTAAATAGAGTAGTTCACAGTTTTGTGCCCTCTATTTTTTATCAAATATTCTTCCTTTTACAGCACCTGGTATACAGTAGGTAGGCAGTGAGCATTTGTGGAATTTCATTTCCCTTCCCCTAAATTGCTAGGTTCCATTTAATATGTATTTTATGTTAGAGTACAGCTTGGTGAAAGCCAGTGATTTAGGTAATTATGACTTAAGTTGAAAGAAATTAAACAATATCCTGTTTTGAATTTTAACAAGATTACTTTTTGCCGTATCTGATTTATTAGTAATCCTGGTTTCCATTAACAAGATGGAAATATCTATGCTTCAGCAATGAAAAGTTTTACAAGTGATTAATATATGCTAACCATCAGATATTCTGTTTATATTTCTCTCCAGACTTTAGGTTAAAACCATTTCATCTTATCTTACCAGTTTTCTAATAGCAAGAACTGGAAAATATAAAAGTATATCTGACTTATGATTAACTATTCGTTTCACTCATTGCCTCAACCCTTCCTTCATCCTTCTCTCCCTTCTTCCCTTGTATCATTCCGTTAGTGAGGGTATTTATTCTTTGTCTTTTCAAATTTGTAATTTTAGCATTTGGCCTTGGGTTGATTTGACAACTTGTTAGTCCCCTCCTCAAATGTTCTATGATGGGTAGGCTGTTCGATTTATTCAGAAATTGTATTATTTAAAAACAGAGCCATTTCCCTTTGTTATAGAGTGGTTTGCCCATGCTTCCCCACTTTGGGTTTGAGATTGCAGGAATTTAATTATGGAAACCATTTATCACTTCATGACATCTAACTCTGATGAATGCCATGTGCAGTTGGGTTGACAACTTTGGCCCTGCCACTGGATGCACTGGTACACTTTTATCTCTTCAAAAGGAAGAAAATACCACAATTACGAGAACCACGCATTTTATCTTAAAATGACTGGTTTTTCCCCATCTGTTTTCCTTCTAATGTTTTGAACTGAATTTTTTGCTGCTGGTAGTGTTATAAATGGTAGCCCTGTGCATGAATGATCTTGGGAGGAAGAAGCAGAGTCTCCTAGCCATGAGAAAGATTTGACATCTGTACTGTGAAGTACCACCTTCTTGTTAATTATAATGGAATGAACTGACAAGTAGGAATTTTTACAATTTCATACTGTCCATCGGCCCTATAGGCTCTTGATGATTGCAATTTGAAAATCTCAAACATAATTCATATTTTAGGAAGATTGATCAGATTAATTAAAATTTTAAGTCTCTCTTTGATTAGAACAAATTGTTGGTTAAGGCTACCATAAAGTGTCAGCTGGTTGTGTGATCCCTGTGTATCTCCCAACTACTTCCAAAAAATTAGAGTGATTTTCCAATAACTAGCAGAAAATTGATCACTTTGTTGTTATTTTTTTTTTATAATTTATTGAATGGCTGTGTGCTTTGCGATCTGCACCTCAAACGTGCTTTGTATAGTGGTGAAAGTTTTGTTATATATTATTTTATACCCAATAAGATACCTACATTTTCATAATTATTTTATCTTCTTGCTGATTTTCACAAAAAGAATATGGGAAGTACACAATTTCCAGGCAAAATTATCTTGAGATGGAATCCTTAAAACCACTAAACTTGCCTGCTTTTCCCTTTTTTTTATTTCTCTTCTCTCTCTCTCTCTCTTTCTTTCCTTTATTTCTTTGTTCTTTCTTTTGTTGGTAGGTATCCTGTTTAGCTAGTACTTAATAGCACTTATGGGCAGGTAATTTGTTATATCTGCTTAATTAATCCATTGGTGTGAAAGCAACAAGGACTTACTCCCTTTTGTAGGAAATGACCTTCCACCTATTTTTTTTGACATCTTTTGTTTTAGAGGTTGCCAATGATCAGGCCAGAGTCAAGACTGACTCAAAATATTTTAGAAAAAAGCACAAAAAGATCCTAATTTCCTAGTCTCACAATCTATACATCCCCATCAATGAGTTAAGCTAGATGGGTGTGAAATTTGGTATAGAAGGTTAGGCTGCTTGAACACCTTTTATCCCATCATAGTTGTGGAATGTGAGAATTTGAATTTTCATGGTGGCACTGATATGAAATTGCCATGAGGTCTGGTTATTGCTCTTCTGAATATGTATTTAAACCTGCCTTCCAATGAACTTATTGCAGTGGTGCTAACTTAACACTCTTGCCAACAGTTCTAGTGGCCCTTAGCAGCACCTACTTTCTATAGTCATAGCACAGATTTTATGGAGGATTCAGTCTAAATTTCTGAGATGAATTTCTATAGACAGAAAATGTATTGGCTTTAAAAATTAAGAGATTTGGTTCTGTTTTGAATTTGGATATCAGATGAATCTGAACACATGACATTTTAATGCCGTTTGTCTTTTCAAATAGATTTAACTTCTAATGCATGTGATAACAGGACTTTGCTCATCAGCTAGAACATACATTTCAAAGGAGTTGTTACCTAAAATATTATCATAAGGCATAAGAAAACACACGATTTAAGTTGCCTTTCATGAACATAATTAAGAATTAATAAGCCAGTACCAGTGGCTAGTCCCCAGAATTTCCACTGTTTTGCCTTTTGTGACCTGTGTTATTAAAAGTCCATTATTTTTACAGACTTTATTAAATTGGATCTTATTAAAGCATTCTATATTTGCATTTGGTCTTTCATAATTCATTATTATTATGACATTTACTTTTTACCATCAGATCTGAAAACATATCATAAGCTACCCTTTTCTCTTGAAAGAAATGCTAATTTCAAACAGTCCTCTAATAGAAGAGAAAAGCTTTATCAGTTTTTTCATTTATTCCAGATCGTGTTAAGAATACTAATGCTAGACTTCAGTATGCTAATATCTCAGAGCTTTTTTTGGTCAAAAGCTTAGAATTATTATTTTTATCTCATGCTAAGTATGAAACTAAAAGACCTACTACTACTGGAGAAAACATAATTGTAAAGTACAGTTCTTGATTCTGAAGACTTGTGAAAATGTTGCTAAATTCTGTTTTTTAGGATGATGCTAGTCAGTTTATCTTTGTACAACACTATATTATTCTATTTAAGAAATTTTATCCTCTTGAAATTAATTTAGCTTGTTTTTCTCATAGTTTAACGGTAGTGTTGTAGTGTTTAAGGCTAAGAATCCTGCTGGGTGCAGTGGCTCACGCCTCTAATCCCAGCACTTTGGGAGGCTGAGACAGGTGGATCACAAGGTCAGGAGTTCAAGACCATCCTGGCCAAGATGGTGAAACCCCGTCTCTACTAAAAATACAAAAAAAATTAGCCAGGTGTGGTGGCGGGAGCTTGTAATCACAGCTACTCAGGAAGCTGAGGCAGAAAATTGCTTGAACCCGGGAGGCGGGGATTTCAGTGAGCCGAGATCACAACACTGCACTCCAGCCTGGGTGACAGAGAGAGACTCTGTCTCAAAAAAAAAAAAAAAAAAAGACTAAGAAAAGAATCCTATGTTGTCAGCCCCAGACAGCATTTAGGGTATGCTTCCTGCTTTTCTATATGATAATCACTTCTATATTATGTCAGATATGTTTGAAAACTCAATATAGCAAGATTTTACATATTGATATCAGGCAGGCTGTCTAATTTAACATAACTAATAACACAGTGAGTTCTTTGCCGAAATACTAGTAAATCTATTAAACTACAAAGCAAAACTTACTTTGTATTTTGTCTCCTTTTAGATTTCTCACTATGTGCAATAGACACTTTGGCAGTGTTGTGGCACAAACCATTCGGACTCAAAAAACAGATCAGTTTCCGCTTTTCCTGATTATTATGGGAAAGCGATCATCTAATGAAGTGTTGAATGTGATACAAGGTAAAGTACATGTCACAAGGAGAGTAAAGCCTTCTTGGTATGTGATAACTTTATAGTTTTTCCACCGAAGCTGACAATATTTCTATTAGTAAATATCTTTGCATTTGAAAATATAGAACGTCCTGAAAAACGTCTTCAAAAAGTATAGGTGCTATAAAAAATAATATGCTGCATGAAAATCTAAAAGAAACATCTTAATAAAATTGCACAACCCTTGGGGCAAAGGATGTTCAAGTTAAATGTTCAGAATTGCTAAATTATATAATCTAGCAATTAGGACATAATCAGTTGTCAAGTGTGACATTTCTATTTCTATTGATTTATTGTTATAATGTTGATTAATTGGAAGAAGTACTTATCTTTCGTTATCTAGAAAATCCAGTCACTGTATATTGAAGATTGAATTTTTCACAATGACAGTTGTTTCTTCTTATTTGTATGATTCCATGTTTAGGGTGCAACCCTGAAGCACGAAGCTGTGGGATGCCTGTGAATTTAACCACAGTGCACATTCTTTACCAAAAAAGAAGTGAATGATTTTGTTTTGTTTACTGTTACTAATGCCCTCCAAGGGTTGGTGTAAAATATTACCTTGTTCATTACAAAGCTTAGGTTGAACAGTATATCTTCTCTATGCCACTGGGGAAAAGGTTTTTCAAGTGCCTCAAACTAAAACTGTATCTGGGATACTAATTTCTGCCTCCATTTGAGTCTGATTGGGAGGAGGGGATTTGTGTAAATTGCAGTGCCTTTAAAACCCAAATAAAACCAGACCTGTAGCATTTTATGTTTTCTCTATAACTAGAGCATTCAATTTCATAAACAGTGTTTAAAAAGACCTCCAGGGGAACTGATTTGCATAGGGTAAATGGATAATGAAGATAACACTTCATTTCTGCTTTCCCTGTCAGAGGCAATGTTGCAAGAACTAGTGTTTCTCAAGATGTGACATCAGACTAGACCCTTTTAAGATATCTGTAAGGTCAAAATTATTTTCCTAACTGTAATAAGACTTTTTTTTTTTTTTTTTGTTTTTTGCCTTTTTTACTGTGTTGACATTTGCACTAGTGGCTCAAAAGTAATCGTTTATAAAAACTCTTGGCACCTTAGCACGAATCAAAACCATAACACAAAACTGCAATAGTAGTCATATTCTTCATTGCCATATATTTAGTTAAAAAAGAAAAGAAAAAGCCTTAAGAATGTCCTTGATGAAGCAGTAAAAATTATTACTTTTATTAAATTTTAACCCTTTTAATAGTTTGTGTGGCACAATGGGAGGTATGAGTAAAGCACTTCTGCATACTAGAGTATACTGGTGGTCTGGAAGAAAAGCACTGGTGTGGTTGCTTACACTGAAATACTTGCTTTTTATTTCTTATAGAAATTATTTTTACTTGGAAATATTACTGACAGGCAAACTATGCTTATGTAGCCTGGGTAGTTGCCAAGATGTTTTCTGTGATTTTTTTTTTTTAATATCCTATAATGAAGTGTGTCAGCATTCAGCAGAGAGATGCATAACTCAGTGAACCAATATTTTACAAATGACCAATGTATATTATAAAATCATGTATAGATAAAAGATCCTTTCAAAGGGCAATGGATTTTAATATAACAGAGTACACAGATTTCATTGATATGGTTTCAAATTCCATGTGCATCTAATTTGAAGAAAACTTACACTTGTCAGTTTAAGTGTATTATCAAAGAATATCCACATTTATGAAAATACTTCTCCCTTTTCCAACTACATATCTTTGTGTGACCAGATTTTCTTCGTAAATTTCAACCAGTACAATATATTGTAACTGGTTAGTGTAGATATAGGTACGAGAATACAGAATATGGTTGTTTTCTATTAAGCACACACGTTACAGAGATTTGCAAAAATGTTACAGTGCTGCTCTTCTCACTAAACTTTTTCTTTTGGAAAATAGTCATGTTTCATAAAAATGTAATATTTATATTAACATGTAATGGGTTTATTATTGTTACTTTTAAATGGATTGATAAATTTATTTTAAATATTTCTATTTTAATTTCTAACACAGTAAATGTTAGTAGCCATAATCCACATAAACAAAAGTTCTTTGGGGATCCCAGTAATTTTTAACAGTGTAAAGGGGTCCTGAGACCAAAAAGTTTGAGAACTGCTGCAATCAACTATAAAGAGTAAGTTTGCCCTGAACTGCACTAACTGGTATACTTTTTCTCTGTCTTTGATCAATAAGGGCTTAAGTATGTAGTACCTACAAGTCCAGTTTGGCAATGGATCCTTCCAGTTAGGGCTAAAACATAGCTGATAAGCAGTGACTTAAGCCTAAAAATTAATGGCCAGTATGTAGTCAACCTATACAACTGTAGTAGTTTCCCACTGATGATTCCAGTATACTCCATATAGTACCCATTTCCCATGCTCTGAGTCTTAGCCACTACAGTTTTTAAATAAAACATAGAAACCCAGAGACTTGCCTAATAATAAAATCTACATTGGCTAGGTGTGGTGGCACATAGCTGTAATCCCAGCTACTTGGGAGGCTGAGGTGGGAGGATCACTTGAGACCTGGGCAACAAAGTGAGACCCTGTCTCAAAAGAATAAAAAATCTACATTGAAGGGGCTCCTAAACTTTTGTCATCTGTCATATCTATTAATATTAACTACCAATGATTTGTATATACTTTACATTATCTCCACTCCTTCTAAGAACATTACATAGTGTTATCTCCGTTTTGAGAAAAGGAAATTCATCCTTAGAGAGCTACAGTCCATTTATTCACTTATTCATTTATTTGTTTATTGAATAAATATTCATTAAAGCCTTTGTCATGTGCCAATTTCCAGGTACTAGATTATATAGCTTATAAGTAACGGAATTAAAGTTAGAACTCTGACTATAAAACCGGTTCTGTTTTCTTAGTGCCAAGATAACATTTGTCCTGTAACTGATTTACTGAGTGAGTAGTACTGATGTGAACAAATTAGATCATTTCTTTTGCCAAGGACCATAGATGTTCCCTAAACCCATGCTGCCAATGGTCATAAGGATAATTAGGGAAAGGACCACTGAAAGATCATGTTAGTCAAGCCCTCTGGAAAAATGCCAGCAAGAATGCTTTGTCTTTATTGTCCTGTTGGTGGCCGTTGCATTAATGGGGAAGAAGATCCCTTCTCAAGCCTTGAAGAAAACCTAACTCTTTCTGCCTGTAGGTTTGAGAGAAGACAATTGTCATATCTTTATATATCCTCATGAATTTTTCTTTTGTAGGTACATCCCCAGCAAATAACAATGACTTAAACGTGTTCAGGAAATGGCACATATGTGCTATATGTTTGTTATGGACTTGGTTGGAATAAAATGACATTAAGGAAAATCAAACATTAAAAATACCTTCTTTATAGAGATCATAAGAATCATTTAAAAGCAGCTGAAAGGGAGAAATATCAATTGGGCAAAAAAAGAAATCATTTTTTTCAGAAATTGAATTACTGTTTCTTTCACTGGAGGATTTTTGGTGATAGAATATAATTTTAAGTAAAGGTAATAGACTGAGGTGGGCGGCAAAGAGGACAGGCTTCAAGTCAGCCTCTTCTGGTTTCAGATTCTGGCCTCACCACTTAACCAGCTTGACCTTAGTCAGACAGGTTTTTTTGAGCTCTCTAAGACTCATTTTTCTTCTCTTTAAAACCAAATCATGATGAATCCTTCATAGATTTGTTGTACAGATTAAATGAGATGGTATAAAAGTGCTTAGCCTAATCAGTGATATATAAACAATTGGTAGTTGTTGCTAGTGTTATTAACAAGATATGTTTTCATAATTTGACAGAACTTTTGAACTTCATGATTTGGACATTCTTCTATATAGTGCTAAAAGTCCTTCTCATTAAGAAACTGCTCCCTCAAATATAACTGTTCCGAAATTTCAACTGCCAGTATACTACTCTTTCTTATTGAACATAAGAAACATTTCAATAAAACCACCAAAGTATTTTAACTGTAATTTTTTTAGACTGATTATTCCTTTCTGGTTAATTCTAGAATGACTTTCCAGTTTCTAATACTTTAATAATTTGAAGTTATATATAAAAAGATTATATAAAGTTTGGCAATCTCTGTATGTTTTTAGGGAACACAACAGTAGATGAGTTAATGATGAGACTCATGGCTGCAATGGAGATCTTCACAGCCCAACAACAGGAAGATATAAAGGACGAGGTAAGGTTATGCAGATCTTTAATAGGATTTTGATGAGGTAATTTGTCAAATGATGATACATGCCTATGATATGATCAATAAATAAGGATGATGAAGATGCATTTCCAAATTTACCAAGGGTTTTTATGCTATGGAGTTTACCTTTCAGTCCATTCTTTTTATGACCCCAAGACCCAATAATTTGTTTTAATTTATGGACTATTTACACTTTGCTAGATTTGGGGTGGTTACAGGAAGTCAATTTGCAAGAAATTAGTTCAGAAGCATGTTTGTAGAAGAAACTGTAGTCCAGGAAATTGTGTCTACTATATGGATTTTATCACCAGTTTTACTGTCCTCTTGCTCTTTTTAAATATTGAGATTAATTAGCAATAAACACATTTTACATTTGAATATATTTTTGAAGTACTGTGAGAATTAGCAAAAGATCTCCAGCATTCTGAATTTCTCAGCTTCCTAAACATATTCAGGTGTTTTCTCAACCTCCTAAACATATTCAGGTGTTATAGATAACATGAACATAGAACCTCAAATAAAATAATAATAAAAACATTATTGATGACAATAGTGTTCAATACGTACCTAGTGTTTATCATGTGCTGGGCACTGGGCTAAGCACTAATCATCATCTCATATGATCCTCAAAATAACCCATGAAGTTGTATATCAATCAGTGTTCTGGCAGTAAATAGACACTTTTAAACTAGGTTATTTAAGAAGAGTTTAATAAGGTGACCATTTTTAAAGATGTGGGCAGGGTTTTCAAAAATCAACAGAAGAGGCTGGGCGCATGGGGCTCACACCTGTAATCCCAGCACTTTGGGAGGCTGAGGTAGGTCGATCACTGAGTTCAAGACTAGCTTGGCCAACATGGTAAAACCCCATCTCTACTAAAAATACAAAAATTAGCTGGGCATGGTGGCGTGCACCTGTAATCCCAGCTACTCGGGAGGCTGAGGCAGGATAATTGCTTGAACCTGGGAGGTGGAGGTTGCAGTGAGCCAAGATCATGCCACTGCATTCCAGCCTGGGTGACAGAGTGAGAATCTGTCTCAAAAAAATAATCAACAGAAGATAATATAGACCCCAAGGCTAAAGGGAACCATTATCATCTCTAGGCCTGAAAGCCTAGGAGAGGGTGCTGTATGGAGAGGACTGCTTCTGACAGAAGGATATAGCCAACCTTGGTGGCCTAATAGAGAGGAAACTAGGGAATAGCTTTACCTTCCTTCTCTAATCTTCTGCTATTATCCCTATTAATTTAGCCTAACTAGAAGCTGGAAGGTAGGAGAGCCTCCATGGGCAAAAAGCTGTGTAGAGAACATGGATCCTGAGGGGGTAAATGGCAGATAATCTAGCACAGATTGGTATGATTATCTATACTTTTCAGATGAGAACACTGAGAGTCAAAGTTAAGTAAATTTGTCCAAGGCCATATAGCTGGTAGGAGCTATAAATAATTATCTCAAGAAGTCATTATTACTTGGATCATTCAAGAAATTTCTGGATTTAGAAAATAGCCTTAAAATATGAAACAAATATTAGCATTTGTTAATTTGAGATGTTATGTTAACAGATATTAGTAAGATTATCATTTTTAATTTATCTGTTTTAAATTTCTTTTTAAAAGATTTCCCTAGTACAAGTAAGGGAGAGTTCTATTTCTGAACAACGATGAAAAGTTTCTAAGGATAGTTTTAATAGACTATCCTTTAGGTATTGCAAATGTGAAACATATAGACAATTTTAATATAACCCTGAACTATTGTATTTTACTTTATTTATCCCTGTATTACATTAAACTGTGAGTTTGTTAAGAGCAAGAGTCATACCATATTCATGTTTGTAAGTCTGTCCCTTAACAGTGTACCTGGGGCAAAGTCAGCACTTAGTAAATGTTTGTTAAGCGATTGAATAAATGAACATTTGAATTTACATAAAATAAAGTAACTTGAAAAAAAAATGTTTGATTACAATGATATAAAACCTGGCCAGGGCCGGGGGGTGGCTCACACCTGTAATCCCAACACTTTGGGAGGCCAAGGTGGGTGCATCACTTGAGCTGAGGATTTAAGAGACCAGTCTGGGCAACATGGTGAAACCCCATCTCTACAAAAAATACAAAAATTAGCCAGGGGTGATGTTGCGTGCCTGTAGTCCCAGCTACTTGGAGAGCTGAGGCTACAGGGAGCTATGTTCATGCCATTGTATTCCAGCCTGGGCAACAACATGGGACCCTGTAACAAGTATAGCCCGGCACAGTGGCTCACACCTGTAATCCCAGCAGTTTGGGAGGCCAAGACAGGAAGATGGCTTAAGGCCAGGAGTTTGAGATCAGCCTGGGCAACATAGCAAGGCCCCATCTCTACAAAAAAATTTTTAAAACATTAGCTGGGCATGATGGTGCATGCCTGTAGTCCTAGCTACTCAGAAGGCTCAGGTGGGAGAATCACTTGAGCCCACGAGTTGAAGGCTGCAGTGAGCTATGCTTGCACTACTATACTCCAGTCTGGGTGACAGAGTGAGACCCTGTCTCTTAAAAACAAACAAACCAAAAAGATAAATTTTAAAATATTTTTAAAAAATGAAACCCAATATACCCACATTAACAAATATGAAAATTTGGAGCACTGTAATTAGTTTATAGAGTTTTAATGCTCACTAGGTATCTTCTATTGCTATAAAAATATGGTTTATACTTTTTCTTAATAGTCAGTGTTTCATTTACTCTGAAGGAAAGGCATTCAGATATATGGTAGAAAGATGTTTATATGTTACTCTATAAATTGACAGTGACATTTTGAAATAATGAAGTACTGTACTTAGTTAGGAATTTGTAATAATAGGTGTTTTGCCTTTCAAGATTACATTTATCCTGGAACAGAGGCATTGATTGACAATAATTCACTAAAAACATTCTTCAGCCGTTTAAATCTTGAGTCTCATTAGTACCAGATTTACAGATTATGCTATATAAGAATATGAATACACAATATTTGCATGCTTATTCCCAGTTCATTTTTCCATCTTAATTTGTGTTCCCCATAATGCACTAGTAAAGAAATTGACTTTAATTCCTTTAATACCGAGCACAAAATTTAATATGAGGGTTACAGGAAAAACCCAATGCTCCATATAATTGAAATTTTTATTGAAATTTAATTGCAAGAGGTAAGGATTTCTCTTTGTTTTTAGAGTGTCTTCATGAAAGTTATAGCTCAAGTTATAATAGAGTTCCTAAGAAAAGCATTTCTAACTTTAAAGACTTCTTTTGGACTATACATAGACAATAATGATTTGGTAGCTGCTGAATATGTGACGAGAAACACTCTCCCTTGTAATTGTGAATTTGCCTTTATTTTTAAAAAATTAGAAATAAGACTTCACTTAAGTTTGAAATTAAAATTAAATCAGTGAACAGGTTTGGAGGCTGGCTTCCTAGGCCTGAATTTATTTAAATTTAACTTTAAATTATATTCATCACTTTGATGATTCCATAGCACAACCGGAAATACCTATGTTTAAAACTTTTGTTAAATAAAACCAAGCCTGAACCATATTTATACACTGAATCACTCTTCAGTGGCCCAGAAAGGACTAACCTTTGTATCACTGATTGCTCTATTTTTAACCAGGGTATATACATTATATAGATCTCTGTTTTTGACAGAACTGCCTATAGCTTTCTCTCTTAGACATTTTCATTAGTAGTATTAGTTTGGTTTTGTAAAGGTTTACAAAGTACCTACCAAGTACATGTCACTGGACTAGGTCCTTGGGACAAAGAAATCTTTTGCTTTAATGAGGGGCTATTGGCAAAGAGTGGGTGAGGAGGAAAACAAGTATTACTACATTACAGTAGCGACATTTTAGAATCTATTTTTGCCTAAAGCCTGATTCCAAATAATAGATGCTTTCTAACATGTAAATGGATTGATTTTTTTATATGCACTATTTTTTAAGCTACCTAGAAACTCTGATAATCAAGAGTTTGTGATACTTAGTTCGTGATCTATTTATTGTTTCATTTGTTTATTCATTCAACACAAATTTGTTTATAATCCTCTATCCTGCTTGCAAGGATTACTCACTTCCAGGCTTACCTCTCTGATTAACTTGTATCTGAACAATAGCTCGGTAATTATCACAATCCAGATGTTGGAGATCAGGGCAGATTTCAAGGGCAGTTACATCATTCTCATCTCTAGGAATTCTAAGAATACAGTAGTGGAACATGGGCAAAATATGCCAGAGGGGCATTCTAGGCTTATTTTAAAGGGTTCTAATTTAGGATTTAAAAACTGCGTTGCCACACTGTAGGGAAGATACGTTTATTACCTCACAGCAGCCTTTTTGTTGCCAAAGGAAGTTGTTGGCTTTGTTGTTTGCTACAAGTGTGTAACTTTTTTCCCCTAAGCTTTGTCTTAGTCTGTTTTCAGCAGTGCATTCCTTTTCCTTTCCTCTGTTTAAAATCTCACCACCATCATACCCATTCTGTTTGCAGAGCTAACAATGACAAACAGAATACTGATTCTGGCTTCTGTTGCAGTTTGTTTTTTGTTGTTGTTGTTGTTATTTGTTTGTTTCATTTTTTGGGTACACAGTAGGTGTATATATTTATGGAGTACATGAAATGTTTTGATACAGCCATGCAATGCGAAATGAGCACATCATGGAGAATGGGGTATCCATCTCCTCAAGCATTATTCTTTGAGTTACAAACAATCCAATTACATTCTTTTAAGTTATTTTAAAGTATACAATTAAGTTATCATTGACCGTAGTCATCCTGTTGTGCTATCAAATAGTAGGCTTTATTCATTCTTTCTATTCTTTTTGTACCCATTAAACATCCCCACCTCCCGCCACCACCCTTCCCAACCTCTGGTAACATCCTACTCTCTATGACGGTGAGTTATTGCTGTTTTCTTTAAAGCAGGAATAAATCATCTCAAGACACAGAGAACAAAAACAATCTCTTGGTACAAAAATTAAAGTAAAACTTACTAAACAGACCTTTAAAAGGAGATTTTACTCTTATTCTTTAAAAAATACACACACACACACACACACCACTTCTTAAAGCTAGCAAAACTACTCACTGGTCAGTAGTTCTGTTAAGAGAGTTTTCCCTGAGATAGCTGTATATAAATTTATATGTCAGATTAAAAATCCAAAAATATGATATTTTTAAACATTAGAATTCCACTGAAACTGCTAAAGTTATAGAAGTTCTAATATTTAAAAGTAACTTCAAGGAGAAAGGGCTGTGTTAACTGTTGATGATTAGGTTACTAAATGGTTAGCCAACCACACCATAGGTGCCTTTCTGAAGGTAGCTACATTCTGCTTAGAAAAATAGTTATTTATCCAGTGATTTTTCTCCTTTCTTAGGCCCAAATCACAGAAAATTAATTTCTCTCACTTTGATTTATGTATTCATTTCATAAATATTTATTGAGCTTTTAGTGTATAGCAGACACTGTGTAGGGCCTAAGAACACAGCTGTGAGCAAGATAAACAAGGTCCTTAGGCTTACAACCCAGAAATTCCAATAAAGTCTATCAACTAATCAGGTGGATGAAGCCCAGGGAGCACCTAGCCAGGGTGAGCCAGACATGTTCTCAAGCTACAAGGCAGGTAGAACAGGTAAGAATGTAGATAATAACAGCTATTCTTCGACTTCCTGCTACATGCTAGGTTCTTTTTTCTGGGGCAATGTTTCTCAGTGTGATTCCTGAACTACTGGAGTACCTATCTACTAAGATTCCCAAGCAGTTAGGTATGAATAAGCAACAGGTTCATTTTTGTTCACATTTATTTCACATTTTGAATGTAAGATAAATTATATTCTTCTAAATCCCATCTAATTTATCATATCTGTTACAATTTATTAGACTGTTAATAGATAATAAGGATTGATTGCATTGATTGTTTTGTCTTGGCAAGCATTAATTTAACAGAGGTTTTTGACTCTGACATCTGAACTTCATGTCATTCATATGTTATTGTTAGATTTACATTCATTTTTCCTTGCTTAAGTTAATTATATTCTTAGCTTCCCAAAATGGATCATGGCTCAACAATGATTCATTGAAACATAAAAGTAATGATGAATATAGTATAGTAAATACTGCAAACCAGTACAAACTAGTGTAGTTCAAACTACAGTTAACTCTTAAACAACGTGGAGGTTAGGGTGTCAACTCCTGACACAGTCAAATGCAGGTATAACTTTTGACTCCCCCAAAACTTAACTACTAACAGCCTACTGATAACCAGAAGTCTTACCAATAACATAATCGATTAACACGTATTTTGTATGTTATATGTATTATATAGCGCATTAATAAAGTGAACTAGAGAAATAAAATGTTATTAAGAAAATCCTAAGGAAGAAGAAATGTATTGCCTCTTCATTAAGTGGAAGTGGATTATCATAAAGGTCTTTGTTCTTGTCACCTTCACGTAGAGCAGGCTGAGGAGAGGCGGCGGAGAGGTTGGTCTTGCTGTCTTAGAGGAAGCAGAGCCAGAAGAGCTGGAGGAGGTGAAAGAGGAGGCAGAAGAGGCAGGCACACTAAGTATAACTTCTATTGAAAAACCTCTCCGTATGAGTGGACTTACACAGTTCAGACCCATGTTGTTTAAGGGTCAACTGTAGTTCAACATTAGTATAGAAATAATTCTAAGAACTCCAGTACCAGTATAGAAGACGCCAAGGCAGCTGAATCTGAGTGTGATTATTTTCGTACTAGTTTCCATAAAAGAAAATTTGATTAGGAAGTGAATATATAAAAATTGATCATATAAGAGAAGGAATCCATTTACCCCTAGTGTCAGTGTTTCTTAGAACATTTTTTGATAAAAGCACGAGCCCTTCAAAGTTTTTGCTTCATTATTAAGTAAAGCCTAATGATCTACCTCTCTGTTAAATCAATAGAATTTTTTTCAGAACAGAAGAAAAATAATATCACTAAAGTAAAAAATCTATTGCTAAAAGCGGAGGAGATGCAAAATCCCAGAGGAGAAATTGTTTACAAGTACACTCGAGGTAAAAATGGATGCAAACCCTACTATTGCCAAGAAACTTGTAAAGCCAGCTGCAAAATTGGCCATAAGAAGCTAATGCTCAAAAGAGACAGCAGGCTGGGTGCAGTGGCTCATGCCTATAATCCCAGCAATTTGGAAGGCTGAGGTAGGAGGATCACTTGAGCCCAGGAGTTTGAGACCAGCCTGGGCAACATGTGGAAACCCCATCTCTACAAAAAATAGGGAAAAAAAATTAGCCAAGTGTGGTGGTGCATGCCTGTAGTCCCAGCTACTTGGGAGGCTGAGGTGGGAGAATTGCTTAAGCTCAAGAGGTCAAGGCTGCAGTGAGCTGTGATTGCACCACTGCACTCCAGCCTGGGCAAGAGTAAGACCCTCTCTCAGAGAGAGAGAGAGCGAGAGATACACAGAATGAGTTCTTGGGTTAAATACTTCATCAAATGACACTGTTGGATGGCATATGCAATGGTAATGGGATGGTTGATGGAAGAGTGATAACTATATTGTGAACACTACTAGAGAGATACTTTACAGTTGGATGAAACTACTAATGTGTGCAAAGTAAGAATCAGTTCTTGTCATATGTGCTGTATGTATGTTGAAGAGGTGGAAGTAGTCATCACTCTTTATTCTATTATCAATGAGAAATATATATTACAGGAGAAGTTTTTCACTTAGTGATTATTTTGCAAGCTGAGTTAAATTTTAAAAGATGAGGCAGAATCAGTACTGTTGACTAACTACTTCAAAGGACACCACCAAGAAAGTGAAAGTACAACCCACAGATTGGGAGGCAATTACTGTAAATCATTAATCTAATAATAAGGGACTTGTATCTGGAATATATAAAGAACTCTTACAACTCAATAACAAAAAGACAAATTATCCCAGCAACAACTGGCAAAGGGTTTGAAAAGACATTTCTCCAAGGACGATATACAAGTGGCCAATAGCACGTGAAAAGAAGCTCAACATTATTACTCACCAGGTGAAAGCAAATCAAAGCCACATGAGGTACCACTTCATACCTGCTACAATTTGTAGAATCAAAAAAGTCATCAGGGACCCGGCACAGTGGCTCACTCCTGTAATCCCAGCACTTTGGTAGGCCGAGGTGGGCAGATACTTGAGGCTGGGAGTTTGAGACCAGCTTGGCCAACATAGCAAAACCCTATCTCTACTTAAAATATAAAAATCTTTGCTGGGCATGGTGGCACACACATGTAGTCCTGGCTACTTAGGAGGCTGAGGCAGGAGAATCACTTGAACCTGAGAGGCAGATGTTGCAGTGAGCGAAGATCACGCCACTACACTCCAGGTGGGCAACAGAGCAAGTCTCTGTCTCAAAAAAAAAAAAAAAAAAAAAGGTCGTCAGGTAATAACAAATGTTAGCAAGGATGTGGAGACATCTGAACCCTCATTGGCTGCTAGTGTGAATGTAAAATGGTGCAACAGCTTTGGAAAACAGTCTCGCAGCTCTTCAATTGATTAAATGTAGTTACCATGTAATCCAGCAATTCCACTCCTAGTTATATACTCAAGAGAAATGAAAACCTGTGTCCATGTATGCCGCATATCTACAACTATCTGATCTTTGACAAACCTGAGAAAAACAAGCAATGGGGAAAGGATTCCCTATTTAATACATGGTGCTGGGAAAACTGGCTAGCCATATGTAGAAAGCTGAAACTGGATCCCTTCCTTACACCTTATACACACATTAATTCAAGATGGATTAAAGACTTAAATGTTAGACCTAAAACCATAAAAACCCTAGAAGAAAACCTAGGCATTACCATTCAGGACATAGGCATGGGCAAGGACTTCATGTCTAAAACACCAAAAGCAATGGCAACAAAAGCCAAAATTAACAAATGGGATCTCATTAAACTAAAGAGCTTCTGCACAGCAAAAGAAACTACCATCAGAGTGAACAGGCAACCTACAAAATGGGAGAAGATTTTCGCAACCTACTCATCTGACAAAGGGCTAATATCCAGAATCTACAATGAACTCAAACAAATTTACAAGAAGAAAACAACCCCATCAAAAAGTGGGCAAAGTATATGAACAGCCACTTCTCAAAAGAAGACATTTATGCAGCCAAAAGACACATGAAAAAATGCTCATGATCACTGGCCATCAGAGAAATGCAAATCAAAACCACAATGAGATACCATCTCACACCAGTTAGAATGGCAATCATTAAAAAGTCAGGAAACAACAGGTGCTGGAGAGGATGTGGAGATATAGGAACACTTTTACACTGTTGGTGGGACTGTAAACTAGTTCAACCATTGTGGAAGTCAGTGTGGCGATTCCTCGGGGATCTAGAACTAGAAATACCATTTGACCCAGCCATCCCATTACTGGGTATATACCCAAAGGAGTATAAATCATGCTGCTATAAAGACACATGCACACGTATGTTTATTGTGGCACTATTCACAATAGCAAAGACTTGGAACCAACCCAAATGTCCAACAATGATAGACTGGATTAAGAAAATGTGGCACATATACACCATGGAATACTATGCAGCCCTAAAAAATGATGAGTTCATGTCCTTTGTAGAGACATGGATGAAATTGGAAATCATCATTCTCAGTAAACTGTCGCGAGGATAAAAAGCCAAACACCGCATGTTCTCACTCATAGATGGGAATTGAACAATGAGAACACATGTACACAGGAAGGGGAACATCACACTCTGGGGACTGTTGTGGGGTGGGGGGAGCGGGGAGGGATAGCATTAGAGATATACCTAATGCTAAATGGCGAGTTAATGGGTGCAGCACACCAGCATGGCACATGTATACATATGTAACCTGCACATTGTGCACATGTACCCTAAAACTTAAAGTATAATAATAATAATTAAAAAATACCTGTGTCCATGTAAACATTTGTACATGACTGTTTATAGTAGCATTATTCATAATAGCCAAAAGGTGGAGGCTGGGTACAGTGGCTCATGCCTGTAATCCCAGCACTTTGGGAGGCGGAGGCACGTGGATTGCTTGCAGTCAGGAGTTTAAGACCAGCCTGGGCCACACAGAAAAACTCCTATCTCTATGAAAAAATTTTTAAATTATTTAAAAATAATAAACTTATTATTTTTAATAGAGATGGGGTCTTGCTATTTTGTGCAGGCTGGTCTTGAACTCCTGGGCTCAAGAGATTCTCCCACCTCAGCCTTCCAAAGTGCTGGGATTACAGGTGTGAGCTCCCACACCCAGCCTAGAAATAATAAATAATTTTAAAATTGTTTTGGCCAGGCACGGTGGCTCATGCCACCATGAGCAGGCCAAGGTAGGCAAATTGCTTGAGTCCAGGAGATCAAGACCAGCCTAGGCAACATGGCAAAACCCTATCTCTACAAAAAATGGGATGTGAAAGCTAACCTACAGGTCAAAACAGGAGTCATTAAACTGGATATAAATAACCTTTGTGAAATATTGCAAACAACATCAATTACCTTCTACTGTTTAGAAACTATGGTTAGTATTATTTAAATATTATGTTTCATTTTTATTATGTAAAAATTATGATCTTAAAAATTTTCTTAAAATTTGTGGTTTGCATCTGGGTGAGTATCATGTACTCAGTATTAAAGGAATTAATGTCAGCTTCTTTACCAGTGAATTATAGGGAACACAAATTAAGATGAAAGAGTGGACTGGAAATATGCATGCAGGTATTTTGCATTCACATTATTATGCAACATAATCTGTAACTCTGATACTAACAAGACTCAACTGATGCAGAAAAAAACATTGGCCAAAATCCACACCCTTTCATGATAAAAACACACAATTAACTAGGAAAAAAAGGGAACTTCCTCAGCATAATAAAGCCCACATATGAAAAACCCACAGCCAACATCGTACTCAATAGTGAACCACTCAAAGCTTTTCTTCCAAGATCAGGAAAAAAGCAAGGATTCCAACTTCCCTGCTGCCTTTTGACATAGTACTGTAACTTCTAGCCAGGGTAGGAAAAAGAAATAAAAGGCATACAGATTGGAAAGGAAGAAGTAAAATGATCTCTATTTGCAGATGGCATGATCTTATATGAGAAAGCCCTAGAGATTCCACACCAAAAAAAAAACTGAGCTTAAAACAAAGTCAGCAAACTTGCAGGATATGAAATTAACCCATACAAATCTATTGTATCTCTGTACACTAGCTGTAAGGAATCTGAAAGATACAAACAAATGGAAAAACATTTCATGCTCAAAGGTAAGAAGAATCAATATTGTTAAAATGGCCATACTGCCCAAAGCAATTTATAGATTCAGTGTTATTCCTATTAAACTACCATTGAGATTCTTCACAGAACTAGAAAAAAACTTTTAAAATACATATGGGGGCCAGGCACAGTGGCTCACGCCTGTAATCCCAGCACTTTGGGAGGCTGAGGCGGGTGGATCACCTGAGGCCAGGCGTTTGAGACCAGCCTGACCAACATGGTGGAACCCTGCTTCTATTAAAAATACAAAAATTAGCCAGGCATGGTAGCAGGTGCCTGTAATCCCAGCTACTTGGGAGGCTGAGGTAGAAGAATCACTTGAACCCGAGAAGCAGAGGTTACAGTGAGCCAAGATCTCACCACTGCACTACACCCTGGGCAACAGAGCAAGATTCTGTCTCAAAAAAAAAAAAAAAATTCATATGGGACCAAAAAAAAAGAGCCTGAATAGCCAAAGCAATCCTAAGCAAAAATAACAAAGATGGAGGGATTATGCTACTTGACTTCAAACTATACTGCAGGGCTGCAGTACCCAAAATAACATGGTACTGGTACAAAAACAGACACGTAGCCCAATGGAACAGAAGAGAAAATTCAGAAATAAGACTGCACACCTACAACTATCCGATGTTTGACAAAGCTGACAAAAACAAGCAATGGGTTAAGGACTCCCTATTCAATAAATGGTGCTGGGATAACTGGCTCACCATATGCAGAAGATTGAAACTGGACTCTTTCCTTACACCATGTGCAAAAATTAACTCATGATAGATTGAAGACTTAAATGGAAAACCCAAAACTGTAAAAACCCTAGAAGACAACCTAGGCAATACCATTCAGGACATAGGCATGGGCAAAGACTTCATGACAAAAATGCCAAAAGCGATAGCAACAAAAGCAAAAATTGACAAATGGGATCTAATTAAGCTAAATACCTTCTGCAGAGCAAAACACACGTCAGCAGAGTAAATAAACAATCTACAGAATGGGAGAAAGTTTTTGCAAACTGTGCATCTGACAGAGGTCTAATATCCAGCATTTATAAGGAACTTAAATTTACAAATAACCCCATTAAAAAGTGGCCAAAGGGCATGAACAGACACTTTTCAAAAGAAGACATACATGCGGCCAACGATTATATGAATAAAAATCTCAGCATCACAGGTCATTAGAGATATGCATACCAAAACCACAACGAGATACCTTCTCACACCAGTCAGAATGGCTATTATTAAAAAGTAAAAAAAAAAATAGATGCTGGCGAGGTTGCAGAGAAAGAGTGCTTACACACTGTTAGTGGGAGTGTAATTTAGTTCAACCACTGTGGAAGACAGTGTGGCAATTCCTCAGAGACCTACAGGCAGAAATGCCATTCGACTCAGCAATCCCATTACTGGGTATTTACCCAAAGGAATATAAATTGTTCTGTTATAAAGACACTTGCATGTCTATGTTCATTGCAACACTGTTCACAATAGCAAAGACATGGAATCAACCTAAATGCCCATCAGTGGGAGACTAGATAAAGGAAATGTGGTACATATACACCAAGGAATACTATACATCCATAAAAAAGAATGAGATAACCCATAGAATGGAAGAAAACATTTGCAAATCATACATCTGATAAGGGTTTAATATCCAGAATATATTAAATATATTAACTCCTACAACTCAACAACAGAAAATTAAACAATTCAATTAAAAAATCAGCAAAAGACTTGAATAGACATTTCTTCAAAGATATACAAATGACCAACAAGCTCATGGAAAGATGCTCAATGTCAGTAGTCTTTGGGGAAATACAAATCTAAGCCACAAATAAGATGCCACTTCATACCTAAAAGGATGGCTATAGTTTTAAAAATGGAACATAGGAATTTATGAGGAGGTAGACACAAATTTAGAACCCGTGTACATTGCTGATTGGGATGTAAAATGGCAGCTGCTATGGAAAACAGTTTGTTGACTACTCAAAAAGTTAAATATAGAGTAACCATTTGAACCAGGTATTCCACTCCTGGCCGTATACCCAAAAGAACTGAAAACAGGGACTCAAATAGATATTTGTGCCTGAATGTTCATTGCATCATTATTCACAATAGCCAAAAAGTGGAAATAATCCAAATATCTATCAACAGGTTAATGGATAAAAATATGGTATATCCATACAATGGAATATTATTTAGCCTTAATAAAGGATTGAAGTACTGATAAATGCTGCAACCAACATAAATGAATCTTGAAAATATGCTAAGTAAAATAAGCCAGATGCAGAAGGACAAATGTATGATTCATCAATAGGCAAATTTTTGAAAACAATCAAATAGGCAAATTTGTGGGGACAGAAAGTAGATTTGTGTTTGCCAGGAACTAAAGATGTAGGGTAAATTGGGAAGTTATTGCTTAATGGGTACAGAGTTTCTTTTTGAGTAATGAAAATGTTAGGAAATAGATGGTGGTGACAGTTTCACAACATTATGATTGTACTTAATGCCACTAAATTGTATACTTAAAATACTATATTGTATGTTATGTATATTTTACAATAATAATAAAGAGCACAAATAATATGCATAGTTTTCAATTCTTGAGTGCAGAGAAGTGACAGGTTACTATGGGCTGGAAATTGGAAAAGTTATTGATTCTTGGGCTCAGTACTTACTGGGTACTACTGGGAACTGACATAGAGTGGAAAGGATTCAGGCTCTGCCTTCATGAACTTTAATCCTGAGCAGTTTGTTACTCTGTATTAAATTCCAAACTTTTATTTCATAGGGAAGTAAGGAGTCAGGTGAAGTATCTTAAAGAAGGGACTAAGCTTGTGCTGCGAATTGCTAGGGCCAAGCACTTTGTTAGATACTTCCTTTAAATCATCTCTTCTAGTTTTTATGATAATCTTAAGAGATAGTAATTGCCCCCATTTACTGAGGAGAGAGGAAACTGAGGCTTATAGAGGTTAAGCAATTTGCCCAAGGTAATACAACTGTGTAAAGGCCAGAATACACACTTAACGTGCTTTTGATACATCATGATCCCTTGTAAAACTGAGGTACAATTATATTAAAGATTTATGGGATAAACTGAATCAGTGCTCTTACCAAGATTAGGTAGGATCTGAGTGGGATGATCTGAAGAACAGATCAGACATTCCCATATTCGCAAATATTATATTCACTAGATTAGAATGAGAAAGTTTCTCTTAACTGCGTACTTCTTTTGTGCATGGAATAATGCTCACTTTTAAAAAGATATATCCATACCCTCCTTGTTTACATTTGTTCTTAAAGTGCCTGCTGATAGATCAGTTTATCCATGTCTGACACCTCACAGTAGAAGTTAATAATTGTCATATATGAAACTGATGTAAAGGGATTTGTGACTCAACATTGCCATTACAATTCAGCACACCTGTTCAGAGCCAGCCCTCCACATTTTTCCCTTTTGCCTGAGGTGAAGACTTCTTCATGGATTACAGTAACACTTTTTGACAAGCTTAGACTGGGTGGAGTTGCCATGTAATGACAGAACACAATTGATGATATCTCAGTAATGCATTCTTTTTTGATTTGGGCTGTCACCATTTATTACTGTAAAAGCATTCATTGTTAAATAGCTGGCCCAACCTGTCCACTTTTTGTTTTCAGTAATGGCAAGGCCTAAGAAAGTATGTTTAATTTTCTAGTTATGAAATATTAGCTGACTTTGGGGGTAATATATCTAGTTGTATTTTCTTTTATGTAACATTTAAAAAGTAGCCATCTTAGTATTTTCCAAATAAAAATTGAAACCTTCTAAAGCCTTCTCAAGAGGCTACTGAGACCTTCCCAATGTCATAAACCTGACAGGCACCTAGAAACATTTTTTCTTCTTATACAGATTCTTTTAAAAAGAATCGGAAGAAACTGTTCTTGTCTTAAATATAACATTAACTTAAATTCCTATGTTTGGAGACAGTCATATTCCTCATGAATTTTTATTTCCCACGGGGCCTTATATGGCCATGTTTGCGAGAATTTGGGAGCTGAAAGTACACTTTCGTGTGCATTGTACCTTTACCTTGTTCGCTACCAAACTGAGGGACTACCGCTGGTTGTTTCTGGGGACATTAAAAAAATAGTGTGAGTTCTCACCATAAAAAGCAGTAAGTAGTGAGGTTATGCATATGTTATTTAGCTCAATATAGCCATTCTACAATGTATATATAGTTCAGAACATCAGATTATACATGATATATACAATTTTTATCAATTAAAAATAATGAATTAATATATAAAAAACAGTATGAGTGCCAGTCCTGTTCTTTAAGGAATTTGTCATCTAAAGTTGGAGAACCAAAGCATATCCTTACAAAAAGTATCCCTAGCAAAGGTTTGTTATATGATCTAGAAGAATTCAGAAGGAACAATCTTTATAGTCAGAAAGGACTTTAATAAAGAGGTAAAGTTTTTTGGTTTTTTGAGACAGGGTGTCACTCTGTTGCTCATGCTGGAGTGCAGTGGCACAGTCAGGGCTCACTGCAGCCTCGACTTCCCAGGCTCAAGCAATCCTCCTGCCTCCCTCCCAGTTGCTGGGACTACAGGCATGCACCACCATAGCTGGCTAATTTTTTGTATTTTTAGTAGAGCTGGGGTTTCATCATGTTGCCCGGGCTAGTCTTGAACTCCTGGACTCAAGTGATCCACCTGCCTCAGCCTCCCAAAGTGCTGGGATTACAGGAGTGAGCCGCTGTGCACGGCCTAAGAGGTAAGATTTGATCTGGTTCTGGAAAGCACAGTACAGTTTGCATGTGCAGAGGTAAAAGGACAGATCATTGCAAGGTTGGGAAAACATGAGCAAAGGAATAGTGTAAAGAAGTTGAATTCATGTTGGTCCAGTTTGCAAAAAGTAGACAATTTGTATAGAAAAAATAGCAGAGAGAAAGATATTCAGTTGCCTTCCATTAGTATTTTTGACAAGTCACTTTTACCCCTCCAAATTACTTTATCCTGATTTTCATGCCTCTCATGGGGGATACTGAGAATTATCTGGCATTTTTCTTCCAGTTACAGATTTGCCTTGACTCTGGTTATTCTTTCCAATTACCTATCATCCCAGGAAACAGGTACTTGCAATATGGTATGAAAAACAGCAATGGCAATAAGTATGATACGGAAATGACACAAACAAGACTTCTGAAGGAGTAGACATTTGAGTCTTAAAGGATGATATATAGACATTTAGTAGGTAAACTACCATTAATTTGTTTTGACCATTAAATCTACACGTTTTTTAGGGACTTGCTATATAACCGCATTTTGCTCAACACCAGGAGATATATGGATGATGCATTCCTTTAGATGGATCGGTGACATGCAAACAAAGGATTGCATGTATTATGACATAAATTCCATGATGGAGATACATGTAGGGTGTTAGAGCTGCCTAGCAGAGTTAGGTCTCACCAAGGAAAATTTTTTAAAGCTGAGACAAAAAATTAGCAGCATTGTGGCAGGTAGACTTGTGGAGAAGTATCTTCTAGAAGAAAGAAGGGTACTTTTCCAATTGATGGTTAGATTGGAGGAATACACTATCAGCCAATAACACACATCATAATTAAGTTGGGGTACTTGGTTAGGCAGAAAGATTCTAATTTCAGATTAGATATTTCACTTTAACAATAGCCATACATACTTCTCATTTCCTATTATACTCATCTTTGCAAAGTATTTTTAGCATAAACCACACCAAAATGTGTTAGAGGTTTTTAGTTTTATGCCTGGACATATATGGGCAAAATGCCCTTATCAAAAATTGTAGCAGACTAGTGAAAACTATTTTCTGTCTTTCCTTCCTTCCTTCCTTCCTTCCCTCCCTCCCTCCCTCCCTCCTTCCTTCCTTCCTTTCTTTCTTTCGAGACAGTCTTGCTCTGTCACCCAGGCTGGAGTGCAATGGCGTGATCTCGACTCATTGCAACCTCTGCCTCCTGGTTCAAGCGATTCTCCTGCCTCAGCCCCCCAAGTAGCTGGGATTTCAGGTGCCCACCACTACACCTGGCTAATTTTTGTATTTTTAGTAGAGACAGGGTTTCACCATGCTGGCCAGGCTGGTCTCAAACACCTGACCTCGTGATTCTCCCACCTCGGCCTCCCAAAGTGCTAGAATTGCAGGCATGAGCTGCCACGCCTGGCCGTGAAATCTATTTTAATAGATTTGCTTTTGGAATTATCAACTGCCCACTGTTGTTTCATTGAAGAAATTCACTGCTTGTATGCTGAAATACACATCACAGCTTTGCACAGCTTTGGGAATTTCAATGGATGGAGAACAACCAAAACTATTATTCATTGCCGTCAAGAATACAAAGTGGTTCAGCCACTCTGATAAACAGTTTCATGACAGTTTCTCAGAAAGTTAAACATACATTTAACTTACGATACAGCAACCTGCTGCTCGGTATTATTCTAGAAAAATGAAAACTTAAGATTCACACAAAAACTTATGGCCGGGCACGGTGGCTCATGCCTGTAATCCCAGCACTTTGGGAGGCTGAGGCGGGCAGATCACAAGGTCAGGAGATTGAGACCATCCTGGCTAACACGGTGAAACCCCGTCTCTACTAAAAATACAAAAAATTAGTCGGGCGTGGTGGCAGGTGCCTGTAGTCCCAGCTACTCGGGAGGCTGAGGCAGGAGAATGGGGTGAACCCGGGAGGCGGAGCTTGCAGTGAGCTGAGATGGCGCCACTGCACTCCAGCCTGGGCGACAGAGTGAGACTCCGTCTTAAAAAAAAAAAAACTTGTGCATGAGTGTTTATAGAAGCTGAAGTTGTGTTCATAGTTGCCAAAACTAAAAACAACCCAAATGTCCTTTAGTATCCTTTATTGACCTTCGGTGGGTAAACGAATAAGCATACTGCTCAGAAATAAAAAGGAGCGAACTTTTGATACATAGAGCAGCTTGAATGTATCACAAAAGCATTATGCTTTGTAAAATATATCAGTCTCTAAAAGTTATATACTGTAGAGTTCTATTATATGATGTTTTTGAAAAGGCAAAACTGTAGGGACAGAGAACTGGTCAGCGGTTGCTAGAGAGTATTCAGGAAAGTGTGCGAATGCAAGGGATACCACAAGGGATATTTTTTGTATGATGAAACTGTTTCGTATCCTGATTGTGGTGGTGGTTACATGAATCTATACATATGTTAGAATTCATAGAACTGTACGTTAAAAATAATCCATTTTACTGTATGTTCATTTGGAAATAAAATTTAAAAGGAAAAGTAACAGTTTATGGAATGGACTTTAAAATGGGTTTTAACAAAATTTTATTGTTCTTTCATTTGTTTTAATAACTTTTTGGATACCTTTGATAATGGTGACCATTATAGGCATAAGACTAGGCCATTTGCAAATTCTGTAAGACAGGTTTTATTATACCCATTTTATAGAAAAGGAAACTGTAACACAGAGCATTTAATGACTTTCCCAAGTCATATGCTAATTGGAAAAATATCTTATTTGACAGACAGCAGTTGGGATTGCACAATCTTTCCCAATATAGACTGCAGCCATTGGTGTGGGAGTTCTCAAAATATAGTACAGTGACTGCTAGCATCACAATCACCTGGGGAGCTTGTTTAAAATAAATTCCTGGGCCTCTGACCTATTGCCAGTTTCCAATTTCCTCTTAAGTAAAATGGGAATAATAATAGTACCTACCTGCTATTAACATGCACTGGTACCTACTATGTAATAAGCACTATGTAAATAAAAGTATCTATTATTGCTGTTATTTTTAATCTAGGCTCATCTGAAAGGAACTTTAGAATTTACTTAATCTTACTTCATTATTCTACAGTTTAGGAAACTGAGACCTATATGAGTTATTTGCCCAAGATCACTTACAGAGTCAGGCCTTTTGTGTTGTTATTTTTTCTCCTTTTAGTGTTATTTTATCTTAATTCAAATTAAATAGTTATAATGGGGGCATCCAGTATGTAAGGGCAGGAGCTGGGAAAAAAGACTTGCAAATGACTTTGAATTCTAGCATTTTGTTTTTAAATAGCATTTTTCTTTTAAAAAATTTGTACATGCACTTTTATTAGAAAAATACTGCCTTAAATTCTCTTTTTCATAAAGCTCTTACAGGCACATGAATGTATTTGATTATATCATTTTCGCAGTTGTAAAATATTTACCCTGAGGAAAAGATATACTAGAATAATGATATGTAAAGACAAAGAATACGACCTATGGAGTCTTTTCACTGCAAATATTCCAGGTGTAACTGAGACAACATATACTTTGTAATCCTGAACTAGTTTATTCATGCTGCAAAGCAGTAGATAGATTCAACTTTGCAACCAATCCAAAGTGTTTGTGAAAATCTCTTATCTGGAAAGGGAGTGAAACCTTCTCTGCAGCTTTTTAATCCAAAGATAAATTTGAATGTATAGCTGTAGATATCTAATTACTGTTTACTGGAAGATTGAACTACAGGATTTCACTTTGAAAGTCAGGACCAGCCAACCATGGAGAACAAACCTACATATGCTTGAGAGCCTTTTTGCATTTGCTTCTCAGACTTTTGTCAAGAAACGAGCTGTCTAACATATACCTGCCTACTCACTCCTTCACTTTGGAGGGACTCTACCCATTCATGTGCTGTCTCTTTAACCACTGAATATAGTTTAGTTGGTAACATGCGTGCTCGGTATTTTGGTCCAAGAAAAATCCATTCAGTGTCTGCCATGTGACAAGTCCAAGCGAAGGTATACAGGGTAATATGGTTTCTACCTTTAGGGTACTTGCCACTTATCTCTAAAAATGAAACCTCAGTACCTGAAGCAGTTAGAGACCAGATTGGTTCAAAACAGAGGGATATAGTCCACGAACAAGTGGAAGGGAAGGAAGTTCAGAAGAATAAGAGATGAGGATAGGCTAGGTGAATCTAAAGAGAGATAGGGTTTGAATTAGGCCCTGGGTAAATGGAAGAGTCCATGATTCATGAGAGATAGCTGTAAGTTAGTGGTTAAGAGTTTGCAGTGCTATATTGCCTGAATTCAAATCCTAGCTCTTCCACCTAGCAGCTGTATAATCTTGAGAAAAATCACTTAATCTTTCTGTGCCTCACGTACTTCAGTTAGTAGCCACTTGATAAGATTGTTGTGAAGATTAAATCAGTTGATACATGTAAAGTGCTTAGACTGGTGCCTGACATCTAGTAAATAATCAGGAAATATTATCTGCAGTAATACTAATAATATAAACTAAGTTTGGAAGAATGAGTAGGAAGAATCATTTGGATTAAGAAAGAAGAACATAAAAATTTGGGTATGTGATACAGCTTGGAAGTGTCAAATGACTTGGGATATGTGGGAAAGAAGTAATTCAATAAGGCAAGAAGGAGTTGTTCATAGACAGAAGTGAGGAGGGAGAAGGCTGAAAATGTGCATTAGGGCACGTTTTTTTTGAAGGTATGTCTATGTTCTGCTATAAAGCTTGAACCTTAAACTGTGGGCAGTAAGTATTCATCGCTTCTCTTAAGCAGGAAATTAGCAAGATTAGATTTGCAATTTAGGAAACTAATTTGATAGGTATGACATATACTTACTCACTTTGTTCCTGTCTTTATGATAATACCATTTTGTTATAATTTCTGTTATTTTGTTGCCTGTCTGAACTACAGTGCTTTTCAAACTGTGGTCTTTGAGCATACCTTTGGCTTCCAAGCTAGACCTACTGAATCAGAATCTCTGCAGGTGGGCCAGAGAGTCTGTGTTTTCACAAATTTCCTGTATAACAAGTGATTTCTATGTATCTTAAAATTTAAGAACAACTGATTTAGTGGAAAGAACATAGGCTTTAGAAACAGACCTACATACAAAACCTGATTCAGTTCCTTATGAGATATACACCATGGGCAAGTTACATAGCCAATTCAAGTCTTAGTTTCCCCATCTGTCAAGTAGAAGTAATACCCCATTGTGGTATTGTGGGAATGAAAAGAAATAGCATATGTAAAATGACTAACCCATAATAGGCCCTCCTATATATTGACTTCCTTTCTAAGCTTATATATGTATCTCATACAACTAATGAGAGAAGGAAACTGTCTTACTCATCTTATCTCCAGTTTCTAACACAGAGCCTACATCTTGTAGGTGTGCAGTAAATATTTTATTAATGTGTAAGTGGATGAACAAATTTTATGGGGAAAAACTGGAAGTTAGGAGACTTATTAACAGGCTAATGCCATAATCTATGAGTTACTGATGACAGGATCTAAACTGAGGCATCGTTCTTGAAAAATGTACAGGTTCCATCCTAGGTTACCAGGCAGATGTGTACACTGTCTCTGGATTGGTTTAGCCTTAACATAAACTCTCACTAGTTAGCCAGTTTCATCTAAAGCAGACACTGAGATGGCAATCCATAGTTTGAAATTCTGCCACTAAAGAAATTAGTAAGCCAGTCCTAAATCCAGCTTTTTAGCTGACTCCCACATACCACTTCTATCCAGATGAAAAAGAATCTTTTCTAAACATCTCCATCAGAAATTCCAGAGACTTACATTCTAGCAAAGCAAGACAATCTCAGTTAGGACTTGGAAGTTACTTGCTACTTGTGAATTCATCTCTGTTTTTATAGTCCTACACGGACTATTTTGAAATTTCTCTGTTTAAAACTGTTGATTACTGGAGTTTACAAAAATAACCAGTTAGTCTAACATTATATTAAAGGCTCAATCTTTGATATAATAAGTAGTAACCTGAAAGAATGTCATGTCAGATTTGCCATAATCCTTATTTCACTGTTTTTGAGCACCAGCAGATAATGATTTTACAGACAAATGCATTTAGCAGATATGAACTTATAATGCAGATGTATGTGGAACCAAATGCTCATTTGGTGTTCATTTTTTAAAAATCTGCTAAGCACCAAGCACTGCTTGGGGGTCAGAATAAAGAGATAAATATGACAAAGTCTCTTCAATTTGCTTAAGGTCTGAAAAGAGAAATAGATACATAAATAAATGGTGACAACTCTGCAGAATAATATAAGGCTGGAGGTAAATATCATTCCTTAGCATCTTGCTCTTCTCTAAGGAGAATCCATTGAGAATTAAATGAACTAAACCGATATTTGTTTTTCCTATACAATTCATTCAGCAAGTTGAAACAGATTATTCCTTGCACACCCAGGAAAATCATTCCATAACAGTCTGCTATCCTAATTCAAGGATTGTATTTGCACTGTTTGGAAGGAAGAAAATGTAGAGGTGGAGAAATACAATAAGCATGTAGGTTGAAGATAAATAACAGAAACAGCTGTATATTAGGTATCAGGAGGTCTGCATTCTAACAAGCTGTGTGACTCTGGGAAAATCACTTACACTTTCTGAGTCTCAGTTTCCTCATCTCCGAATAGCGATAAAAGTCCCTTCCTGGCCAGCCTAATTATTGTGAGTATCACATGTAAAAGTGCTTTGTAAACTTTGAAATATAAGATTTTAAAGGATTTAAAGTCTTAGGTAAAAATATAGGTAGGAAGATATTCATTAGTACTTAGTACATTTTCCTTTGCAAATACTTACTTAGTTAATGGTAGATTTGGTGAGATAAACAAGGAAATGAGAACTTTTTGCAGAATGGAAACCATAGTGATAAGTTAGGCCTAGGGCTAGGGAATTCTTTTTTTTTCAGACAGAGTCTCACTCTGGTCACTCAGACTGGAGTGCAATGGCACGATCTCGTCTCACTGCAACCTCCGCCTCCCAGGCTCAAACAATTCTCCTGCCTTAGCCTCTCAAGTATTAATCGCTGGGATTGCAGGCATGCACCACCATGCCCGGTTAATTTTTGTGTATTTTTTTTTTTGGTAGAGACAGGGTTTCTCCATCTTGTCCAGGCTGGTCTTGAACTCCTGGGCTCAAGCAATCCGCCCGCCTTGGCCTCCCAAAGTGCTGGGATTACAGGCATGAACCACCACGCCTAGCCAGTGAGAATTCATTTTTATCACATAGATGAGGCCTTCTAAGTCATTGCTGATTTTTCCTTCCAGCCTGGAAACGCTTTCAGAGCAGAGTCCCACCATCTGGTTTTCCATTTGATCCTCACAGTCTGGACTACCCTAATGTAGAGCAAACCTAGAGGCTTGCTCTGGGCCCTCATACAAAAAAAGTACCTTCCTCCTCTATCTGTCCCCACTTTCTGCACTTAAGAGTGTGATTACCTAAAGGCAGACTAAGCACTTATGGACACCAACAGAGCAGATTTACCAAATCAATAGATAGACAGTGAAAATAAAAAGAGAAACCTTGCTCATGAATACAAAGAATCAGTATCATGAAAATGGCCATACTGCCCAAAGTAATTTAAAGATTCAATGCTATCTCCATCTAGCTACCATTGACTCTCTTTACAGAATTAGAAAAAACTACTTTAAATATCATATGGAACCAAAAAAGAGCCCTTATAGCCAAGACAATCCTAAGCAAAAAAAACAAAGCTGGAGGCATTATACTACCTGACTTCAAGTTATACTACAAGGCTACAGTAACCAAAACAGCATGATACTGGTACCAAAACAGATATATAGACCAATGTAACTGAACAGTGGCCTCAGAAATAACAGCACACATCTACAACCATCTAATCTTTGACAAACCTGACAAAAACAAGCAATGGGGAAAGGATTCTTAATAAATAGCATTGGGAAAACTGGCTAGCCATATGCAGAAAACTGAAACTGGACCCCTTCCTTCCACCTTATACAAAAATTAACTCAAGGTGGATTAAAGACTTAAATGTAAGACTTCAAACCATAAAAACCTAGAAGAAAACCTAGGCAATACCATTCAGGACATAGGCATGGGCAAAGACTTCATGACTAAAACACCAAAAGCAATGGCAACAAAAGCCAAAATTGACAAATGGGATCTAATTAAACTGAAGAGCTTCTTGCACAGCAAAAGAACTTATCATCAGAATGAACAGGCAACCTACAGAATGGGAGAAAATTTTTGCAATCTGTCCACCTGACAAAGGGCTAATATCCAGAATCTACAAAGAACTTAAACAAATTAACAAGAAAAAAACAACCCTATCAAAAAGTGGGTGACGGATATGAACAGACACTTCTCAGAAGAAGACTTCTATGTGGCCAACAAACATGAAAAAAAGCTCATCATCACTGGTCATTAGAGAAATGCAAATCAACACCACAGTGAGATACCATCTCACGCCAGTTAGAATGGCGATCATTAAAAAGTCAGGAAACAATAGATACTACAGAGGATATGGAGAAATAGGAATGCTTTTACACTGTTGGTGGGAGTGTAAATTAGTTCAAGCATTGTGGAAGACAGTGTGGCGATTCCTCAAGGATCTAGAACCAGAAATACCATTTGATCCAGCAGTCCCATTACTGGGTATATACCCAAAGGATTATAAATCATTCTATAAAGACACATGCACACATATGTTTATTGCAACACTGTCCACAGTAGCAAAGACTTGGAACCAACCCAAAAGCCCATCAGTGATAGACTGGATAAAGAAAATATGGCACATATACACCATGGGATATTATGCAGCCATAAAAAAGGATGAGTTCATGCCCTTTTCAGGGGCATGGATGAAGCTGGAAACCATCATTCTCAGCAAACTAACACAGGAACAGAAAACCAAACACCACATGTTCTCACTCATAAGTGGGAGTTGAACAATGAGAACACATGGACACGAAGGGGAATATCACACACCGGGGCCGTTGGGGTGGGTGGGGGGTTAGGGGAGGGATAGCATTAGGAGAAATACCTAATGTAGATGATGGATTGATGGGTGCAGCAACCCACAATGGCATGTGTATACCTATGTTACAAACCTGCACGTTCTACACAGATCTCAAAGTATAATAATAAAATCTCAGAACTTAAAGTATAAAAATAATTAAAAGTAATTTTTAAAAAAAGATGACACTTGGGTCACTAGTCTCCTGGCTCACTTTACTAATCTGCCTCAACTGCCATCACTAATTAGGGTGAAGAGATGACTACTACCATGGCTGTTACTGCTTTTGCTGTGTTTAAATGCATTTGGAGAGCCTTACATAATTTTTCCCATTTGATGAGCTTATTACTCAATGTATAATCTAGGAAGACAAGAAATTAACTTTCTAGAATTTGGGGACTTTTTAATAGATAAAATATGTCTTCCATATAAAAGAATGTATATAATATATAGGCAGAGTTTAAAATAAAATAAACACCTATGTACTCAACACTGAGTTAAAAAATAGACTAATAACAATACTTTGGAAACTGCTTTAGTAACCCTCTCAAATATCTTTTGCCTCTACATGTAATCTCTATTCTGACTAGTATATTAAAATTACTCGTTTATGTATGTCCTTAAAAAAAAGAGAAACCTTTTTGAAATTTGGTATTTCAGAAATCAAAGTAATCATTGTGAGAAAAATAAGAATGTTGTCAGACTTCTGAAATGTATTTACAGTTTAAGTATTTTCTTCTGAATTCCATCTGGTGCATAATCCGTGGTTAAGACCGCTAATGTTCTTATTTTTGGCCTTGGGACGCTTATCAGAGCCCTGGCACATAGAGACTGACTTGGGTGGTGGGGTGTAACAGTCGGTTAGGGACTAATGGAAAGATGCTTCAGAGACCTGAGGCTCATGTTCATGTAATTATTCATGAATCATCCCTTGCTTCCCTCTCTCTACCATTTCCATTTTACCTATAGAAAAATAATGCTATTTAGTGACAGCTGGTTTGCCCCAGGTCCTCCCTAAACAGTCCTTAGGGGAAATTCAACTATTTTCCCTAAAGTCACACATCTAGTTATTGAAAGGATGAAGATTAATATTATTGGGATTATTATTAGGTTAATATTCATCAATTACATACCATAGTCCCAGATGCTATGTGATATATTGATTTCATTTCATCCTTCTGTTAATCTAGTTACTGGAGTTTTAAATTTAAAATTTTTTTTTTTTCTTTTTTGAGATGGAGTCTCGTTCTGTCACCCAGGCCAGAGTACAGTGGTGCCATCTCGGCTCACTGCAACCCCCGCCTCCCAGGTTCAAGCAATTCTCCTGCCTCAGCCTCCTGAGCAGCTGGGACTACAGGTGCACGCCGCCACACCTGGCTAATTTTTTTGTATTTTAGTAGAGACAGGGTTTCACCATGTTGCCCAGGCCAGTTGCGAACTCCTGAGTTCAGGCAATCCGCCCACCTCGTCCTCCCAAAGTGCTGGGATTACAGGCATGAGCCACTGCGCCTGGCCATTTTTTTTAAATTTAGAGGTAAAATTGATCAGTGTTGGAAGCGGTCAAGGAACTTGCCCAAGAGCACAGAAATTAAATGGCAGACCTAGAATTCAAACCAAAGCTGTCTGTATTTGAAGCCCATGACCTTTTCCCTCTACTGTTTGGCCACCAAGATGAAAGGAGGACTGGAATCCAAGTCATTTGGCTGGAAGATGAATGTCCTGGTCCTAGTACGCCAGGAAGCCCATAGTACCGGGTACTTCTTTTGCTTTTTTGATATTCATTTATTTTATTTCTTGACATTCTCACTCCATTGCCCAAGCTGGAATGCAGTGGTACAGTCACAGCTCACTGCAGCCTCAACTTCGCAGGCTCAAACAATCCTCCCACCTCAGCCACCCAAGTAGCTGGGACCACAGGTGTGTGCCACCACACCCAGCTAATTTTTAAATTTTTTGTAGAGGTAGGGTCTCACTGTGTTGCCTCGGCTGTTCTGGAACTCCTGGACTCAAACAATCCTCCTGCCTCAACCTCCCAAAGTGCTGGGATTATAGACATGAGACACTGTGCCTGGCCTGCACTTCTTTTCAGTGCCAATTTAACAGTTTTTTTAAGCATTGCCCTCATCATTTATACTTTAAATGTGGAAAGATTAAAATATTTCTCTCTCTCTCTTTTTCACTACAGACAGCTTTGTTGTTTAGCCATAAAGTATCAGCACTTCATTCTTTTTATGGTTGAATCATATTCCATTGTATGGATAATAATTTTGTTGTTTAGCCATTGGCTTGGTAGCCATCAAGACAGCAGCTCGTATGGCCTCCCTCTGTAATTTTGATAATTTTTTAAGGTGAAATTCATATAACAGAAAATTAGCCGTTTTAAAGTATACAATTCAAGCCAGGCACTGTGGCTCACGCCTGTAATCCCAGCACTTCGGGAGGCCAAGGTGGGTGGATCACCTGAGGTCAGGAGTTCGAGACCAGCTTGGCCAACATGGTGAAACCCCGTCTCTACTAAAAATGCAAAAAAAAATTAGCAGGGTGTGGTGGCTCATGCCTATAATCCCAGCTACTCAGGAGCTGAGGCAGGAGAATCACTTGAACCTGAGAGATGGAGGTTGCAGAGAGCTGAGATTGCACCATTGCACTCCAGACTGGGTGACAGAATGAGACTCCATCTCAAATAAATAAAATTTAAAAATATACAATTCAGGGGTATTTTGTACATTCACAATGTTGTACAGCCGTCACATTTGTCTAGTTTCAAACATTTTTATCACCCCATACCCATCAGGCAGTCATTCTCCATCCCCACACACTTATACATAGCCCCTGACAACACTCATTTTCTTTCTGTCTTGAGGGATTTTCATGTTCTAGATATTTCTTATAAATGGAATCATACAATATATGACTTTTTTGTCTGGCTTGTTGCACTTCATGTCTTCAAGGTTCATCCATGTTGTAGCATGTATCAGTAATTCATTCTTTTTGTGGTTAAATAATATTCCATTGTATGGATATACCACATTTTGTTTATGTATTCATCTCTAGGTGGACATTCGGGTTGTTTCCACATTTTGGCTATTGTGAATAGTGATGCAGTGAACATTCATGTGTTAACAATATCTTTGAGTTCCTGTTTTCAGATCTTTGGGGCATATTCCTAGAAGTACAATTGTTGGGTCATATGGTAATTCTATGTTTAACTTTTTGAGGAACCAAAAAGGAACCTTCCAGAGAAGCTGCACCATTTTACATTCCAACCAGCAATGTACAAGGGTTCCAATTTCTGTATATCTTCACCAGCGCTTATTTTCCCTTTAAAAAACAAAAGTCATCCTGGTATAAAGGTGGTATCTTGTTTGTGGTTTTGATTTGCATTTCCTTAATGACTAATGTAGAACTACTTTTACGTCCTTAGCCGTTAATATATCTTCTTTGGAGAAATGTCTAATTCTGACACTTTGAAAATATCAATATCTGGTAGTATGTAAATATCTTGTTTCGTAAGCAAGATTATCAGAATGTTCTATGACCTGAGAAATCTTCAAAAACAAGATCTGAAATATCTGAATTTTAATTCTATCCTGATTAGACCATAACCTGGGGAAAATTTTTTAAAAACCTTTCACCACTGAAACACTAAAGAAGCAATTGAGACAAATTCTTACCTTTTTTCTTTTTTAAGACAGGGTTTCACGCTATTGCCCAGGCTAGAAGGCAGTGACATGATGGTAGCTCACAGTAACCTCGAACTCCTGGGCTCAAACAGCCTCCCACCTCAGCTTCCTGAGTAGCTAGGACTACAAGCTAATTTTTTTATTATTTTTTTTGTGGAGACAGAGTCTTGCCATGTTATCCAGGCTGATCTTGAACTCCTGGCCTCAAGGAATCCTCCGACTTTGGCCCCCAAAAAACACTGGGATTACAGACATGAGCCACTGTACCCAGCAGATTCTTAACATCTAACATTCTTAACTAGTTAGTGCCTAACTAGTCCCCGTAAAAATGTTTTCATTACTGAAATCTCTGCTTCCTCTGTTCTCACACCAGCCAGGTACTAACTTAGAAAATGTAATTATCAATTTAGCTTTGGGGGCAGATTTTGAAAACTTGACTTTAAATTATCAAATATTTGAGTTACTTTACTTTTATTCTTTTTGACATCACTGTGTCTACAAATTTGGCAGGGGCTTGCTTGTCTGTTTTAGTGACTCAGGAGGTCAGTTAGTTTTCTTTGCAGATTAATTCAGTGCACATCTGTTGAATACCTACTGAGTGCCCTGCCCTGTGTCCAGTATGAAAAGAAATACGTCATGCATGTAGATTATGTTACAAAGGGTAGTAGTCCTGGAATAACCTGGCACTCCACACAAAAGGATAGTTTTCCTCAGTAGAGCTATTTTCCCATTCCCATTCCTCCCTATTATCATTTCTTCCGGCCGTCTTTTAAATGTCAGAACTTAAGATAGAGGTAATGGCAGTAATGGCAGGAAGAAGACGGTAAAGCAAGAACATTTAGCTTGCAAAGGCTATTGACACTTTTGAGATCCATGAGTTTCTACAGCAGGTACCTTAGCTTTTTTTCCTTTTTTCTCTTGTTGTATATATGGTCACTTCTTTTCTTTCCTCTTTTCTGTCATCTGTCCCTGAACATATGTGAGGATTAAATAAGATAATAATGTGTAAAATAATTAGAAGGGTATGTATAGTAAGCATTCACTACCAAGCATCAACCACACGTTAACTTATGCTGAAAATTCAGAGGTTAATAAAAGTGTCCCGGCTAAGTACTCACAGTCTAGTGAGAGACAAATATGTAAATATATAATTATAATAATACAGTGTGGATAGAGCACAGAAGTGAAGCCACTCATTCCAGGATTTGGGGAGGAGGGAGTACCTATGATTGCTTAGAGCTGACACTTAGGTTGGGCCTGAAAGATGAATGTGATTTTGCCTGAAGGAGAAGGGGTGGAGAGTATTCCAGGCCAAGGATAAAGGATGGTCAAAGGCAGAGAGTCACCAAAAGTCTAGTCTGTGAGAATTGTGAGAGGGCTTGTTTGGGTCAAGCGTAGAGTATGTGGAAGGGGAAAGCAGACAGTGAAGCTGATAAAAGTATCTAAGGCCAGCTATGTTAAGATTAGGTGTTCATTAGAGTCATTACCTGAAACAAAGCTGAAATACCAAGTGGTTCAGAATATAAAGTTCTATATATAAGCCTCTAAGACAGGTGGGTTTTTTGTGTCTATAATTAGAAATTATTCCTCCACTTTTCCTAGATACCTAGAAACCTGTCCATTCTTCCCTTGCCCTCATATGCTTAATCAAATCATTTTTATCTGTGGTGCAAAATCCTTTTCAAGACTTTTTACTATTGGCACATGTAAAGGCTGCTGTGGGACCTTTGACTTTAAATCTTTCACACTAGTGTCAGAACTAAATTATAGCTTCTGATTTTTTTGTAATGAACAGATTAGTTACTCTTTCCATTTGACCTTTCCTTTTCCTGAAGCTCTCCCTAGATTTTCTAAACTTTAAATCCCATTAGGATTTTATTCCCTACTTACTGAAAGTTGAAAGTTTAAAAGGCTGAAACCAATGTTTATATTGATTTTAAAGGTCAGCAAAGTTTTTCTATAAAGGGCTAGATAGTAAATATTTTTGGCCTTGGGGACCATATACTTTCTGTCACAGCTACTCAACTCTGTCATTGTAGCACAAAAGCAGCCATAAACAATATGCAAATGAATGAATATAGCCATGTTTCAATATAGTTTTATTTACAAAAACAGGCCACAAGTCAGCTTTAGCCCAAAGACCATACATAGTTTACTAATCTGTGATTGAAAGTCAGCATTTTTCTGTTGTCTTATCTGTCTCCTTTCAGGAAGGAATCCTGACCGGAGAAGTATCCACAGAACATAGTATTCAGCTTTTATCAGTGACCATTATATCATCTCTTTGTTACACTCACATACACACCCCCCCAAAAATCTCTAGACCATTTAGCCGGATATACCATATAACAAGGCTGCCGTTTTGGAGAGGAATAGGTGTTTGGCTGTCTCTCTCTATCGCTTTTCTCAGAATGTATGCTCTCAGTGAACATGTTCCTGTGTAAGGAATTTCCATATCCATTTGGGAACCTATTGTGAGGTGTCTGTTCAAAAGCCCAGGTCTTGTCTTCCAAAATCCTGACTGGCTGCTGAAGGATTAGGTCCCAGTTCCGGTATTTAACCATTCTTCTCCCCCAGTGTGGATTAACTTCCCCCAGTCATGTCTTTCCTGAAAGCAAAAATAACATCCCAACCACTCTTCAGCAGTGTTAGATGTATTACTTTAATCAAAATATTCTTGCTTTCTATAAGATCAGTAAGATCCCCCACTCAGAAGACTTCTACAGTCTTATAAGCAGTGCTTTTCAAAATTTAATCTGCATATGATAGGAGTCAGCTGGAGGTCTTATTAAAGTTCATATTTCTGGTGCAGTTATTCTGAAGTAATGGCCCAAGATTCTCCTTTTGTGACAAGCTCCAAATTGATTTCAATACTGCTTGTCCTTGGACCATACTTTGGTTAACAAGGTTCTAAGTACTATTTCTATTACTACAACCTAGTCATCCAGGGTCTTATCATTGGATCAGCAGCATTAAGAATCAGGGCTGGTATTCTATAGGTGAGGTGGCTTCAGTGATCTAGTCCTTGACTATGATGAGGACAACCAATTTATTTGTTTATTCAGTTTAGGAGTTTCTTTAAAACTGGGGGTTACCATTTGAAATTGATGTTGGGTATTTGTCTTTCATCTATACTAGAAAATTCAAAAACATGATCTCTTTAGGTATGGTTCATCCACTGTATTCTCTTCTAGACTTCCTAGTAGATGCATATTAGATACTCTTGACTGTGTCTTCCATGTCTCTTAACTTCTCTTTCATATTTTATTTCTCTGTATCTCTGTGTTGCAATTTAGATAATTTCTTGAGATTACTCACATTTCATTAATTCTCCCTTTACCTATGTCCGAGCTACTGTTTCATCAAAATTGATGTTGGGTACTTGTCTTTCATCTATACTAGAAAATTCAAAAACATGATCTCTTTAGGTATTGCCTAATCCACTATATTCTCTTCTTTTAGACTTCCTAGTAGATGCATATTAGATACTCTTGACTGTATCTTCCATGTCTCTTAACTTCTCTGTCATATTTTATTTCTCTGTATCTTTCTGTGTTGCAATTTAGATAACTTCTTGAGATTACTCACATTTCATTAATTCTCCCTTTACCTATGTCTAAGCTACTGTTTCATCCATCTATTAATTTTTTGCAGTATTAATCATTTATTTTCTAAATGTGTATTGAGGTACAATTGATATACAATAAACCACACCTATATAAAGTATATAATTTGACAAGTTTTGACATATGTATACACCCATGAAATCCTTACCACAATCAAAATAGTGAACTATCACTCTCAAGGGCTTCCTCTTGTACCTTTGTCATCCCTCTCTGCTGTCTCTGTCTGTCAGGCCAAGTCCCACATATCCACTGACCTTTCTGTCAGCATAGATTTGTTTGCATTTTCTAGAATTTTATTAAAAATTAAACCATATGGTATATACTCATTAGTCTGGCTACTTTCATTCAGTGTAATTATTTTGAGATTCTCCACATTGTTGCATATATCAATAATTCATTCCTTTTACTTGCTGAATAGTATTCCACCACATGGATATTCCACCACATGGATATACCACCATGTTACTTTTTTTTGTTTTGGTTTTAGCAATTTTTTTTTTTAAAGAGACAGAGAATCACTCTGTTGCCCAGGGTGGAATGCAGTGGTGCAGTCATACCTCACTGCAGCCTCAAACTCCTGGGCCCAAGTGAGTCTCCTCAGGCTTCTATAGCTGGGACTACAGACACACACTACTACACCCAGCTAATTGTTTTAAATTTTTTGTAGAGTCAGGGGTCTTGCTGTGTTGCCTAGGCTGATCTCAAACTCTTAGCCTCAAGCAGTTCTTCTACCTTTGCCTCCCGAAGTGCTGGGATTACAGGTGTGAGCTGCTGCACCTGGCCCATTAACAATATATATACATTTTTTTATGGAAATGGAATTTACATAAGATACAGTTAACCACTGTAGTGCATACAATTCAGTGGCATTTACTGTATTTGCAATATTGTACAACTACCATTTAGCAATTATTAACAGTGTTAATAGGATAATTTAACATTTATATTTAAAAATTTGCATAAATGCCTTTTTAAAAATAAGAGCAAGGTGCAGTGGCTCGTACCTGTAATCCCAGCTACTCAGGAGGCTAAAGCAAGAGGACTGCTTGAGGCCAGGAGTTTGAGACCAGCCTGAACAACATAGCGAGACCCCATCTCTAAAAACATTTTTAATATAATAATTAGAATAATTAGCCTGACATGGTGGTGCACACCTGTAATCCAAGCTCCTCAGAGGCTGAGGCAGGAAAAAAAATCACTTGAGCCCAGGAGTTTAAAACTGCAGTGAGCTATGGTCATGCCGCTGCACTGCAGCCTGGGTGACAGAGTGAGACCCTGTTTCTTTAAATTAAAAAAAAAAAGTTTAAAAACACAGCAAAATAGCTCAAATACAATATATTGTATTTTTCTTTGTGAGTAGCCCATCATGCACACATACACCCAAGAAAGCTTGAATATTCAGCTATACTAAAATATAGTATTCCAACAGACCCCAACACTTTATTATTAGCTAACCTGGATCTTAAAACAGGCTGCTGACATACAGGGCAAGTCCAGCCTCCAGCAGCCACTGAGCACTATGATATGGTTATACAATTTATACTTGTGAGTCAACTGCCTGACCTTAGTTCCTGTCAAACAGTCAATGAAACCAATACTGTACTTTTACCTAATTCACTCGGAATGCTGATGTGCCCCCAGTCTCCAGTGAAAAGACTGTCAGTCTTTGATACAACCCTGTATGTGACCATCATTATTTTTGCTAATAAAATCAAGTGGACTAAGCTATGAATGGGTAGTTTCAGTTCTCACTAAATTGTTTCTTCTCTCCATATCCTGTTTTAGGAGTGAGGCTGAGCAGTCTCATGTAACCTTGCATTTCCGTGCTGTCTTCTTGGGTTTTAAGAGTCTGCCTTGTGTTGCTGACCCTAAGTCACTCAGCTCTAAGCACACTCTTCCTTTGAGTCTCTAACTGAGAGTTGGTCTTTATTAGAGAGCTCAGTTCTCCAAACCCAGTTGTGATTGGCTTAAAGTTGATGTGAAAGCCACTGATAAAGGGCTTATTATGCCTATTTTTTGAAATCTTATGATGATAGTTACATTACAACAGAGGTTACCACACCTGTCTGCTCTGTACAATAAAAGCCACTACTGCTGCTTTCGATAGTGTTTATATTTTTCAGAATTTTTTGAATGTTCACCTGTTGATGGATATTTGGATTATTTTCTAGTTTTTGGCTGTTACAAATAAAGCTGCTATGAACATTTGTGTACACATTTTGTATAGGCATATGGTAATATGGTCATTTGTATTGGGTAACTACTTGCTTAAGACTGGAATGACTGGATCATACAGTAGATAGATGCATAACTTTCTAACAAACTGCCGAAGTATTTTCCAAAGTAGTTTTACCATTTTACATTCCCAACAGCAGTGTATAAGAGAGTTCCAGTGCCTCCACATCCTCATCAACACTTTGTATGGTTAGTCTTTTCTTTTTTTTTTTTTTTTTTTTTTTTTTTGAGACAGAGTCTTGCTCTGTCGCCCAGGCTGGAGTGCAGTGGTGCGATCTCGGCTCACTGCAATCTCCACCTCTTGGGTTCATGCCATTCTCCTGCCTCAGCCTCCCAAGTAGCTGGGACTACAGGCGCCTTCCACCATGCCCAGCTAATTTTTTGTATTTTTAGTAGAGACAGCGTTTCACCATGTTAGCCAGGATGGTCTCAACCTGACCTCGTGATCCGCCTGCCTTGGCCTCCCAAAGTGCTGAGATTACAGGCATGAGCCACTGCACCTGGCCTGGTTAGTCTTTTAAACTGAGACATTCTAATAGGTGTGTAGTGGTGTCTCACTGTGCTTTTAGTTTGCATTTTCTTGACGATTAATGAGACAGCATTTATTTTTTGGCGTGCTTATTTGCTGTCTATGTGTCTTTTGATGAAGTGTCTGCAAATCTTTTGTCCATTTTAAAATTGGGGTCCTTTTATTTTTGTATTTTGAGAGTTCTTTATGTGTTTTAGATGCAAGTCTTTTACTTGAAATGTGATTTGCAAAGATTTTTCTCTCAGTCTATGGTTTTCTCACTATTACTTTCTTTTTCATAAATACCAATTTATTTCAACATATTCTGCAGTGAATATTTTGCATTTAGTAGTAGAATTATAGTTTTATTGAGGGAACATAATATACAGAGATTTATTTTATTGTTGCTTACTATTCAAAAATATTTCTTACTATATCATGATAATTCACTAGAATAAATATTAGATAGCATTTCCCTGGCCAAGAAATGTTTTATAACTCTTAAGTTTACTGTTAGATGAACAGCTTATAATTGTAGTAATAATATTTGTCTTCTACATACCTCACATTTAATTTTTAACTTTGATTTTTAATTTTTTTATTTTTACTTTTGTGGATACATAATAGTTGTACATATTTATGGTGTACACATGATACTTTAACATAGGCACACTCGATATCATTTTCAATTGTCTTTAGGAGAAAATAAGCTTAAAATTTTGATGAAGTCCAATTTAAATATTTTTTCTTTTATGTATCATGCTTTTGGGTCATATTTGCCTTACCTAAGGTCACTATTTTCTCCTATGTTTCCTTTATGTATTATAGCTTTAGACTTCACATTTGGTCTATGATCCACTTTAGTTAAATTTTGTATATAGTGTGATGTATGTATTGAAGTTATTTTTTTCAGAGTCAGGAAGAGATGGATATCCAGTAGTTCTAGTGCTATTTGTTTAAAAGGTTTTCCTTTTTCCACTGCATTGCCTCTGCACCTTTGTTAAACATATGTGTTGATCATATATGCATAGGTCTATATCTGGACTTTATTTTTTTTCCTTTTTTTTTTTCTGTCTTTACAACAGTACCATACAGAATTACTATTACTTCAGCTTTGTAATAAATCTTGAAATCAAGTAGTATAAGTCCTCTAATTTAGTTATTTTATTTTTTTTCCATAATTCTTTTGGCTATTCTAGGTCCTGTGCATTTCCACATGAATTTTACAATCAGTTTACCAAAAAAATTTTTGGTGGTATTTTGACTGGAATTATGTTGAATCTGTAGATAATTTGGAGAGAATTGACATAAAAATATTGATTCGTCTAATCCACAAGAATGACTTATTTATCTCTCCATTTATTTATGTCTTTAATTTCTCTCAGTAGTGTTTTATGATGTTCAACATACAGATTGTTTGCATCTTTTGTCAAATCTATCCCCAAGTATTTCATATATTTTATGCTGTTATAAATGATATTTTTAAACTGTAAGTTCTGAGTATTTGTTGCCAGTATATAGAAATATAGGCTGGTCCAAATGCAGTGGTGTTTACAGCTAATTGACCACAACCAGTAACAAATTTCTTTGTTCTTTCTCCACTCCACTGCGTCACTTGACTAGAAAAAAGAAAGAAAGAAAGAAGGGAGGAAGGGGATGGAAGGGGAGGGTGTTGCTTGTTATTTTATATTCTGCAGCCTTACTAAACTCACTTACTAGTTATAATAGCTTTTTGGTAGAATCCATAGAATTTTCCACATTTCTGATCATTTTATCTGTGGATAAAGACAGTTCTACTTCTTTTTCATTGTAGATGCCTTTTATTAATTTTTCTTGCCTTATCAGATTTGAAAATCAATCAGTGTAATTTATGATATAATCATCTCAGTGGATGCAGAGACAACATCAGACGAAAGCTAATCTATTCCTGATAAGAATTTTCAGTAAAATAGGAATTGAGTAAAATGTCCTTAGCCTGATAAAGAGGGCATCTATTTAAAAACAAAAACAAAAACAAAAACAAAAACAAAAACAAAAAAACCACCCTACAGCTAACGTCTTACCTACTGGGGAAAGATCAAATGTTTTCCTGCTAAGATCAGGAAAAAGGGAGGGATATCTGTTCATATCACTTCTATTCACCATTGAATTGGCAGTTCTAGCCAGTCTAATAAGCAATAACTCCCCATTCTCCTTCCCCTCAGATTCTGGCAACCTCTAATCTACTTTCTGTCTCTATGAGTTTGCCTATTCTAGGTACCTCATGTAAGTGGAAACACAATGTTGATCCTTTCACATTTGAAGCACAATGTCCTTAAGGTCCATCTATGTTATAGTATATATAAGAATTAAAATTCTTTTTATAGCTAAATAATATTCCACTGCAGGTATATACCATATTTTGTGTATCCATTCATCTGTTGAACAGTTGGATTATTTCCACCTTTTGGCTATTGTAAATAATGCCACTATGAACATGTGTGTACTGGCCATTTATACATCTTCTCTGGAAAATGTCTATTCAAGTCCTTTGACTTTTTTCTTTTTCTTTTTTTTTTTTTTGAGACAGAGGTTCACTCTGTCGCCCAGGCTGGAGTGCAGTGGTACGATCTCGGTTCACTGCAACCTCTGCCTCCCGAATTCAAGCAATTCTTCTGCCTCAGCCTCCTGAGTAGCTGGGATTATAGGCATGCGCCCCCACACCCAGGTAATTTTTGTATTTTTAGTAGAGATGGGGTTTCACCATATTGGTCAGGCTGGTCTCGAACTCCTGACCTCAGGTGATCCACCCACCTCAGCCTCCCAAAGTGCTGGGATTACAGTTGTCCCAGCCCTTGACCATTTTTTAATTAGCTTGTTTAGTTTCTTTGTAGTTTAGTTGTCAGAGTTTATTATATATTCTGGATAGTAATCCTTTATCAGACATCACGTGCAAATATTTTCTTCCATTCTGTGGATTATCTTTCCACTCTCTTGAGTGAAAAAGGTTTAATTTTGATGAAGTGTAATTTTTCTGTTTTTTCTTTTTATGCTTTCAATGACGTACTAAAGAAATCATTGCCTAATCCATGGTCATGAAGATTTTCACCTATGTTTTTATCTAAGAATGATATGGTTTTAGCTCTTAAATTTGGGTCTTTGATTCATTTTGAGCTTTTTTTTTAATATGAGGTATGATGAGGGTCCAGCTTTATTCTTTTGCGTGTGGATATCCAGCTTTCCTAACATCATTTGTTGAGGAGACTGTTCTTTCCTCATTGAATGGTCTTGCCACCCTTGTTGAAGATCAATCCAACATATATGTGAGGATTTCTTTCTGGGCTTTCTATTCTGTTTCATTGTTCTATATGTCTATCATTGTGCCAGTACCACAGTTTCAATTACTGTAGCTTTATAGTAAGTTTTGAAATCAGGAAAGGTGAGTCTTTCAACTTTGTTACTTTTCAAGATTGTTTTGATTATTAGGGGTCCCTTGAGATTCTGTATGAATTTTATGATGGGTTTCTCTGTTTCTGTAAAAAATGGCATTGAGATACAGTCAATTGTTTCTTAAAGAGTTTTGAGGCCGGGTGCAGTGGCACACACCTGTAATCCCAGCACTTTGGGAGGCCGAGGCAGGTGGATCACGAGGCCAGGAGTTCAAGACCAGCCTGGCCAAGATGGTGAAACCCCGTCTCTACTAAAAATACAAAAAATTAGCCAGGCATGGTGACACGCACCTGTAATCCCAGCTACTCCAGAGGCTGAGGCAGAGAAATGCTTAAACCTGGAGGGGTGGAGGTTGCAATGAGCCGAGATCGCACCAGTGCACTCCAGCCTGGGTGACAGAGCAAGCCTCTGTCTAAAAAAAAAAAAAAAAAAAAAAAAAAGTTTTGAATAATGAAGTCTATTAATTTAGCTATGAAGCTCCCATTTCTAGTTTTGTTTATTCCCTTGTCTAGACACAAAGCCATTCCTTTATGGTATCCTTTTCCTTTTACCTGAAAGACTTCCTTTAACTTTTACTGTAATATATACACTATTGATGAATTTTTTCAGGTTTTATATGTTTGAAAAGTATTTTACCTTCAGTTTTGAAAAATATTTTCACTGGGTATAGAATTCTGGGGTTGATGGTTGTTTTTGTTTTTTGTTTTATTTCTTTCAATGCTTTAGAGATGTTGCCCAATTGTCTTCTCAGTTGCACTGTTTCTGATGAAAAGTCGGCTGTCATTGTTTCCTGTACATAGTATGTCTTTTCTTTTCTCCAGCTGCTTTTCAGATTTTTTTTATTATTAACTTTAAGTAATTTGATTATGATGTGCCTTGGTGTAGTTTCTTCATGTTTCTTTTGCTTAATGTTTGTTAAGATTCTTTAATCAGTGGCTTTCTCATTTTCATCAAATTTGAAAAAAATTCAACCATTATTTCTTAAAGTAACTTTTCTTCCCCTCACCCCCACACCTCATTCCCAGACTCCAACTTCACTTACATTAGGCTGCAAAAGTTATCCCAGAGATAACTTTTTTTTTTTTTTTTTTTTTTTTGAAATGGAGTTTGACTCTTGTTGCCCAGGCTGGAGTACAATGGTGCAATCTCGGCTCACTGCAACCTCTGTCTCCCAGTTTCAAGCAACTATCCTTCCTCAGCCTCCCAAAGAGCTGGGATTACAGGCATGTGCCACCATACCTGGCTGATTTTTCATATTTAGTAGACATGTTTCACCTTGTTGGTCAGGCTGGTCTCAAACTCCTGACTTCAGGTGATCCACCTGCCTTGGCCTCCCAGGTGCTGGGATTACAGGCATGAGCCACTGTGCCTGGTCCCCAGAGATAACTTTTACACCTCCTCACCTTGCTTAAGTCCAAAATGAGATCTCTGATCACAGTGGGGCTTCTAGGTTATCAAGATGGATAACCTACCTTGTCAGGTTCTGAATTACTTCATCATTTACATCTCTCACTTTCAGTTTCCTCTTTATTTCTGGTACCTAGAAACTTCTCTTTCTTTGTTTGTTTCTTTCTGACATGCTTAGTAATGCTTTTGAACATACTTGTTATGTTTTACCTACTATCTCTAAGTATTTATATTGAGAGAACTTCAGGTTATCTTGATCTGTATCTGTAGAGATAGATAGCAGGGCCATGTCTCTGATGACAAGGACCTATTGAGAGCAAGGAGCAGGGTATTCATTCTAACCTGGGCATTCAGAAAAACCAATAAGTGTTCTGTGTGTGTATGCATTTGGTAAGTATTTGAAAAAAGTCTATAGCCACTTCAGTTTAATAATTTGGAATTTTGAATTAGTCTTTTAGGAGTTAACTGATGATTACTAATCTTTAACACTACTGAGGGTGTCATAAATTACATCTAAATTTCTGTTTTTGTTTTTTTGTTGTTGTTGTTGTTAAATTCTTACTGTGGGAACCATTTGGCAACTCATAAAATATTTTATTTTTAATAGACATCATTTTCAGTGAATTGTAATAAAATTCAATGGCTGTTGTCTTGGAGATAGAGGACTATGCTGAACTACGTAGTGTGCCACAGTGGGGAAAAAACAGGCTTTATGGTGAGAATGACTATGTTTAAATTCTAATTCTGATACAGATCAGAACTGCAGTAAGATATCATCTCACCTCAGTTAAAACAGCTTTTATCCCAAAGACAGGGAATAACAAATGCTGGAGAGGATGTGGAGAAAAGGGAACACTTGTACACTGTTAGTGGAAATGTAAATTAGTACAACCACCATGGAGAACAGTATAGAGGTTCCTTTAAAAACTAAAAATAGAGCTACCATATGATCCAGCAATCCCACTGCTGGATATATACCCAAAAGGAGGGAAATCAGTATGTCAAAGAGATATCTGTACTAACATTTTTGTTGCAGCATTGTTCACAGTAGCCAAGATTTGGAAGCAACCTAAATGTCCATCAGTAGGCAAATGGATAAAGAAAACGTGGTACATGTACACAAGAGTACTATTCAGCTACAAAAAAGAATTAGATCCTGTGATCTGCAACAACATGGATGGAACTGGAGGCCATTATGTTAAGTGAAATAAGTCAGGCACAGAACTACAAATGTCACATGTTCTCACTTAATTTGTAGAATGTAAAAATCAAAACAATTAAACACATGGAGATAGAGAGTAGAAAGATGATTACCAGAGGCTAGGAAGGGCAGTGGGGTGTGGGGGAAGGTGGAGTGGTTAGGGGGAAGGTGGAGTGGTTAATGGGTACGAAAAATATGGAAAGAGTGAATAATACTGGCCTTTGATAGCACAACAGGGTGACTGTAGTCAAAATCATTGTACATTTAAAAATAACACAAAGATTATAACTGGATTGTTTGTAACACAAAGGATAAATGCTTGAGTGGACGGACACCCCATTTTCCATGATGTGATTAATACCCATTGCATGCCTCTATCAAAATATCTCCCATATCCCATAAATACATAGACCTACTATGTACTCAAAAAAATTTTTTTAACTACAAATAAGTAAATTATAATTCTGACACTTCTTAACAACTCATTATAATACTCAGGATAGAAAATGTATTTAAATAAAAGTTACTAGACTGAAGAATACTTAGAGGCTCCTGAATTTCTGGTATGTAACTGTTGAGCACTGATAATTCCATTTATTCACCCAACAAATATATACTTTAGATGCTTGTCATATGTAAGATAGTACGCTAGATGCTATAGGAAATACGAAGACATATGAAATAGAGTCTTTTACCCCTGGGAGTGTACAGCTCAGGTAGGGACCAGTGAGACAAATACACAAATGAGTGTAACACAGCGCAATATGAGAGCAGTGACAAGTATGTTACAAAGAAAGCTACCTACTGGGGCTATTACTTACTTCTGAGCAATCCACCTTCTCACTTTGGTGTGACAAGGAGTGTTTGAATAACAAGTAGCCCAAGCTATAGCCTAGGCAACACGTAAGACCTGTTTCTGAATCTCATAATCCAGCTGTTCTACCTCCACCCAATCAATGTGTAAAAATTTTTAGTTACGGTGATGTGTCCTCTTAGATTTAGCAAAGGGAACCTCTACAAGGACAGTATTTGTAGGACACAAGAGAAGTTCCAGAGGCACATCTACAGGTTATGAGAACAAATTTATACATGAAGTGTTAACCACAATACCTGGGATTTTCTAAAAAATCTGATAATATAGAATAATATAGGAGAAACACATAAGCAGTTTTCTCTTTCTCAAAATTGGAGATGACTCTGAAGAGGACAGTTGGAGAGGCAAGTATAAAATCTGAGGAACAGATAAGAAGAAATGATAACCATTCACCAACAACTACCAAACATACAAGAAGCTATGACCATGATAAATTTAGGAAAATTCATCCTGAGCCACATGCCCAAGCCAGCCTATCTGTCAGGATGGTCAGGGAGAGCTGTGAGTAAGGGACAGAACACACAACAGGTGCCAAGATCCCTGTATTTGATGACCTTTCATATCTGCTACAGTCTGTTTTACAACAGAGCTGTTTACCGTCTTTTATTATAAACCGTATTTGTGATCAAAGGGCTTCCAGCTGTGATTGCTTTTAGAAGGTCCGTTTTTTATGTGTGCACAGTGGCATAACAAGTCATTCCTGCCCAGCCAGTCAGTTTCAGGCTCAGATTGGGCCAGCCATTTTATGGATGAGCTATGTCTTTTTCTTTAACTTTTGCTGTAGACAATAAGTATTTTATGCCTGGAAAGATAATTTATTTATTTAATATATGCTTATTAAACACCTCCCAAAGACTAGACAGTATGTGGAATACAGAGATATATAATATAGACAAGTTCCCTGCCTTTGTGGAGCTTACAGTGTCATGGGGTAGTTTCGCATTAAATAAATAATTACGTGATAATTAATTACAATTATGGTAAGTGCTTTAAAGGGAAAGTACAGAATGTTGTGAGAAACTTTAATTTGAAAGGATGAAGTCAGGAAAGTAAGGTCAAACTAAAATTTTAAACATCTTGTGCATTTCCCCCATTTAAAATATAGAAAGGTAAGATTACTCTCATAGTTGGTTGATTACATTCAAGAGATATCTAAATTTGAAAAGATAGACTTATCCACAGAGGCATAGGATCCTTAGGAGTTTAATCCTTGGCTAGGCGTGGTGGCTCACCCCTGTAATCCTAACACTTTGGAAGGCCAAGGCAGGCAGATCACTTGAGGTCAGGAGTTCGAGACCAGCCCGGCTAATATGGTGAAACCCCATCTCTACTAAAAATACTGGGTGTGGTGTCGGGTGTGTGTAATCCCACCTACTCGGGAGGCTGAGGCAGGAGAATCACTTGAACCCAGGAGGCTGAAGGTGCAGTGAGTGGAGATCGTACCACTGCCCTCCAGCCTGGGTGACAGAGCAAGACTCCTCCTCAGAAAAAAAAAAAAAAAAAAAAAAAGTTTAATCCTTTAATCAATGACTGAAAGGGTAGACATTATCAGGTTTAACATGGTTTTTCATATTTTGTAGTATAACAATTACCTTCAGGCCAGCAACATCTAATTCTTATTTTAATTTTTAATTTAATTTAATTTTAATTTTTAATTTTTATTTAATTTAATTTAATTTTTATTTAATTCTTATTATAATTTTTATTTGAAAGATTAGGAAGCAATGAAATGTTCCTATTCATACCAGAGCTTTTAGAAATTAGTTGAATTATTGGAACTAGAAGATGTATTAGGCTTCAGGAATAAGGCCAGTCTTGATTAGGTATCTCACCTAAGAGAATGCTGAGCATATATTCAGCCTTGAGTAAGCATATATTGGGGAGACAAAAAGTGAGAAATTAACTGTATGAAATTTCCAGTTTTATAGGTCACAAATATTGGTGGCTTTATATGGTTCTGCCTAATAAATAAATGACCAAAAAGGGAACCTACACTCTAGTGTAGACAGGTGTGGGTATTTATTACTAAAGCTAAGTATATGTATATTGGCTATACTTCTGAATATAACAAATGGGAAATTCTGTTCATGAATTAACTTTTAAATGAATTCGTGATTTAAATATGGGCAGATGGTATAATCATTTCAGAAGCTAAAAATATTCTAAGAGATTTTCAACTTAGATAACTTTTGTTATTCACACTTCATGAGTGTGAATGTAATGGAGAAATACTTAGTTGGTAACCAGAGCTTTAGTGGTGTGATGTGGTGTGGTGTGGTATGGAATGAGGTTAACCAGAGTATTTTGCTTTCGGCCTCTTTCTACAGTGACCCAGGGATTACTTCCTAGTCTTTGTTCTCCCTCCCAGTCCTTAGTTCCAATACTGACAGTCTCCAGGTTTATCTCAGAAAAATCAGGAGAAAGGGAGAAGAGAACTAATAATGAAAATGAACTAAGTGCCAGGTCCTTTGCTAGATAGTTTGTATATTATTGCACTTAATTCTCACAGTGACCCTATAAGACAAATATTATTTCTGTTTTGCAAGAAAGGAAACTGAGACCTGGAGAAGTTAAATAACTCATACAAGGTCACATCGTTTGTAGAGTTAGGATTCAAACATTCTTATTTCCACTATGTACCATGCTGCTCATCTTATTGTTTGTTTGCTTATTTATGTCCTATACACTTTAAAAGTCTCTTATTTAATTATAAGTTCATATAGGAATTTAAAAAAGGGGATTACCATTAGTTTTTTTTCTCTTTTTTTCAAAAAAGAAAGTAATATGTCAAAAAATATTTGAATCTTTTTCTTTAAGGATGAACGTGAAGCCAGAGAAAATGTGAAGAGAGAGCAAGATGAGGCTTATCGCCTTTCACTTGAGGCTGACAGAGCAAAGGTAGGCTTGGTCAAGTACTTCTGGGATAAAGAACTCAATTGTTCATTATTTAAATGCCAACCTTTATCACTTTGATTCCTAAAAATATTGGGTTTGCAATAGAGAAAGCTAGATTTAGTTAACAGAAAGAATATAATCCTATCCATGGTTATTAAAGCATGGTTCATTTTGACAAAATAAAGTTTGTTTCATGAAAAATGAGAACAAAGATGAACCTAGTATCTATCTCATTTTTTTCTTAGTTGGTCTATGATAGAAACCAGCAATTTTTAGAAAGCTCTTTAGGTGATTCTCATGTGCAGTCAGGGTTGGGAACTATTGATTTATTGAATACTTCTTAAGCACCTGCTTCTGTGTTGAGCTTTGAAGGAGAGAGAAAGGAATAGGCCACAGTTTCTGCTCTCAAAGGAAGTTTCACAATGTGGTAGAGTTGACTAAGTAAAGAACACAAGTAGCTGTAACATAAGCCAAGAATCCTAAATGTCCTAAGGGAAGCACTGAGTTCTGTGAGAGTTCAGTGAGTAGGAGTTTCAGTGGAAATTTTTTTCCAGGTTTTTTTTGGAGAGCCAGGGAGTGGGACTGTACTGGGAATGTTTCAAAGAAGAGATGGTATATGTGAACTGGACAGAGAAAGAGCAGTAGGAGGGAAGAGGAAGCAGTATAAGCTAGCATCAGGGGTCCAGAATGCATGGAGGATGGATAGAGGCTGATTAAATAGCTTTAGATTTGGGTACAGAGTAGATAGAAGAGGTCAGAAAGGAAGACCAAAGGATGTCCTGAAGGATCTTGAATGCCACTTTACCCAGAGCTATCAAAGTTATTTGAATAGGAACCTAACATTATCAGAGACCTATGCTTTGTTTTTGCTTTCATTTCCATTCTTGTTCTAGAAAGAAACATTTCAATTACCACAGTATACCTCTGAGTCATGTTGACAATGAGCCTTTGAATGTCACATACTCTTTCTTTCTTTCCTCTTTTCTTTTTTCACTTTCCTTATTTCTCTCTTTGTAAACAAGTATGTGTTAAGTGCTTGTTCCTTTTCTGTTTTATCAACAGAGGGAAGCTCACGAGAGAGAGATGGCAGAACAGTTTCGTTTGGAGCAGATTCGCAAAGAACAAGAAGAGGAACGTGAGGTGGGGCATAATTTTAAGAAAAGTTATTCAAAAGCTGGTTGTATTTCCACTGTATTTGATATTAAAGCTGTTAATATTTCTTTCTTTTTTTTTTTTTTTTTTTTTTTGAGATGGAGTCTTCGCTCTGTCACCCAGGCTGGAGTGCAGTGGCACCATCTGGGCTTACTGTAGCACCATCTCTGCTCATTGTAGCCTCCACCTCCCAGGTTCAAGTGATTCTCCTGCCTCAGCCTCCCAAGTAGCTGGGTTGACAGGCGCACACCACCATGCCTGGCTAATTTTTGTATTTTTAGTAGAGACAGAGTTTCACCATGTTGGCCATGCTGGTCTCGAACTCCTGACCTGAAGTGATCCACCTGCCTTGGCCTTCCAAAGTGCTGGCATTACAGGCGTGAGCCACCGCACCCAGCTGCAAAACTGTTAATATTTCTTACAACTTATTTCTCTCTACTTTTCCTAGACTCATTTTAGTATGGAAGACCTAACGTTTCCTTAATTATTCTTAATCTGTTATGGAACTCTTAGAAAACTTGATCTTTTACTAGATTCATGATTTTCTATAATCTTTCCCTTTTGTTGCCAACAAATATTTGTTGGCAAATATTTCTCATCCTTCCTGGATATTGTTTCACCCTAAGAATGGAAAGATTGTATCTCTTCTCCCTTCCACAGGCTCCACTTTACCCACCAAAAGATACTGTGAGTTACTTTTGTAACATCTTGCATTGAGCCCCCAAATATGGGAAATTCATTTAGCTTCATTGATTTTTTCCTTGAGTTCATGTCATGTCCATAGCAATATAGAGGATTTTTCATTCACTCATTTTGCAAACATTTTTGGGATATGTACTATGTGCCCCAAATTTGTTAGGGAACAGTGATGCAGACATGGATCCTGCCCTCCAGGAGTTCCTACTCTTGTAAAAATAGAATTATAATACTATATGTAAACATTACTATAGAGGTATGCCTAAGGTGCAGTAGGCACAAACAGAATGGGGGTCAAATGACTTCCTAGGCTGGCTTCATAGAAAAGAACATTCAGAACTGTTTTTCAGATGTAGGATTAATGGCAAGATTCACTTATAAAAAGAGGAAGCCATCTAACAAGCAATGGAAAGGCCTGAAGGGCCCTAACTGGGGTTGAGGAAAACTCTGTTAGTTATTACTCTCAGTCAAAGTATGCCACCACTTTCACTTGTTTAACAAATGTTTTTTGAAGAAGACCTGTGCTGAGCACTGCAAGGGAAACAAATGATAATAAAACGTTTTCTGCCTATAAGAAGATATTACATCTTAGAGGGAAGATACAGCCTGTCTAGGAGTAACAGCAAATCAAGAAAAAATGTGCTAAATGACATAGAAATAAAAGCAAAATACTTAGTTCAAGGCCAAAGGAAAAATCTTTTACAGCTGAGATAATCAGACAATGTACAGATGAAGTAATATTTGAGTCAGATCTTAAAAGATATGTGAAACTTAACTGTTTGGAAATCAAAGTTTATTCATGTCAAAACTCTTATGAGTATCTATCACATATATACAAGATATTATGCCTGACAAACCCTAGTCTGCACTCTGAGGACTGTCAATAATGGAAGGTAGAAAATATTTTGTTGAATGTCTTTTGTGTATTAAATAGTCTGTTAGCTGCTTTACATATGCTTATCAATTAACCATTAAAACAAGCTACAAGGTTAGAGATTTATCTTTATAAGTGAAAAAACTGAAGTTCATTGAGGAGTTACACATACAAAAATGAGAACAGCTGAGATTCTCATCCAGGACTTTATGACTATAAAGCTCTTTCTCATACTCCATTCCAGTACAAAGCCCTATATCATTGTGTCCACGGGAGTCATATATGCCAAGTTTCACAAAAGTTTAGATAAGGGAGAAATTAGTCACTATCCTTTTAGGCTATTTCAAGAAATATAGTTTAGGATTCTTGCTGCTTTATGCTGTCGTTCACACATGCACACACTCTCTCGCTCTGTGTGTGTTTGTGTGTATTTTAGTGTATCGTCAACCATACTGGCTTGCTAAAATGTCAAGGGTACACAATTAACTCAATGTTCTGGATCTAGAGCTTGGCAGCGTATGTAATTTCATCTGATGATTTATCTAATTTACCATGAGCTGAAACTTTCTTTCTTTCTAAATGTAGATAAAGCCCATCATCTTACAGAAGACCCTATAAACATAATTCAATATATATGTTCCAGCTGTTAACATGTGAGAGGTTGGGGTACAGTGGGGGAGAGGACAGGTCATATTTTGCACCTAGTCATTACTTAAACTCTTCTATTGATATGCTCCCATAAAATGCGAGTTTGGATAATACTATGCACTCTATTCTCCCTTAACCAAGTGTCACAAAAGCTTTTATAAGTCCCACCATTAAGAAACGGTTTATTTTCATGTAGTCCAATCTTATCCAAACTTATTTGCCCCTTTTTTTAATGGAACAACAATTAACATATCATGGCACCCTACTGTATCACAAACCGCTGTTTGAGAAAAGCTGGTATTGTGCAGCCTCTGAAGAAACTGAGACCCAGAAAGATTATATGGTTTACCAGTGGTCACCAAACTGGTTGAACACATAATCTGGATCAGAAGCCGGGTCACCTGAGTTTTCACAGCAACACTACCTGTCTTCTAACTGGAAATCCTAACCCATATAATTACATTGAGAAACAAGAGTGGTTTTATTGTTTTGATTATCTTCAATATTCTATGATGCTTTAGAAAAAAGAAGTATTGAACAGTAAAATCACCTTGGTTGCAGGGAAATTCCTTAATGGTTAGCCTCGTTTTGCTGTGTGGTAACTGTTGGAGTGAAATCAAACATCTAGAAAAGTATATTGATCTGGTCATTGGCCCTAATAAGGAGAAAGACTATAAGACTATTCTGAAGGAAAAACAACAGCAAAGATCTCCCCTGTTTTATTAATTTATATATGTACTTATTCTTTCCAAAATCAGTTTCAAGAAACTTACATGAATACATGCAATTCAAAGGGATTAAGAAAGAATAGATATAAAGGAAAAGGACAAAGGAAGATAATGCCAAAGATAAGACTAACATGTTGACAACAGATAATCTAGCACAAGCACTAAATTCATGTGATAGGGTGCTGTACTTTTGTTCCGCATGTACCATAAAATCTGTTCTATACTTATCTTGGGCCAAAACAAAGGAAAATATGATAGTTTACAAGTTTTACCTTGTGCGTAACATCAGATCTAAAGGCTAGTTTCTCAGAACTTTTCCACATTTTCTAGCACTGAGATTTTAGAGCAACGTTTCCTATATTCCTGTTCAAGAGGAAGCTGTGCAATGTAGTGAATACTAACCCCAACTATGTCTAGTAGCTACTGTGACAATGGCAAATTATGTATGACAGCTCCTTAAAACTTTTAAAATGTAATTCTAAATCATAAGGCTAAAGTACAATATAGTAAAATCATCCCTGCAAAGGCCCAAATAATACATTTTTTCTGATTAAGGGATGGACTTTATAGTAACTAGAGAAATGCGTGAACTATGTATACTCCAAGAAAGCCTTCCTGAGTACTGCTTTTTTCTACTGAGTTTTTGGTAAGCAGAGAAATTTTCAGCTAAGGTTTTTGGATCTCAGATCTTTTATTCACTCAATATTTAGCAAATATTTAGTTAATCTCCTTCTGTCTGCAAATTATTAAATCAGGTGCTGTGGACATTATGCTGTAGGTGCGAGGCATAGTCCAGCCCTCAAGGAGCTTACTGTCTAATGCAAGAGGGTAGACAAATGCAAAATCACTGCAGGAAAAGATACCATACATTATAAAAACCACTAAAATAGCACAGGATGTTTATTTGGAGGAAGCTGATATCTAACTAGGAAGGCAACAAGAAAGACTTCATGGTGCGCCAGTAGAGATGTGAATTTAAAAAAAAAGAAGACTTCACAGACTTTGATGGTTAAAGATGAAGTAGAAGAGCATTTTGTCTGGACTAATGAATAGATGGACGCATGGTTGGATGGACACCAAAGGGAAGTGCAAGAGTTGAGTAGTCATGAACAAAAGGAGAAAGGCACAGGGCTTGCTCAGGGAACACTAAATGAACAAACTTAGAACACAGTCAAATTATTAGAGCTATGGCTAAAAGGCCTGAATTTTGGCGAATCATGGGTGAAGTAGAATAGATACTAAGCTATTCCCTTTTGCTGATGGTTCTCTAGAAAGAAAAGTTAATTTTTGCCTGTCCACCCAAACTTGTTTCCTTTTATGCCTTCGTGCCACCTCAAGTAGAAAATATTAAGTAATATTAATGACTACTAAGTGGGAAAACAGAAGAACATGGAATTAGAAACCTTGGCACTTTCTCTTCAGTTTTCTGTTTCACCTCACAACCACTCTATAAAATTGGTAATATGGTTTGACTCTGTGTCCCCACCTAAATCTAATATCAAATTGTAATCCCCACATGTTGAAGGAAGGGCCTGCTGGAAAGTGATTGGATCATGAGAGTGCCATTTCCCCTTGCTGTTCTCATGATGGAGTTCTCACAAGATCTGATGGATTAAAAATGTGGCACTTCCTCTGTTGTTCTCTCTCTCTCTCCCCTGCCACCATGTGAAGAAGGGCTTTGCTTCCCCTTCGCCTTCCACCATGATTGTAAGTTTCTTGAGGCCTCCTAGTCATCCTTCCTGTTAAGCCTGTGAGCCAATTAAACCTCTTTTCTTAATAAATTACCCAGTCTCAGGTCATTTTTTTGGTTTTTTGGTTTTTTGAGACAGAGTCTCTCTCTGTTGCCCAGGCTGGGGTGCAGTGATGCAGTAGCACAATCTCAGCTCACTGCAACCTCTGCCTTCTGGGTTCAAGTGATTCCCCTGCCTCAGCCTCCTGAGTAGCTGGGACTACAGGCACCTGCCACCACGCCCGGCTAATTTTTTATATTTTTAGTAGAGACGGGGTTTCACCGTGTTAGCCAGGATGGTCTTGATCTCCTGACCTCCTGATCTGCCTGCCTTGGCCTCCCAAAGTACTGGGATTACAGGCGTGAGCCACCGCGCCCAGCCTCAGGTAGTTCTTTATAGCAGTGTGCAAACAGACTAATACAATTGGTAAGGATGATATTATTATTACTGTTTTACAGAGGATGAAAGTAAGATCATAGCAGGATTTAAAAGCCTATTTTTGGCCAAACACAGTGGCACACACCTGTAATCCCAGCTACTTGGGAGGCCGAGGTGGGAGGATCAGTTGTGCCTAGGAGTTCAAGGCCAGCCAGAGCAACATGGCAAGACCCTATCTCTACTAAAAACAAAAAACAAAAATTTCTTTTTTTAAAATTATACTTTAAGTTCTAGGGTACATGTGCACAACATGCAGGTTTGTTACACATGTATACATGTGCCATGTTGGTGTGCTGCACCTATTAACTCGTCATTTACATTAGGTATATCTCCTAATGCTATCCCTCCTCCCTCCCCCGACCCCACGACAGGCCCCAGTGTGTGATGTTCCCCTTCCTGTGTCCAAGTGTTCTCATTGTTCAATTCCCACCTACAAGTGAGAACATGTGGTGTTTGGTTAAAAAAAACAATAGTTTTAAAAAGTTTTAAGCCTACTTTTAAATTTTTACCTAACATAAGCCTGATAAAAGCAGAACCAGAGCTTCTATCCAGTATTCATTCTACTTATTAATCCAAATTCAAAGAATGAAGGTGGGACCATAAATTGGTTATTAAGGTAAAACTGCTCTTTATAATTTGTATTTTTATCTTATGTAAGTTGCTTTTGTCCACACTGGGCCATAATAATAATCATCCCTGTCATCATCATCATTGGCATTATCACCACTATCGTGCAATTAATATGTGCTAAACTCAGTGGTGATCACTTTATAGACGTTAATTATCTTATTGAATTTTTACAATTCAATAAGGTAGGTGCCAATACATAAATATACCTTATTATAATTATGGAGACCATATATATATATATCCACTATTACTTCAGTAGTTCCAGTTTGAAGTGTTCCGTTGTTCTCATGAACCACTAAAACAGACCAGAAATTCTAGCTTCATGGTGTCCAAATCACAGCGTACAGACTGTTCTTTATATCCAGCAGCAACCAAAAATCATCTATTTGAATTTTGATTTAGGAAATACGATCATTTGCCTTATTTACTTTATCCAGAAATGAGGTCATAGTAGTAGAGTAGTAAGCCATCCATACTCTCCAGGTTGCCAGGAGCAGAGATTGACTGCAGAATCAGGTCAAATCAACTGTCTCTATATGGAATCCATTCTACTCCTTTGGTGATCTCATCCAGTATTATGACTATTATATTGACTATATTATATGACTATATTATATTGTCTATACGTTTGACTCCCAGATTTATATTTCCAGCTCCTCCCTTTCCCTGAACTCCACACTTGAATATCTAACTGCTGGCCCATCATGTCTACTTAGATGTCTCATATACATCAGAAACTTAATATGTTTTAAATTGTACAACTGATCCTACCCTCCCCACCCAAACCTGCTCTTTCTGCAGTCTTCCCTATCTCAGTAAATGGAAAATCTTTCCAGTTGTTAGAGCCAGAAACCTTGGAATTATCCTTGACTTCTCTCGTTTACATCCATATTTAATGAGTAAATCCTGTGGGCTCTGCAAATACATGCAGAACTTAAATGTTTAACTCCACCACTATCATCCTCATCTAAGCCACCATTGTCTGTTATCTGGATTACTTTAGTAGCCTCCCAACTTGATTCCACGTCTCCATTTTTGCCTTTCCTATAGTCTTAATAAATCCTTTAAAAAATCATTTGTCACATCATGTCACTTCAAAAACTTGCAGTGGCTTACATCTCAAAATAAAACCTGAATTCTTACAGTAATTCTAATCAAATATCTACAGGATTTTCTATAGAGATTGATAAACTGATTCTTAAATTTATATGAAAAAGCAATAGAACTGGAATAGTCTAAACAATTTTGAAAAAGAAAACAAAGTTGGACATTACTAGAGTGCAGGACTTACTATAATCAAGACATAGTGGTATTTACAAAAAAAATGGACCCATGAATCAATGGAGTCCAGAAATAGACCCACACATATATGGTCAATTGATTTTCACAGAGATACAAAGGCAATTCAATGGAGAAAGGATAGTCTTTTCAACACATGATGCTGCAACAATTGAATATTTATATCCAAAAAAAATCCCATAGAAAACCAGTTTTAAGGAGGAGGAGCCAAGATGGCCGAATAGGAACAGCTCCGGTCTACAGCTCCCAGCGTGAGCGATGCAGAAGACGGGTGATTTCTGCATTTCCATCTGAGGTACCGGGTTCATCTCACTAGGGAGTACCAGACAGTGGGCGCAGGTCAGTGGGTGCGCGCACCGTGCGCGAGCCGAAGAAGGGCGAGGCATTGCCTCACTCGGGAAGCGCAAGGGGTCAGGGAGTTCCCTTTCCTAGTCAAAGAAAGGGGTGACAGACGGCACCTGGAAAATCGGGTCACTCCCACCCGAATACTGCGCTTTTCCGACGGGCTCAAAACACAGCGCACCAGGAGATTGTATCCCGCACCTGGTTCAGACGGTCCTATGCCCAGGGAGTCTCGCTGATTGCTAGCACAGCAGTCTGAGATCAAACTGCAAGGCGGCAGCAAGGCTGGGGGAGGGGCGCCCGCCATTGCCCAGGCTTGCTTAGGTAAACAAAGCAGCTGGGAAGCTCGAACTGGGTGGAGCCCACCACAACTCAAGGAGGCCTGCCTGCCTCGGTAGGTTCCACCTCTGGGGGGCAGGGCACAGACAAACAAAAAGACAGCAGTAACCTCTGCAGACTTAAATGTCCCTGTCTGACAGCTTTGAAGAGAGCAGTGGTTCTCCCAGCACGCAGCTGGAGATCTGAGAACGGGCAGACTGCCTCCTCAAGTGGGTCCCTGACCCCTGACCCCCGAGCAGCCTAACTGGGAGGCACCCCCCAGCAGGGGCAGACTGACTCCTCACACGGCTGGCCGGGTACTCCAGCAGACCTGCAGCTGAGGGTCCTGTCTGTTAGAAGGAAAACTAACAAACAGAAAGGACATCCACACCAAAACCCCATCTGTACATCACCATCATCAAAGACCAAAAGTAGATAAAACCACAAAGATGGGGAAAAAACAGAGCAGAAAAACTGGAAACTCTAAAAAGCAGAGCACCTCTCCTCCTCCAAAGGAACGCAGTTCCTCACCAGCAATGGATCAAAGCTGGACGGAGAATGACTTTGACGAGCTGAGAGAAGAAGCCTTCAGACGATCAAATTACTCCAAGCTACGGGAGGATATTCAAACCAAAGGCAAAGAAGTTGAAAACTTTGAAAAAAATTTAGAAGAATGTATAACTAGAATAACCAATACAGAGAAGTGCTTAAAGGAGCTGATGGAGCTGAAAACCAAGGCTCAAGAACTACGTGAAGAATGCAGAAGCCTCAGGAGCCAATGCGATCAAATGGAAGAAAAGTTATCAGCGATGGAAGATGAAATGAATGAAATGAAGTGAGAAGGGAAGTTTAGAGAAAAAAGAATAAAAAGAAACGAGCAAAGCCTCCAAGAAATATGGGACTATGTGAAAAGACCAAATCTACGTCTGATTGGTGTACCTGAAAGTGACGGGGAGAATGGAACCAAGTTAGAAAACACTCTGCAGGATATTATCCAGGAGAACTTCCCCAATCTAGCAAGGCAGGCCAACATTCAGATTCAGGAAATACAGAGAACGCCACAAAGATACTCCTCGAGAAGAGCAACTCCAAGACACATAATTGTCAGATTCACCAAAGTTGAAATGAAGGAAAAAATGTTAAGGGCAGCCAAAGAGAAAGGTCGGGTTACCCACAAAGGGAAGCCCATCAGACTAACAACGGATCTCTCGGCAGAAACTCTACAAGCCAGAAGAGAGTGGGGGCCAATATTCAACATTCTTAAAGAAAAGAATTTTCAACCCAGAATTTCATATCCAGCCAAACTAAGCTTCATAAATGAAGGAGAAATAAAATACTTTACAGACAAGCAAATGCTGAGAGATTTTGTCACCACCAGGCCTGCCCTAAAAGAGCTCCTGAAGGAAGCACTAAACATGGAAAGGCACAACCGGTACCAGCCACTGCAAAATCATGCCAAAATGTAAAGACCATCGAGACTAGGAAGAAACTGCATCAACTAACGAGCAAAATAAACAGCTAACATCATAATGACAGGATCAGATTCACACATAACAATATTAACTTTAAATGTAAATGGACTAAATGCTCCAATTAAAAGACACAGACTGGAAAATTGGATAAAGAGCCAAGACCCATCAGTGTGCTGTATTCAGGAAACCCATCTCATGTGCAGAGACACACATAGGCTCAAAATAAAAGGATGGAGGAAGATCTACCAAGCAAATGGAAAACAAAAAAAGGTAGGGGTTGCAATCCTAGTCTCTGATAAAACAGACTTTCAACCAACAAAGATCAAAAGAGACAAAGAAGGCCATTACAATAATGCTAAAGGGATCAATTCAACAAGAAGAGCTAACTATCCTAAATATATGTGCACCCAATACAGGAGCACCCAGATTCATAAAGCAAGTCCTGAGTGACCTACAAAGAGACTTAGACTCCCACACATTAATAATGGGAGACTTTAACACCCCACTGTCAACATTAGACAGATCAACGAGACAGAAAGTCAACAAGGATACCCAGGAATTAAACTCAGCTCTGCACCAAGCAGACCTAATAGACATCTACAGAACTCTCCACCCCAAATCAACAGAATATACATTCTTTTCAGCACCACACCACACCTTTTCCAAAATTGACCACATAGTTGGAAGTAAAGCTCTCCTCAATAAATGTAAAAGAACAGAAATTATAACAAACTATCTCTCAGATCACAGTGCAATCAAGCTAGAACTCAGGATTAAGAATCTCACTCAAAACCGCTCAACTACATGGAAACTGAACAACCTGCTCCTGAATGACTACTGGGTACATAACGAAATGAAGGCAGAAATAAAGATGTTCTTTGAAACCAACGAGAACCAAGACACAACATACCAGAATCTCTGGGATGCATTCAAAGCAGTGTGTAGAGGGAAATTTATAGCACTAAATGCCCACAAGAGAAAGCAGGAAAGATCCAAAATTGACACCCTAACATCACAATTAAAAGAACTAGAAAAGCAAGAGCAAACACATTCAAAAGCTAGCAGAAGGCAAGAAATAACTAAAATCAGAGCAGAACTGAAAGAAATAGAGACACAAAAAACCCTTCAAAAAATTAACGAATCCAGGAGCTGGTTTTTTGAAAGGATCAACAAAATTGATAGACCGCTAGCAAGATTAATAAAGAAAAAAAGAGAGAAGAATCAAATAGACCCAATAAAAAATGATAAAGGGGATATCACCACCGATCCCACAGAAATACAAAGTACCATCAGAGAATACTACAAACACCTCTACGCATATAAACTAGAAAATCTAGAAGAAATGGATAAATTCCTCGACACATACACTCTGCCAAGACTAAACCAGGAAGAAGTTGAATCTCTGAATAGACCAATAACAGGAGCTGAAAATGTGGCAATAATCAATAGCTTACCAACCAAAAAAAGTCCAGGACCAGATGGATTCACAGCCGAATTCTACCAGAGGTACAAGGAGGAACTGGTACTATTCCTTCTGAAACTATTCCAATCAATAGAAAAAGAGGGAATCCTCCCTAACTCATTTGATGAGGCCAGCATCATCCTGATACCAAAGCCGGGCAGAGACACAACCAAAAAAGAGAATTTTAGACCAATATCCTTGATGAACATTGATGCAGAAATCCTCAATAAAATACTGGCAAACTGAATCCAGCAGCACATCAAAAAGCTTATCCACCATGATCAAGTGGGCTTCATCCCAGGGATGCAAGGCTGGTTCAATATACATAAGTCAATAAATGTAATCCAGCATATAAACAGAACCAAAGACAAAAACCACAAGATTATCTCAATAGATGCAGAAAAGGCCTTTGACAAAATTCAACAACCCTTCATGCTAAAAACTCTCAATAAATTAGGTATTGATGGGACGTATCTCAAAATAATAAGAGCTATCTATGACAAACCCACAGCCAATATCATACTGAATGGGCAAAAACTGGAAGCATTCCCTTTGAAAACTGGCACAAGACAGGGATGCCCTCTCTCACCACTCCTATTCAACATAGTGTTGGAAGTTCTGGCCAGGGCAATTAGGCAGGAGAAGGAAATAAAGGGTATTCAATTAGGAAAAGAGGAAGTCAGATTGTCCCTGTTTGCAGATGACATGATGTTATATCTAGAAAACCCCATAGTCTCAGCCCAAAATCTCCTTAAGCTGATAAGCAACTTCAGCAAAGTCTCAGGATACAAAATCAATGTACGAAAATCACAAGCATTCTTATACACCAACAACAGACAAACAGAGAGCCAAATCATGAGAGAACTCCCATTCACAATTGCTTCAAAGAGAATAAAAACCTAGGAATCCAACTTACAAGGGATGTGAAGGACCTCTTCAAGGAGAACTACAAACCACTGCTCAAGGAAATAAAAGAGGATACAAACAAATGGAAGAACATTCCATGCTCATGGGTAGGAAGAGTCAATATCGTGAAAATGGCCATACTGCCGAAGGTAATTTACAGATTCAATGCCATCCCCATCAAGCTACCAATGACTTTCTTCACAGAATTGGAAAAAACTACTTTAAAGTTCATATGGAACCAAAAAAGACCCCGCATCACCAAGTCAATCCTAAGCCAAAAGAACAAAGCTGGAGGCCTCACACTACCTGACTTCAAACTATACTACAAGGCTACAGTAACCAAAACAGCATGGTACTGGTACCAAAACAGAGATATAGACCAGTGGAACAGAACAGAGCCCTCAGAAATAACGCCGCATATCTACAACTATCTGATCTTTGACAAACCTGAGAAAAACAAGCAATGGGGAAAGGATTCCCTATTTAATAAATGGTGCTGGGAAAACTGGCTAGCCATATGTAGAAAGCTGAAACTGGATCCCTTCCTTACACCTTATACAAAAATCAATTCAAGATGGATTAAAGACTTAAAAGTTAGACCTAAAACCATAAAAACCCTACAAGAAAACCTAGGCATTACCATTCAGGACATAGGCATGGGCAAGGACTTCATGTCTAAAACACCAAAAGCAATGGCAACAAAAGCCAGAATTAACAAATGGGATCTCATTAAACTAAAGAGCTTCTGCACAGCAAAAGAAACTACCATCAGAGTGAACAGGCAACCTACAAAATGGGAAAAAATTTTTGCAACCTACTCATCTGACAAAGGGCTAATATCCAGAATCTACAATGAACTCCAACAAATTTACAAGAAAAAAACAAACAACACCATCAAAAAGTGGGCGAAGGACATGAACAGCCACTTCTCAAAAGAAGACATTTATGCAGCCAAAAAACACATGAAGAAATGCTCACCATCACTGGCCATCAGAGAAATGCAAATCAAAATCACAATGAGATACCATCTCACACCAGTTAGAATGGCAATCATTAAAAAGTCAGGAAACAACAGGTGCTGGAGAGGATGTGGAGAAATAGGAACACTTTTACACTGTTGGTGGGACTGTAAACTAGTTCAACCATTGTGGAAGTCAGTGTGGCGATTCCTCAGGGATCTAGAACTAGAAATACCATTTGACCCAGCCATCCCATTACTGGGTATATACCCAAAGGACTATAAATCATGCTGCTATAAAGATACATGCACACGTATGTTTATTGCGGCATTATTCACAATAGCAAAGACTTGGAACCAACCCAAATGTCCAACAATGATAGACGGGATTAAGAAAATGTGGCACATATACACCATGGAATACTATGCAGCCATAAAAAATGATGAGTTCATGTCCTTTGTAGGGACATGGATGAAATTGGAAATCATCATTCTCAGTAAACTGTCGCAAGAACAAAAAACCAAACACCGCATATTCTCACTCATAGGTGGGAATTGAACAATGAGAACACATGTACACAGGAAGGGGATCATCACACTCTGGGGACTGTTGTGGAGTGGGGGGAGGGAGGAGGGATGGCATTGGGAGATATACCTAATGCTAGATGACGAGTTAGTGGGTGCAGTGCACCAGCATGGCACATGTATACATATGTAACTAACCTGCACCTTGCGCACATGTACCCTAAAATCTAAAGTATAATAATAATAAATAAAAAATAAATAAATAAATAAAACCAGTTTTAAAACGCTTCAATTCATATATTGCATCACAAGCAAAAATTAACTCAAAATGGGTAATAGACCTAAATGTAAAATCTAAAACTATTCAAGTCCCAGAAGAAAACAGGAGAAATTCTTCATGACCTTGAGTCAGGCAAAGATTTCTTAGATCTGACACCAAAGACACAACCTATAAAATAACAAATATCTAAATTAGACTTTATCAAAATTAGAAACTTCTACTATTTGTAAAATACTGCTAGAAAATTGAAAAAACAAGCCACAGACAAGGGGAAAATCATATATCTGATGTCCAGAATACATAAAGAACTCTCAAAACTCAATAATAAGAAAGTAACCCAAGTATTAAAATGAGCAAAATATTTGAAAGACACTTCATCAAAGAAAATATACAGAAAGCAAATAAGTGCATGAAAATATGCTCAAAATTTTTAGCCATTAGTGAGATACAAATTAAAACCACAATATATGTACACCTTTTAGAAGACTTTTTAAAAGAAAAAGGGACAATACCAAGTACTGGCAAAGATGAGGAGCAACTGAACTCTTACACATTAATGATGGGAATGCTTAATAGTACATCCACTTTGAAAATTAGCTTGAAACTTTCTTGTAAAGTTAAACATACATATACCATATGACCCAGCAGTTACACTCCTAGGTATGTATTTACACAAGTGAAATGAAAGTAACAGTAAACTGCTTTCACATAAAGCAGTTTACATTCATACAAAAATATGTATGAAAATGTTTTTGGCAGCTTTATTTGTAGTCATCTAAACCTGTAAACAGCTCAGGTGTCCCTCAGCTGGAGAAGGGGTCATCAAACTGTATGTGTATCTATACAATGGAATACTACTCAGCAATAAATAGGAACAAACTACTGATATATTCAACAACATGGATGAATCTCAAATATATTATGCTAAGTGAAGGAAGTCATTTATATAACATTTATGGTTACATTTATATAACATTCTGGAAAAGACAAAACTAGGATCAGAATAAAGATTAGAGGTTAGGAGTTAGGGATGAAGAAATTTGAATGGGGAGAGAGGTAATAGAACTCTTCTTTATTGGTGATGGTACTTATGCAAATATATGCATTTGTCAAAACTCACAGAACTGTACATTTAAAAGGATAGAGTTTGCTGTATATAAATTATACCTTAATTTTAAAATAGGAAAATAATTATTAATTGTCCTTCCCAAAGCCATATATGATCTAATCACCCCTCTCCTTTGTTTCCACTGTAACTTTAACCCTACCCCTCTCGCCTTGCTCATTCCGTTTCAGCCACATTGGCTGCCTTGCTATTCTTCAATCAAGCCAGGCACCCGGGCCTTGTTACTTACTGTGACTCCTGCCTATAATGTACTTCTTTTAGATCTAAATATCCATGTGGAACCCTCTTTCCTTTACACCTTCGCTTACTGAGGTTTACAGTATTTAAAATTTTACCCCTCCCCCCACCTTCTACCAGCATTCCATGCACTCCCTCCATAGCACTCACCACTTTGTGAAAAATGATATAGTCTTGTATCACCTAAGAATGGGGAAGTGTGTCGTTGGCAATTCCGTTGATGTGCAAACATCCTAGACTTTACTTGCACAAACATAGATAGTATAGCCTGCTACACACCTAGGCTATTATATGGTATAACCTGTTGCTCCTAGGCTACAAACCTGTACAGCATGTTACTGTACTGAATACTGCAGGCAATTGTAATACAATGGTAAGTGTTTGTATATCTAAACATAGAAAAGGTACAATAAAAATGATAAAAAGGTACAGTACAAAGGATAAAAAATGTTGCACCTGTGTAGGGTACTTACCATGAATGGAGCTTGGAAGACTGAAGTTGCTCTGGGTGACTCAGTGAGCAAGTGGTGAGTGAATATGAAGGCCTAGGACATTACACTACAGCGGACTTTATAATCACTGTACACTTAGGCCACTTTTTTTCTTTTTTCAGCAATGAATAAACCTTAGCTTACTATAACTTTTTTACTTTATGTAAACTTAATTTTTTTAACTTTCTGATTATTTTGTAATAGCTTAAAACACACATTGTACAGCTGTCCAAAATTTTTCTTTCTTTATATCCTTATTCTATAAGTTTTTATCTATTAAACATTTTTCCTTCTTTTTAAACTTTTTATTAAAAACTAAGATACGTGCACATTAGGCTAGGCCTACACAGGGTCTAGATCATCAATATCATTGTCTTCCATATTCACATCTTGTCCACTGGAAAGTCTTTGGGGCAGTAACACACACGGAGCGGTCATCTCTTATTATAACAATGCTTTCTTCTGGAATACCTTCTGAAGGACCTGCCTGGGGCTGTTTTATGGTTAACTTTTCTAAAAAATATGTAGAAGGAGTATACCTTAAAATAACAAATAAAAGTATAGTGCACTAAATACTAGGCAATAGGAATTTTTCAGCTCCGTTATAATCTTATGAGACCTCCATGGTTTATACAGTCCATCGTTGACTGAAAAGTCCTTATGTGGCACATACTGTCTTTTCTTATGTGTGTCTTTGTTGTCTTTATCCCTACCCTACTAGAATGTAGGCTCCATTTAGGCAGACTTTTTTATTTTGTTCACTGCTATTTTGCCATCATTTAGAACAATGCCTGACTCATAGAAGATGCTCAGTAAGAATTCATGGAATTAATGAATGTTAGCTTTAGCCTATTTAACTGTGCCTCAGCCAGCTATAAACTTTTATTTGTACATACTCATAGGAACCTAGAGGTTGTTGTGTGTGTATATATTTATGTATACATCTGTGTGTATAAGTAAATTAAGGCAGTCTTTGATTCTTACTGTAAGAGACTTGTAAGTGTGTATTATTCTTTCTGTTTAAAAAACGTAACCATGTAGCGACAGTCTTTTGTGGGTATCTATTTTCACTGCCTAATTTCACTTCAAAAAATAGCCCCATTTCTCATCCCTCAGATATGCTTTAAATACTCACATATTTTTAGTAGAAAAAGAAGTACCAGATCAGTTCATATTTCTAACTTATACTAGGTTTCCTTGTTTTATTACAAATCAAAAATAATGCAAATAAACTATATTTGTTGAGCAAATCAAACTGAAGTTTAACACTGGTGTTTACCATGACTCGTTTGAGTGTAGGTGTCCTTTATGTTTTTGTTTTACAACAGTGTTTGCTTACAGGAGGCCCTTGCTCTTAGCCAGTATGTTTGAAACTGAACTACTGATGTATTTTTGTTATTTTTTTGGCAGTAGAACTGTTGGGTATTCAAATCTCAAGGTTGCTGATTTACCTCGTATCTCTTCATTGTTTTCCATGTTGGTCCATTGGTGTGGGATGTATGAGGTCTGTTTTCTTTCTGGGGAAAAGCCCTGGAGACTGTATACATTGAGGAGCAGACATTGTCTGTACAATGAATGGAGTAACGAGCTACTCTTGTTTATTCTTCTGTAATATAATTGGTTGAATTCAGACAATAATGTAGCATCTGTTATACTATGCAGGGAAATGTCAAAACAGAAAGCAAGCAGACAGGTGGATTAAAGGGAGAAAAGGAGAGAAAACCAAGAAATATCACATTAAGTTCTAATTTAAAGTAGGTGAAAAGGAATAATCATAACAAAAATGATAACACCAACAGCTGTCATATGTTGATCACAGTATTACGTATAGCATGAGGATCAATGCTCAGCACTTGTCACTGAGTGCTGACCAAGTGTCAGCATTTGCTAAGTGGCGTCAGGGACAGGGCCAAGATGGCCGATTAGAAGCAGTCTCCCATCAAAAAGAACCATAATTAGCATGTGAATCCTGCACCAGCAACCAAGTATTCAGGTTCTCTCGTCAGAACTGACTAGGCAGCTGGCGTGATCCACAGAGAGGAAGGTAGAGCAGTGTGGTGTGGCGGCCCACCTAAAAACATTCTGCATCTTATAGAAGGATGCTGTGAGGAAGATATTATCGGCTCTATTCCTATGAGGAAACTGAAATTCATAAAGACTGTCATTTGCCTAATTCCCAGGATTTGAATGCATGTCTGTCATACCCCAAAACCTATGTTTCTAACCATAACATTGCATTTAATTAAAATTTTTTAAACTGCACTGTCAGAAATCAGAATACTGACTTTAAGGGGAGGTAGTTCCCAGGAAAGGGTATGCTTCTGAGATACTTGGTCAGGGTTCTAGTTTTACAGATGTGTTGACTTTGAAACTTTATCAAGTTGTACACTTAAGATTTGTGCACTTTTTCATATGTATGTTATACTTTAATAAAAACTTTAAAACAATTACAAAATACATGATTTTGAACAGAAAGGATAAAGCTTTATACAATACAACACTGACTTAAATTTTGAAAAAAGTTTCAAATATATAAAATATGCCTGAAAAATTAAGGAAGAGTATCTGGGTGATGAAAAAGTTTTGGAAATAAATAGTAGTGATGGTTGTACAACATTGTGAATTTACTTAATGCCACTGAATTGTACACTTAACAATGGTTAAAATATTTTAAAAATTAGTGGATATAAACAATGATGGTGATGGCTGTCTTGATGGTGAATCTACAGATTTAGTTTTAATGTTTTACTTTTAATCTATTTTTGCAATGAATTTATATTACTTCTGTAATCGGGAAAAATGTTTTGTAATCTCAAAGATATGGTTGTAAAGAACCACCATTGTGGCCAGGCACAGTGGTTCACACCTGTAATCCCAGCACTTTGGGAGGCCTAGGTGGATGGATCACTTGAGGTCAGGAGTTTGAGACCAGCCTGGCCAACATGGCGAAGCCCCATCTCTACAAAAATTAGCCAGGTGTGGTGGCACGCGCCTGTAATCCCAGCTACTCAGGAGGCTGAGGTGGGAGAATCTCTTGAACCTGGGAGACGGAGGTTGCAGAGAGCCGAGATTGCGCCATTACACTCCAGCCTGGGCGACAGAGCGAGACTCCATCTCAAAAAAAAAAAAAGAACCACCACTGTAACTGAGAAATAGATGATCCCATTAACAGTTTAGAAAATGTATATAACTCTAATCCACAGAGGTTTATACTTACAAGCAACTCATGGTGTCCCTTTAAGGGACACATGTGGAAAATTAACCTGAACAGTTAATGCAAGGAGGAGTCATACCTCAGAGAAAGGAGAAGATATTTAATTCTTAGTTACTGGAAGTAGAGGCTATGAGATTCACATTCTTCTAGCATTTATTGAACACCTAGTATGTGCCTACAATCATACTAAGCACTTTTACATATATTATTTCAGTTAGCATGTTAGTTTATTCCTTCCCTTCCAAGTGCATATTGAGCATCTACTTTGTGCTATGCACTGTATTTGGAATAAGAAGTAATACATGCTCCCATGCCATTATGGAGCTTGCAGGCTAGTAAGAAGGCCAGGCATTAAATAAATAACTATGGTACTAAATAGTGAATGCTGTAATTGACATATCAACTAGCATTTAATTTTGATATACACAGATGTTAATCCATTCATTGGGTTACTAATATATGATAATGTTACTAAAATAGTTTAATATTTGGAAATACTCAGCTGAAACTCATTGCTGTTGCAGAACACCAATACCAGGTAAACTGCCACTCATGCTATCAGAAAAAAGGGCTAAAGTGACTGAAAAAAAAAGCAAAAATATATTTTTAACTGTATTTCTTATGTCTCCATTTCTGGGCATCAATTTCCCCATATAAAAAATGAGAGTATTGGGCTGTTTGACAAATGCGGCCCCTTCCAGATCTGATATTCTGTGTAGATCTCTTCATTATAAGAAAAGCAACTATCACTGAAGCCTATTATGTGTCAGATGCCATACTGAAAATTTTATATATATATGGTCTATATAATTCCCATCTCTGTAATCCCCTATAAGGTAGGTGGTTATTCAGTGCCTCCAGAAGGAAAGTAACCTCAGTCATAGGCTAGACTAGCTTTGTCTATACATTGCAGAAATTTTGAATGATTTTAAAAAAATACTTCAGTATTAGAACCAACCAAATTCACCTGCATGACACAAATTACCTGATTTCTTATCCATACTTGTGTCTGAGCAAACTGTTTCTGTTGGTTATTTTAAACATTTTTTAACAGATAATTTGCATAGGTCAAAATAGAAAGGCATATGCAGAAAACACCAGACGTCACCTCTTCCACCTTGTTTCCCCTACCCTCTGTAGGTTACCATTTTTGTTTCTTTTTATTTGTGTAAGTTTATTACCTCCAAAGAACCAGCTTATTAGCTGACTAGTTATATATTTCTTTTTTTTCTAAATTATTTCTTTATACTGTTATTCTCAGCTTTCCTTCCACTTATTTTATTGGTTTTTTTTCCACTAGCTTTAAAATTTTTTTATTACCAGACACTGATAATTTAGCTTTTAAAATCTAATTCTTAATTCACTTATTTTTATTCTTTAATTTATAATGGCGTACGAATGTTAAGGCTGTGAATTTCCTCAGAGCACTGCTTTAGATGAATTTCATGGATTCTAACATGAAGTCTTAGGGTTCTAGACAAAAAAGGTTTTAGTGATTTTTATAGATTCCAATGCTGTTAGGGACCTCAGAGACAGTCTCCTTCTAATGGAATGTCACAGATGTGAAACAATGTAATACTAAAACCTGGATTCAAGCCCACCCTAGCCATGAGACCTTCCAACAGTTTGCTTCACCTGCTTAAGTCAAATGAAGGGTTTGGTCCATCTGTACGTCCAGAAATCAACCACTAAGATTTGGCCAAATCCCATAGCGAGTTAGTGGCAAAGCCAGAACTAGGACTGTGGTCTCCTTCTGCCAATAAACCTGATATTTGAAGTTCTTTCCATTTTTTAAAACTTTTCTTTTATTGTGGCAAAATATATATAGAGTAATTTGCCATTCTTAAGTATACAATTCAGTGGCATTGATTGTATTCACAGTATTGTCCAACCACCACTACTATTTCCAAAATGTTTCATCACCCTAAACAGAATTTCCCCATTCCATTTTGACATAAACATAATAATCCAGTACTCTACAAACTCTGCAGTTACTTCTACTTGTATTTCTCGAATATAAATATATCTCTGTTTGTGTGTGTCTTTTCTGAATGCATCTAATAGCTTTAATTCATACCCTGGAAAGGTATCAATTGGGTATTTGATATGAATGTCTTTGATCACAAATATCTGAGCCCTTCAATTAAAAAAATGCGTTTTCTGTGTAGTTTCCTATATATTTAATAATATGTGTCATCAAGGTGGAATTTATTTTAATTGCTTGCCTATTGGGCTAATATTAAGAAAATGAAAAATACATTATTCTATTGTTCAAGCATTTGGCTTGGCTAATAAATGGGGCAGTGACTTTTCAATGAATTTCTAGATAACAGCAGCTTTTTTTCTGGTCTCTTCCTCCCCACTCTCTATAGTCCAGTCCTTCTCACATTTTAACACCTGGTTTTTGCTCTCCCTAGGCCATCCGGCTGTCCTTAGAGCAAGCCCTGCCTCCTGAGCCAAAGGAAGAAAATGCTGAGCCTGTGAGCAAACTGCGGATCCGGACCCCCAGTGGCGAGTTCTTGGAGCGGCGTTTCCTGGCCAGCAACAAGCTCCAGATTGTCTTTGATTTTGTAGCTTCCAAAGGATTTCCATGGGATGAGTACAAGTTACTGAGCACCTTTCCTAGGAGAGACGTAAGTTCCCATACCTATCTCAGGAAGTATATCCAGGTGGGAGATGTGCCATCATTAAACCTGAACAAAGTAGTTGAAGAAAAATCCCATGGTGCAGGTAACTACAAGACAAACAGGAGTCCTTCTTTGTTCTGCACACCATTCTCTCCTTAGCTTTTGGAGAAAGTATGGCTTCCCAGGCCAGCAGATATGTACCCAGTAGCCTATGTAAGAAATTAGGTACTAGATCTTCCTTCCTAGCTGTTTTCCCTATTCCAGCATTCCAGTCTTTGCTGAGATCTCATCTGTATTCCTCAAATGAGATATATCTGTAGACCTCAGAATATACCTGAGAATTGTATGTTTAACAGCTTAACAGTTAGATATCAGGGTCAACGAATATAGGTTCACTAGGAATGAGTCATGCAAAACAAAGAGTGTTTTGTGATTTGATAGTCTTACTACCCTGGGAAGTTACAGAGGGTGACCTGTATTCACTGCGTGCTTGCATTACAGCACAATATTTGATAGTCTCTCATAGTATTCTGGGGCACAGTAGAGAGATATAGATGTGTTAGATTCATTGCTGATTAAATGGTTGCGTCCAAAAAATGTTAACCACCATTTCCTTGTAGGGAACCAAGAGGCTCTGTATTTAATCTTTTATTACTTACCATATTTATTGGCAACCTAAATGAAGACTTTATCAGATTTATAGATTATGAAAAATAAGATTCAAGAAAATCTTAAAATACTGAAACTTACACAAAATGAAGCTGCAGAAATTTCACAGAAATGTGTAGAAATAGATTCATTTAGTAGAGGTTATGGTTGAATTAAGCTGAATACACGTTAATAACGCGTTGTGGCTGCCAACAAAAAAGCTAGCTCCTGTTTTAGAGGTGTAATCCCAACCAGAGGTTAACTTAATGGTCCTGTTTAACTCTGCACTAAGATAAACTACCCCCTGGGTGATGGGTACACCAAAATCTCACAAATCACCACTGAAGAACTTACTCATATAACCAAATACCTGTTCCCCAAAAACCCATGGAAATAAAAAATTAAAAAAACAAACAAACTACCCCTGAAATAGTCTTTAGGCTTCATGCTGAAAAACGAAGCCTGAAGAAATAGGAGCATGTCTGGAGCAGGGCTGGTAGGAAGGTGAGAGAGCTGGAAATCATGTCGTTTAAGGAACATTACCTCTAAAGAAGGAAGGACCATGAGAGATGTGATTGTTGTTTTCAGCTACTTGAAGGCATGCCTTGTAAAAGAGGGATCTGATTTTTTGAGGCTGCAGGGGCAGAAATGGGACCAATGAGTTGAAAGTTACACAAGACAAATTTGGCATAGTGTAACAAAGCATTTTCTAAGAAAGGAATATCTTGTGTTGTGAAGTGTTAATTTTCCTATCATTGGAGATTACCAAGTATTACTCTTTTCAGCAATAACAGATATATATATGGAGAGTGATTCATCTGTGGTATTCTTGCTTTATATGGGATGGGACTTGGACTTGCTTAGCTCTGAAATATACAGTAAATCTTCTGTGATTCCATTATGATCTAGGTATAGTAACCTAGCATACCAAAACCAAGAGTTTCATTAAGGCACGTCTAAGTCCCTTACATTGGCTGTCAGGTTTGCAGGATGGAGACAGAAACTAGTAATATCCCCTCTGGGTGGAATGAGGATCTTGCCACTTATTTCTAAGCCCAGGAGACTGTAGTGGATCCCAGGTGCTGACTATTGTTCCTTTTCTCACTGGCCCTGCCTACTGCTCCAAGGTCATCCCCTTTATTTGTATATAAGGCACACAAACATGCACAAGGGAACACATGCCTGCATATGTTCTTACCACACAGCCAAGTATGAAAACTACCTTAACTTCTGTCACTGAAGTTGAACTCTCAGTGTGTGAACATTTAACTAAGAACCATTATCAAAGGGTTCAAGATCAGCCTGGTTCTCATACTTTATGTTCTGTGATGAAAATCTCACCTCAGAGAACTTAAAAAACTTAGGAGCTAAGTTTGCCCTTCCCAACCCTTAGTTTTAAGTCACTCCCTTTCTGAATGGGTCTCATCTTTAAAAATGGAAGTACTGAAAGAAATAAGAGTCTAAGGACTTTGCATTTTAAAATTAAACTTTATTTTCAAAGCTTATTACTGACAGGGATGGGGTGAAAATATCTTAAAAGGAGCTAGGCTTTTTGATCATTATTAAGAACCTCTTTCCACAGGGTAAAACCCTGGACTGTGGAAAGTTGCTGTTGAAAGGAAACTGGGGAAATGTGATGTGAAATGTAGAGTGTTCTTGGGCCTGCTACTATCTCCCTGTGGTTGCCAGCATAGTGCTTCATATATAAGCATCAGTAACTGTTGTTGAATGTTAATAACCTCAGGCTCCCCTAATCTCTGGTTCCAGAATGAACAGAGAGGCTGGTCCAAATGAGAACAGATGCTCTAGGCCCACCCAGATTCCAGACCTAAACTAAGAAAGCCCACCCAGGACTCTTTAGGCCTCCTAGAGCCAGGGGTGGGGTGAGAGTTAAAGGCCCTTCATTCTTCTCTGAATTCTCTTTCAAATCAAATGACTAGTGTTTTTGCAAGGCTATTCTGTAACAGCCATCTGTGTCTGCAAGGATTAGGATCTAATTTGTAAAAGTCATCTTAAATTACAGCCAAACTAAAGACTGTTAAAAAGCACATCTTAAGGCCTTGCCTCTTTAATAACAAATAATATAAGCCTTAACTCTAGGAGTCTTAATTGTATCTTCAGCCTTTTCTCCACAAAGCAGAGACTGGTTTCTCAGCAGAGGACCTGATAAGTGTTCTTCTGTACCTCCCATGCCTGCCACCCGCCCCCAACCAAAACAGTACTTCATGTTAAGATTTCCCAGCTGTCTAACCATTTACTAAATGTCTGCTGAGCATACTTCCCTGAACTGAGCACTGTAGGACAACCAAAATAGCTGCAGACATAGACCTTCCCCAGAAAACTGATTCAAGTTGTGGAAGCATTGAGTTACTTGGTTTTGGGTGTGTGTGTGTGTGTGTGTGTGTATGTTTTCCCCAATTTTGCTAATAACAGTTACTAAGAGAAGGAATAGTATTTATTTCCAGAGCTCTACCTCCTGGACATGTTAGAGCCATGTGACCATCAGTGGCCCATTTGCCTTACTTGGGCATTGCCTTGGAAATGAGGTAGTTGAGTCCTAAAAGCTGAGTAATGACACTTACCCCACTACTCCTCCTATAGGCCAACTCCTGTCTCTGAGTTAGAGTAAGGGATTGCTGCCAGCTCCCCCAGCTCCCCTCCAGACCTACGGTAGCCCAAACATAGGCCCTTCCCAGAAAAGCTGATTATCACTCATGCTACTTGGTAAGAGGTTGTCAGTATCCCCCAGCCTTCCTCTTCTGTGCCACTTTCTTATCTTCCGTTTTCTCTCCTCTTTCCTTTTCCACCCCTTCCATTTTTTCCAATCCTATTTTACCTGTTTTATCTTCTCCCCCATCTTTCCATTCTTCCCTTTTCCCTATTTCTTTATCCCACAACTCTTCTTTCTGCCTACTCTTTTTCCATTTTTTGCCTACCCATATCCACATCCCTCAGAAGAGCTCTGTCTACAATTGGAAAGTGAGATCTTTCAATTTATAAAATGACTGGAAAGCACTAGGAAAGGAGGATGAGGAATGGCAGATGAACTCTAAGAGTCCACTGATAGCCCATATGTATTGCCACTGATATAATGACACAGCCCCTGTTCTAGCTTAGGGAACATGCCTTTTTCTGGATCTATAGATATGAATCCCCAAACAGACAGACATGCATTCAGGAATAAACTGTTTTCTTATATTTTATATCTAAAACAAAGCAATGAGGGAATTTATATTTTGCCCCAGCTTTCTAGGTTTTCATCTCTGTAACTATGACTCGTAATTTTTGTTTCTCCCTCTAAGACTTAAAGGAACAGGAGAATGAGTATAATCAAGCTCCAGCATGGTTTTCCTAGAGTAGACCTTCAGTAAAGGTTTGTTTAAATGTACTGGGGGAAAAGCCTTTCAAATTTGGGGTATACAAATTCCTTCCTCTGTCACCCATCCACTTTTATTATGCTAAGCACCAAGCTAAACTCTGCAAACACAGTGAAGAAAAACAATGGCATAGATCTCACCCTTGTAGAATTTACAGTCTGAATCCAGAAACTACAGCTAGATGAAGTTTGACTTGACTTGACTTCATCGATGACACATGGATACTATTTGCCACCATAAGGAGATAGAAGCAGTTTAATTCGCATTTAATTCATGTATTTGTTCTCTCATCATAGCAAAACATTTGCTGTGCAACCGCTCTTGTTTCAGCCTTCATACCAGGTGCTGGTGATACAGAAATTTTTAAAAAGTTGTTACTGACCTTGAAGAGTTCACATTATAGTAAAAACACACATCCAAAACAAATTGCATTGCAAATTATACCCACAGTTAGAAGGATAAGTAATTTCAGCCGGCAGTGATAACGGAAAGTATTATAAAGGAAGTTAATTTTACCTGAGCCTGGCACAGAGAGATGTTCAGTGAGTGGAAGCAGAACAGCAAAGTCAGAAGTAAATGGTTCAGTGGTAGTGGTAGTTAGTCTTGCATGTGAATCCCACTCTATCATACTGAACATTGAACAACTTACTTGACCCTGCTGAACTTTTATTTCTGCATCTTTGAAAGAGAAATGATAATATCTGACAGGGTTGTGGTAAGAGTTATATTAAGTGAATATAAATTACTATATTCATAGCACATAAAACAGTATCTGCTGTAAAATAATCCTAAATAGAGAGAGGCAGAAGAGGTGGGAAGGGCTTACAGTTAAAGAAAATGTGGCAGCAGCGAATTCTTTCTCTAGAACAGTGATGGATATGAAATTTGAGTTACAAATATCTAGCTGTAACCCAGGCTTAAGAATATATCATTGAAATCTTAATATCTGATATTTGCAAAGGATCTCAGAGATATGAAGGCCAATGCTGCCACTTTACTGGTGGGAGAATCAAGGGAGGTAAAATTAAGCACTTAAGTCACTTGAACAATTATAAAAGCAGAGTGATACTGACATCCAAGTTTTCTTATGACCATTGCTTTTTGAGATTATTGAGTCCTTTTAAAAAACTGTTAATAAATTATAGAGTTCCATTTTAAAATTAGAGCCATAGAACTAGAAAAATCAACATTAGAGACCACCTAGTAAATGCAATAAATTGCAGCTGCAAGCACCAGTATTTTAAAATATTTTGTACTTCAAAAACCTTCCTATGGTAATACCTCTAATATTGCAGTGGGATTGATTTTCAATTTATGTTAGAGTAAGTTTTATTTTTTTAAAAAACAAGAGCCAGAAGGAAAAACTTTAATGCCACTGAATGACTGTATCTTAAAAGCTTTGTTCTCAAAATAAACCAAGATGAAGCATCTAATTGGTGAAATACATGTTAAAGGTACGACTGCTGAGCTTGTTCCATTCCCCTCAGGTATTTTATATCACTATATCTGGTTATTTGAAATTTTTCAGTATCCCTAAATAATCAAGATTCAGATAAAAAGAACTACGATTGTGTAATGGAACACAACTAGCATCTAGATGGTCGCAACATTAATTTTGCCTCTAAACTTCTCTCAAATCTGTTCTTTTCTTCTCTTTCCCTCTATACCACTGCCCAAGTCATCATAGCCCAAATTAAACCTATGGCTTCCTAATTCATCTCCCTGCCTCCAGTTTTGCCTCCCCACATCTATGCTTCCCACTGTCTCTTGAGTGATTTTTTTAAACGGCTTTGATAATCTCTGTCTCTCTCCTGCTTAAAAGCCTCCAGTGGTTCTAATGGCCTGCAGAAAAAGTCCAAACTCCTTACCATGGCATACAAAATCTTCAAAATTTCACACCATCTCCTTTTCTTACTTCTTCTGATTACCTCCTCAGCACATGCATCTCATCATTAAACCACAAGAAACTGCTTGACTGAAAGAAACAAGAGACCTCACTAAGGTACAAAATACATTCACAGAATTATCCCACTCCTGTCAGCTTTGGGAGATACCAAGACAGGTGTGGTGTAATATCATTCAGTAGATGGGGAACATGAGGTCTTGAGGTGAAATTACTTGCTTGAGAGTGTACATTCAATTAATTAATGACCACTGAGGACTGCAGCCCAGGCCTCTTGATTGGCTTATTTTCAAAAGTTTTGTTGTAAAGAAACATGGTCCTGGATTATTTGACAGGACACCTGAATTTTTAGGTAGAAGTCATTTGGTAAAAGCTGTTTACATAATATTTACAACATTCAAAAAAAAGTAAATAGCAAAAGGTTTAAAAGAATAATACAGCTGCTGCTTAAATAGGTCTATATATGAAACTCTAATCTGACACAACAGCAACCTAAGGGAAAAATACTAGTAAGAGCAGTTTATATTTCTTTAGGTTATTCATTTTGTTTAAGAAATTTATTTTCTAAATTGTAAGTTTTAAATTTTTTGAATTTTAATTGTTGGCCAGGCGCAGTGGCTCACGCCTGTAATCCCAACACTTCGGAAGTCTGAGGCAGGCAGATCACTTGAGGTCAGGAGTTCAAGACCAGCCTGGCCTACATGATGAAACCCTGCCTCTACTGAAAAATACAAAAATTAGGCCGGGCGCGGTGGCTCACACCTGTAATCCCAGCACTTTGGGAGGTCAAGTTGGGTGGATCATGAGGTCGGGAGTTCAACACCAGCCTGGCCAAGATGGTGAAATCCCGTCTCTACTAAAAATACAAAAAATTAGCCAGACGCAGTGGCAGGCGCCTGTAATCCTAGCTACTTGGGAGGCTGAGGCAGGAGAATTGCTTGAACTCGGAGGGCGGAGGTTGCAGTGAGCTGAGATCGCACCACTGCACTCCAGCCTGGGCGACAGAGTGAGACTCCATCTCAAAAAAAAAAAAAAAAAAAAAAAAAAAATTAGCCAGGTGTAGTGGCGTGCACCTGTAATCCTGCCTATTTGGGAGGTTGAGGCACGAGAATTGCTTGAACCTGGGAGGTGGAGGTTGCAGTGAGCCAAGATCATACTACTGGACTCTAACCTGGGAGACAGAGCAAGACTCTGTCTCAAAAAAATAAATACATACAAATAAAATTTTAATTGTCATAATTTTATATTGTTATGGGGTACAATGTGATGCAGTTTTGTTGTTGTTGTTGTTTGAGACAGAGTCTCACTCTGTCATACAGGCTGGAGTGCAGTGATGCAATTACAGCTCACTGCAGCCCCAGCCTCCTGTGCTCAAGTGATCCTCCCACCTCACCCTCCTGAGTAGCTGGGACCACAGGTGCATGACACCACACCCAACTAATTTTTGTATTTTTTATAGAAATGGGATTTTGCCATGTTGCCCAGACTAGTCTCGAATTCCTGGGCTCAGATGGTCTGCCTACTTTGGCTATCCAAAGTGCCAGGATTACAGGCATGAGCCGCTGTGCCTGGTGCAATGTGATATTTTGATATATGTATTCATTGTAGAAAGAGTAAATCAAGCTAATTAGCATATCTGTCACCTCACCTGCTTTTTTTAAAAGGTGAGAATGTTTAAAATACTCAATCCCTGCTTTGGAATAGGGAAACTGAAGCACAAAAGAGGTTAGGTAACTTGCCCAGTGTCATAGTAAATATCAGAACTAGATATAAACCTTAGGTATATGACTGCAGAGCCTGTGTTCTTAATCCTTATGCCATCATGCTTCCTGAGCCAAATAAGAAATAAATCAGTCAGGTGGATTATCATCTAGAAAAATACTTTCAAGGCTGGGCATGGTGGCTCATGTCTGTAATCCCAGCACTTTGGGATGCCAAGCAGGGCAGATCACGAGGTCAGGAGATCGAGACCATCCTGGCTAACATGGTGAAACCGCGTCTCTACTAAAAATACAAAAAATTAGCCAGGCATGGTGGCACGCGCCTGTGGTCCCAGCTACTCGGGAGGCTGAGGCAGGAGAATCACTTGAACCCAGGAGGCAGAGGTTGCAGTGAGCCGAGATTGCACCACTGCACTCCAGCCTGGTGACAGAGTGAGACCCCGTCCCAAAAAGAAAAATACTTTCAATATGTAAATGAAGCTCAGTGTTACGTATTTGGAAAGATTTCATCATCTCTGATTTATTCATCTCACCTTATAATTCCTATTTCTGGGTCACTGCCAGATGCTGGTAAAATATACACTTAGTTGTATTTCACACCCGGTTTATCCAATACAGTTTTATTTTGCCAGCCACTCTACTTAGTGCCAAGGAATAAGTCATGGTCCCACATTTAAGAATATTTCAGCCTCTCATACAAACAGTCCTCATACTGCAGTTCATGCAGTGGGTCCAAAGAATAGTCAAGCAAAAGGGGCAATAGATCCCTGCTGGCATGGGTAACCAAGAGAGATTGTGTAAAAGAGATAGCAGTTGAACAAAACTGAGATAGATAGGATTTTTTGGTAGGTTGTTAAGAGGAGAACATTCTCCAACAGCTAGGACGGCTTGAGGAAAAAGGTCTAATGTTGAAAAGCACAAAGCCATGGCTATATGGTAGAGTGTAGACCAGACTGGCTGAAACGAGGGGGCTTTGTCTAATAAAGTCCTGAGAAAAGGCTGAAGGGGGTTTGGGGACAGGATATATAAAACTGGAATACCAGGCAAAGGAGCTTGGCTTTATTCCACATAAAATTTGTTGAGTAACAGAATGATGTAGTCATCCATTATTATCATCACAGTAAGAATAACTACCCATACATTATTCCATAATTTACAGATTTACATTACCTGGCACATAGCAGGTGCTCAATAATGTCAGTCCTTTGATCTCTTTCTACTGGTATTATCTAAGCGCTTTCATCCAGTCTTGTGGCAATAAATGTGATATACACAGTTACAACTCACAAATATATATATCCAGTCTAAATTCTCTCCTCAACTCCAAACATTTCTACATACAACGATCTACTCAATATCTCCACTTTGCATCCAGTAGGCGTCTCACATGAAACATAGTCAGAACTGAATTCCTGATTCCTACTCTCCCCCAAAACCTGCTCCTCCCATAGTCTTCCTTATCTGATTAAATGGCAGCTTCATTCTTTTTGTTCAGGCAAGAAACCTTAGAGTTATCCTTGACTCCTTTTTCTCTCCTTTCTCCAACTCATAAGCAAAATCTGTTGGTTTTACTTTCAAAGTATACCCAGAATCTACTTATTACCTCTACAACTGAACCCTAGCCGAAGCCACTATAATCTCTTATTCAAATTATTATAATGATATCCTACTGGCCTCTGCCTCCATCTGTGATCCCCTTCAATCTTGTTTTCAAAAAAGACAGTGATTTTTTTTTAATAAGGCAAATCACGTCACTTCTCTTTTCGAACCCTGTAATAGCTCCCCATCAGTTCAGAATGAAAGGCCTTTCTCGATCTAACTTCCTGGCATTTCTCTGACCCCTCTCCCACTCAGTCATTTCCATTTACCTTGGCATCTTTGCTATTTGTACAACACCATGAAACATGTTCCTACTTCAGGGCCTTGCATTTGCACTTTCTTCTACTGAAATAGTCTTCCTCTAGATAGTGCTCATGCCCTCACTTCCTTCAGGTAGCTGCTCAGATACTGCCTTTTTATTGAGGCCTTTGCTGACCAACCCATATAAAATAATAGTCTTCCTTCCCTGCCCTCTCTGCCCTATCTTCCCCACCCTGCGAGACTGACAACCCCTATTCCTCTTATCCTGCTCTTTTTCTCCACTGAACTGTTCACTATCTGACATAATAGGTGTATAGTTGTTTATTGTCTCCCTGCTACTAGAATAAAAGTTCTTAGAGGGCAAGAACTTTATTTGTTAACTAATACATTCCTGGCACCTAGGACATTACCTGAAACCTAACTGATGCTCAGTAAATACCTGTTGAATGAATGAATGAATGATGCAAATGAACAAACAGCCTGTGAAATAATAATAATGCTGTCTTCTATTTATTGAGTTCCCCTTATATGTTCCCATCATATGTTAAAGTGCTAGGCACTTTACAGGTATCATGTAATTGAATTCTTACAACAACCCTATGAGATTGGAGTATCCTTACTTTACAGTTAAGAAATCAAAAGCTCAAAGAAGCAGATTTCAAACTCATGTCCAAAACCTTTTATACCAGGCAGATATTATCTCCATTTTATAGCTTCAAAACTGAAACTGTAAATTAAGTGTTTTAACCAAGATCACATAGCCAAGCAGTGGCAGAGCTGGCACTTAAATGTAACGGTAGTGATTCTTTCTGTTATATCTCACTGTTAACCTGGAAAGATGAATTAACATGGAATAAAGACTGAAGCCAGAAGAATAATTAAGGGTGTTGTAGTCTTTAAAATGAGATGATAGAAATACCACCAGGCAGGGGAAGATTGGAGAGATGGTTGGATGTAAAGGTTACCAATGCCTAGACTAAGTATTTGGTAAATGGCCCATAGATTCTGCTGTCCTCTGTATACTTGGAGTCAGACAGATCTTTGTTCTAATGCTGGCACTTCCATCTGTTAGCTGAGGTACTCTGAGTACATCATTTCTCTTTTCTGTATTTCAGCTACTTCATCTTTCAAGTGAGGATAATGTCATGTGTCCTCACAGATAAATTGTGATGATAAGATCAAAAGTGATAATGAAAATACTTGGTAACTGGCAGAGGGCCATGCCATTTGAGTTGGTAATGGCTAAACTTCTTTAATCTATGTCCTAAAATTCACTACTTTTGACCTGTCTCTGGCTTTTTAAAAAATAAGTTTTTAGACACATTCTTCATTCTTAATATGACAGTGACTTGCACTTTGCCAGTTGCATTATAACAGACTCTTCCTTGGAAGAAAGTCCACTGTTTATTGCAGTCCCCTTAGTAAAATGCAGTAAAAATGTGTTCTGAGTCTTGGCAATGACAGGGAGACAGCATGATGATATAACACAAAGAACCAACTATTAGGGGGGCCTTGGGCAAGTCACATAACCACACTAAACTGGTTCTTTCACCTGTAAAAGGCAGATAATAATAACCACCTTTGCGCTGGATATAAGAATTCAGTGAAGGCCAGGTGCAGTGGCTCACACCTATAATCTCAACTCTTTGAGAGGCCAGGGCAGGAGGATCGCTTGGGCCCAGGAGTTCAAGACCAGCCTGGGCAACATAGAGAGACACCCCCATCTCTATAAAAAATAAAAATTTAAAAATAAAGGATTAAGTGAGGTAATGTGATGACACAGACATGGCACATGGTATATTCAAGACGTGAGGCTTTAAGATGTGTAGACCTTGTGCTGGGAAAGAATAGCACAGCTCACCAACTAGACCTACCTCTGGGTGTATAGGATGACATCACACCATCTCACTTTCACTCCTACTTTCCTCTAAGGAAGCATATTCTGTCTTCTCTCCACATTACTTTTTTCCACAAAGCAAAATCCTTTCAGCTAGGGTTACATGGAAATGTGACCAAACATCCGAGAAGTTTTGAGTGACTTTTGTTGGTAGAATTTTCTGCCTAGTTTTAAGAACAGTTGGGCCTGAGCCTTCCAAGAGGTGGTGGATCTCCGATGTGAAAGTTTTCTTTGAAATTTTTATGGCTGATTTCACGACCTCTTCAGCTTTTACAGCCTTTTCCAGCTTTCAGTCAGACAGAGGAATTAACAATTACTAATGTTCTGTTCCATGCCAGACCTTGTGCAGACATTTCAGAAAGTATTCTCTCATTTAATTTTCATTCAACCCTAAAGCATAGATAGTAGTCCTATTTTACAGGTTAGACAACTGGGGCTAAGAGATGTTAAGTGCTATTTCTAGCACCACACACATAGTAACTGAGATAATTGGGATTCTAACCTCCAAAGTCTGTGCTCTTTACCCTAAACAGAAAACATTTTCATATAATGTGTTGGGGGTCCCCAAGACTATCTCTAAGTTCGGTGATTTCCTAGGAAGACTCACAGGACTCAGCATATAATCACACTTGTGGTTATGAGTTGTTACAGCAAAAGGATACGAAGCAAAATTATTGAAGAAAAAAGGTACATGGGCAAAGTCTAGGGGAAACCAGGCACAACCTTCCAAGGGTCCTCTCTCGATGGAATCATACAGGACGTGCTTAATTACCTCCAGCAGTGATTTGAGACAACACATGTGAAATGTTGCCAACCAAGGAAGCTTATAGGGACTCTGCCCAGGGCTTTTATTGGGGGCTGAACACATAAGTATACTCTGCCAGACATATACCAAAATGCCAGACTCCCAGAAGGAAAGCAAGTGTTCATCATAAACTATATTGTTTGTACAAACAGTTTAGGCATAATGAGCTACTCTTATCAGTTCTGGGAATAGTGGTCACCCTTCTCAAACCCAAGTTTCTAGTTGCCAACCTTGTAAGCAGGCCTTTCAAACACTAGCAGTCCTGCTGTGTTAACCTTTCTCTGAACATATAACTTTGTTTTTTAAGATATTCTTGTCTCAAATTCACTTCTGGAGTTTACTGCTAGATATGTAAGGGGACCTCTGAAAACAGGGAAACTTCCCACCTTCTCTTCGAACATAACTTAGTCCTGTAGCAAAGGGTATAAAAGTAGTCTCAGAAGAATCCTAACAAGCACCAATCAACCTGTATTTTCAAAGGAGATTTTCAAGACATCATGAGGGAAGCACAATCCCTAGAGATAGCCATCACCTAGTTTGTAGAGTATCAGCGTGTTCAATGCAAATTTGCCCCAAATTCTATAATGGTCTGCTCCGAACCCCTACGGTTGTCCTTGAGCCTGCAGCCACTTTCCCACACTGCCTAGGGAGAATACTTCCTTCAAATTGGCTACTTTAAAAAGGGGAGTTGTTGATATTTATTTTTCTTGCTTGTTACTATAAACAAATATAGATCAACACTGTAAGGATGATTTATTTAATACTACCTCTCCTCAGTCACATTTCATAGGCATTGTAGACTGAATCAAGAAAACACACAGGTTGTGGAGTCAAATGGATCCACTCTTCACTGAGTGATCTTAGGTTACTTCATTTCTTGGTAAAATGGAAGTAGCAATACCTGCTTCAAAGGCATATAGTGAGCATTTAAAAATCGATATAAAATGTTTCATTCATATATATGTGATTTCCTAGGAAGATTCATAGGACTCAGCATATAATTATGCTCAGGGCTATGAGTTCCTAGACCAAAAGGATACAAAGCAGAATCAGCAAGGAGAAAAGGTACATGGGCAAAGTCCAGGAGAAACCAGGCACAACCTCCCAAGGTTTTATATATATGTGTGTGTGTGTGTGTGTATATATAAAATATTGATATATTATATATTGATATTAATATATAATATAATGTATATAATATATAATATATAAAATTAGCACAGGGGAAGAATCTAATAGTATAGCTGGTGTGATGGTAATGGTGATTATTTTTCTCCCCAACCCCATTCCCTCCTTCCTCTTTTTTTTTTTTTCTTTTTTTTTCAGTGTTTTGGTTTCAAGAAGACAAAGAATCTTTGTCCAATATTAACTGTTTGGAAACTACCAGTTTTCAAGTAAAGATATCAAACAATGTGCCTTACATGCCTAATAACAAAAGACTGAGAGTGGTGTTCAATTAGAAATATCTAGAGTTTAACATTTGTCTTCTGTTTTACCAAACCAGCAGATTTCTTTCATAATTGGAAATATTCCTGAGTTACTTTATGGTGTTTTTCCTAGTGTGAGAGACAGGCATATTTCCTCATACAGATTTTTTACCTCATTTATGTCAGGGCCCTCTGGGAATTGCTCTGTATAAGTTCATTTAGGGCAGCAGTTATACTGTCTTATTTGCCTTTGTACCCTCAGTTTCTGGCACAGGACTTACACAGGTCTAGCACAAAGTAGAGGCTCGCTGAGCTGTGGGTAGGTAGATGGATAGATAGATGAAGAATGACAGGTATACACTTTGAAGGGTGTGATGATAATTACAACACAGTCTTGTCTATAAGGGCCAACCAAGTCTGGCAGGGCAGATACGACAGGAGAAGATCATCCTGGCAGACTTGTGGCACATACTGCCAAGCTAGATACAACATGAAAAATACACAGATTTGGCTGAATAAAAAGTCCTCTATCAGCGGTGCAGACTGTAATAATACACCTGAGGTTAAGAAATTAGAATATTATTCTATAGGCTGTAGGGAGCTGTTGGTTTTAGAACTGGGAAATACAGTTGATTCCCATTATTCAGAGTAGTTATATTGTATAATGTTTCCACAAACACTGAATTAGTGGATACTCAACCACTGTTCCTAGGGGAAATACAGGGTTAAGTTCTTGTGAACCTCTCGTCACATTTTCATCAACCACTCAGTACATAACTTTGTTATGTATGTTATGTGTGTTTCTGTTTAGAGGCATTTTACTTAGGCCAGGTGCTGTGGCTCACGCCAGTAATCCTAGCACTTTGGGAGGCCAAGACAGAAGGATGGCTTGAGCCCAGGAATTTGAGACCTGCCTGAGCAACATAGTGAGACCCTTTCTCTACACACACACACACACACACACACACACACAAATACTTAGCTGGGCATGGTGGTGCATCCTGTAGTTCCAGATACTTGAGAGTGAGGTGGGAGGATCACTTCAGTCTGGGAGGTTGAGGCTACATTAAGCTGTGATCGCACCACTACACTCCAGCCTGGGCTAAAGAGCCAGGCCCTGCCTCAAAAAAAAAGTGTATATATACACACACACATATATATACATACACACACACATACACGCATGTATGTAAAGACACATTAATGTATACCATCGGTTCATTAACATTGAATTCATAGCTAATAGTCCTAAACCTCGTGCCTGAATGAAGCTTATCTAACACACATATTTTCTCCACAAGGTACATCACAGCCCTCCTTCACTTAGGAACACTAGACAGCACTTCAACACTATGATTGGGAACCATTTTAAATGGAAAATCACTAACAAAAAGCACACAAATGTGAAAAACATGACACTAAATATACTGCAAAAAAAGACATTTTGAAAACAGAAAGAAAGGAATAAGCATTTGCCAAGCAGGAGAAATGTGAACAAAATCATAGAAATATAAATCAGTATGATATGTTTGGGGAATTGCATACAGTTTTCTGTGATTGGAATTTAGGCTATGAAGTCAGGTATAAAGGGAAATAAAATAAGAGATGAAAAAATATGGAAGAGTTTTCTATGCATTAATCCAACAGATATTTTTGAGCACCTGTTATGCACAAGACATTTGGGATATAGTAGTGAATAATTCTATGAAGAACTATACATGGAAAAATGAGTATATTCTATGCATAGTGCTCCACAGAATTCTTTACTACTATACGTCCACTAATTGAGGACAGAATTCTTGCCCTCATAAAACCATTTATAATGCTAGTTTGTTAGTAGGTATTAGGCCCTATGTTAAAAATGAAAGATTGAACTTAGAGCTGCCAAGTGGCTTATACAAATTGACCTAGCTAAGTTGCAGAGCGGTGGCTTCACCTAGGTCTTTTGATTCTACATTTCTGCCTTTTCCCCACTTCTCAACACTGTTGATTATTCTGATTAGGAAGGATTAAAGTAGTGAAAGCCTGGGAAAGGGAGACCAGATATGATTATTGCACTAGAAAATTAAACAGGCTGTGGGAGACAGGACTAAGATGGCAACAATTTGGGATGAAGAGAAGGCAGCAGAATCAGGAAGAAGGAAGGATCAGTGGGATTTAATAATTGGCTATGTCAAGGTTGAGGGAGGATAGGAAGGAGTTTTCAGAGGTGACTTAAAGGTCTCCAGCCTGAACAACTAAAAAGATGGTATAGTACCATAGACAAAAATCAAGGAAGATAAATGGAGAGGCAGGTTCACTTTGGGATTTGTTGAGTCTGAGGGGCCAGGAGAAAGTCTAGGTGGTACTTTCTAGCAGAGAATAGAGATTTAAACTGTGAGGATGGGTCAACACCAGAAAATGCCCCTGGCAGTGACTGGAGCAGATTTGAAGATAAGCCATAGAGAGACTTTATTGGGTAGTAGTTAAAAGACTGAGTTCTGGGCCGGGCATGGTGGCTCATACCTGTAATCCCAGCACTTTAGAAGGCCAAGGTGGGAGGATTACTTGAGCTCAAGAGTTTGAGACCAGCCTGAGCAATATAGCAATACATCGTCTCTACTAAAAATAAAAAAAAATTAGCCAGGTGTGGTGGCACATGCCTGTAGTCCCACCTACCCAGGAGGCCGAAGCAGGAGGAACACTTGAGCCTGGAAGGTTGAGGCTATAGTCAGCCATGATAGTGCCATTGCACTCCAGCCTGGGTGACAGAACAAGACTCTGTCTCAAAAAAAAAAAAAAAAAAAAGGCAAGGCAGGGGAGACTGAGTTCTGGAGTCCCAGACTAAATCTCATCTTTACCATTTCCTAGGTGTTTGATCTTGTGTAAATTACTTAGCCTCTAGGTAGCTCAGTTTCCTCGCTGTAGGATAAGGATAATGATAGTACGAAATTCATAGAGCTGTTGTAAAAATGAAATGAAGTGATATGCATAAAGCACTAGCATAGTAAATGCTCAACATTTCTAAGCTATTATGATGAAATTGATGGCAAAAAGAGGAAAGAGTTGCTAAACCACAGACATATTGAGGGAACCAGTGGCATTTTATGAGAAAACCCATCATTGTATGTTTCTGACCAGATCAAAGAAGTGCACAAAGGAATTTTTTTAATGTGTTTGAGGTTATTACAGCCATTTCAGATGAGCTGAGTAGAATTCAGAGCCTTAAAAAATTTGCCCTTACCGCTTTCTAACTTATTTACAGAGGACTTGGAATGGTGGGGAGCGATGACAATGAATATAGCTATTTCTTTTTGTGCCTATTGTATGCCAGGTATTAGTTCCCTGAAAGATAGATATTGTCTCCATTTTACAAATAAGAACACTGAAGCTCAAAGAGTTTAAATTTCTCAATATTGTCCAATAAGTGTCAATATCAATATTTGATTCTCAAAACCCAGGTCCTTTCCCCATACTATGCTGAACATAAAATGGAGAGACCATTACTGTTTATGTATATTGATATACTTAAACCTTTTCAAAATTATTATTACTATTTTGAGACAGAGTTTCACCCTTGTTGCCCAGGCTGGAGTGTGATGGCTCAATCTCAGCTCACTGCAACCTCTGCCTCCCAGGTTCAAGCAATTCTCCTGCCTCAGCCTCCCAAGTAGCTGGGATTACAGGCATGCACCACCATGCCTGGCTAATTTTGTATTTTTAGTAGAGACAGGGTTTCTCAATGTTGGTCAAGCTGGTCTTGAACTCCCGACCGTGTGAGCCACCGCACCTGGTCGATAACCTTTTCAAAATTATTTACCCTTCCCCAAATAAACTTTTACTTTTTTTTTTTTTTTTTTGAGACAGGGTCTTACTCTGTCACCCAGGCTGGAGTACAGTGGTGTGATTACAGCAGCCTCAATCTCCCCAGTAGCTGGGACTATAAGTGCACACCACCATGCCTGGATAATTTTTGTATTTTTTTTTTTTTTTTTGCAGAGATGGGGTTTCACCGAATTGCCCAGGCTGGTCTCAAACTCCTGACCTCAAGCAGTCTGCCTGCCTCAGACTCCCAAAGTGCTGGGATTACAGGCATAAGCCACCACACCTGACCAAGAAATCAAATAAGCTTTTGAAGGCTGTACATACAATCTAATCTGATTCTATCCAGCCATAAATTAAAAATTGTTAGTTCTGTGCTCCATATTCTAGCTGCTTTCGCAGACACGCTTTGCTCACTTAAAGTCTGTATAATAACCCCATTGTAAACACAAACAACTGCAAATGTGTATGTGCGCAGATTAACCTTTTCTAGACACTCCTTGTAATTTTCAAAGCCAGTACTGGAGTTCTAGAGTGCATTAGCACATGCATCAAATGGCAGATTCCCCAGGACCTCACCGCAGTGCCAACTGCAGCCCCAGCCTACTTCACCAAAACCATACCCTGTTCTTCCTCCAGAACCAGGACCTCAAGCCTTCAGGTTTAATGTCTAAATCTGAATCTTCAGGTTTGGCTGAATCCCAAACCTGAAGATTCTTTTGCTATTTCCATTTTTTTTTCACTTTCCCTCCTCTAATTGGCTTTATGTAAGACCTTGTGTGAACAAGCCTTCCTCATACATGCATTCTTTACTGTGAAAACTAGGGGAAAGAAACCTATTTTCTAGATGAAAAAACTGAGATGCAGAAATGGGAAGTAACTTGCCCAAGGCTTAGGAAAACCAAAAGCAGAAATGGCTGGTTCAAGTTTACATAGTCACAAAGTGAAGGTAAGATATACATTTTTTAAACAAAAAATTGTACACACGAAGTTTGAGACAAGGAGGAAAGAAAAATGTGGAACTAATTGACACCCTAGGGCTGCGCCAGGCATTTGCCTTCCTTGTAGTTTCCTGGTACCCTTTTCCCTCTTGTGGCCCTTTACTGTTCTGAATTTCAGTGTTCTAAATTCTTTTCTTGTCAGCATTCTGCCCTAGACTGTATACTCCTGAGAACAGAAATAGTGTCTTGTTTACTATTATAATCCAGGACCTAGCATGGTTTCTTACATGTAGTAAACACTCCGAAAATACTTGTTTAGTAAATAAATTAGAAGAAATAAAATGTTCCCAGCTATTCATCCACTGTTTTTGTTTGTTTGGTTGGTTGGTTTTATATTTTCCGTCTTACCAGTCAGAAACTCATGGTATCTTCAAGCTTGAGGACAGGCAAGTGAGGGGCCACATTATAGTGACATTCCTGGTTTCTTTCTCTCTCACCCTCCCCTTACCTCCTCCTTACATGGTCTTGGAAGTAACACTTCCAAGTTTGGGGGAGGAGGCATGGCAGGAGCATGGAGTTTCTAGAACTCAAGCACCAGAAGTGACCCATCTGATTAAAATTTTCAGATGTGTTTTTATAGCCAGTTGTCAGCCTCTCATTTTGACATCTCCAGCAAGACATTCTTAGAAGAATGTGGGTGGCACAAGCCTGCAGTGTAGTCCCTGCTACTCAGGAGGCTGAGTCAGGAGGATAACTTGAGCCCAGGAGTTCCAAGCTGTAGTGCACTATAATTGAGCCTGAATAGGCCACTGCACTCTAGCCTAGGCAACATAGTGAAATCTCATCTCTAAAAAAAAAAAATTTTTTTTGTTTGAAACAGGGTCTCTGTCACCCAAACTGGAGTGCAGTGGTGCCATCTCAGCTCACTGCCACCTCCGCCTCCCAGGCTCAAGCGATTCTCCTGCCTCAGCTTCCTGAGTAGCTGGGATTACAGGTGCATGCCATCTACTACCCGGCTAATTTATGTATTTTTAGTAGAGACGGGGTTTCACCATGATGGCCTGGCTGGTCTCGAACTCCTGACCTCAAGTGATGCACCTGGCCCCCAAAATTTGTTTAATCAAAAAAACAAAAGTGAGAAGAATGTAGTGCAGTAGGAAGGGGGTTAAGCTGGGAGCCGCATCTCCTGGGGCAAAATTTTAATTCTTCTAGCCACTTGTTACGTGATCTCAAGCAAGGTACATACGTCTCTGGGACTTTTTTTCTTTATCTAAAATATGAAGAGATTAAGTGTTTTCTTAATTTTCTTTCAGCTCTGATATTATGTGATTCTGTGATTAAATGACCTGGATGTTGATAATACATGCCCCATTGACAACTCTCTTCCAAAAACTAGAACAAAACCATTGGCTTCCTGTTCCTACTGACTTTATTTAAGATCATCTTCTTTCCTTTTATATGACGGTGTCTCTGTCTCAGGCAGTTTGTGAGGACTTAAGCTTTTATTTACTGTAGCTG